>NC_051311.1:5447680-5759013 GCF_015220235.1 Choloepus didactylus | reverse complement strand
CCACCCACTAGAGTGACTATCATTAAAAAAACATGTGTTCCTGGGATGTAAATCCCCCCAGCAACGTGGAATATGATTCCTGGGGAGGAGTCTGGACCTGGCACCGTGGGATGGAGAGCGTCTTCTTGACCAAAAGGGGGACATGAAATGAAATAAGTTTCAGTGGCTGAGAGATTCCAGAAGGAGCCGAAAAGTCACTCTGGTGGGCACTCTTATGCACAATATAGATAACCCTTTTTAGGTTCTAATGAATTGGAATAGCTAGCAGTAAATACTTGCAACTAACAGACTACAACCCGGAACCCCTGAATCTTGAAGACGATTGTATAATGGTGTGGCTTTTGAAGGGTGACAATATGATTGGGAAAGCCATGTGGATCACACTCCCCTTTGTCCAGTGAATTGATGGATAAGTAGAAAAATGGGGGCAAAAAAAAAAGGCACCCAGTGATCTTTTTTACTTATTGTTCTTTTTCACTTTAATTTTTATTCTTATTTACTTTTGTGTGTGTAGTAATGAAAATGTTCAAAAATTAATTTTGGTGATGGATGCACAACTATATGGTGGTGCTGTGAACAACAGTATGCTTTGTATGACTGTATGGTATATGAATATATCTCAATAAAATTGAATCAACAAAACAAAACAAAACAAACGTGTTGGTTGGGGTGCAGAGAAACTCAGAAATGGTACCAGCTGCTGTGGAAAAGTTTAGTGGTCCCTCAAAAAGTTAACGTAGAATTAACATATGACCAGCAATTCCCACTTCTAGGTATGTACACAAAAGAACTGAAAACGGGCTTGGATGGATATTTGTACTCCAGTGTTCATCACAGCATTATTCACAATAGCCAAAAAGGTGGAAGCACCCAAATGTCCATCAGCAGGTGACTGCATAAACAAAATGTGATCTACCCATGCAGCCATAAAAAGGAATGAGTTTCTGTGCCAGTTTGGATATATTTTGTCCCCCAAGAAAAAGCCATGATCTTTTAATCCAACCTCGTGGGATACTGGGATTAGGTTGTTTCCATGGAGATGTGACCCACCCAACTGTGAGTGACACCTTTGTTTAGGATGTGACCTCTGACTGTTTCCATGGAGACGAGGCCCCTTAAATCAAGGGCAGGTCTTGATTTAAACACTGGAGTCCTATAAAAGAGCTCACAGAGAGACCTCAGAGAGCAGCTTAGAGACATTTTGAAGACGGCCGTTGAAAGCCGAGAGACATTCTGGAGAGCGCCATTTTGAAACGCAACCTGGGAGCAAGGGACACCAGCCACGCGCCTTCCCAGCTAGCAGGGGTTTTCTGGACACCGCTGGCCTTCCCCAGTGAAGGTGCCCTATCGTGGATGACTTAGCTTGGACACTTTATGGCTTTAAGACTTAACTTTGTAACCAAATGAACCCCCTCTGAAAAAGCCAATCCATTTCTGGTGTTTTGCGAAAAGGCAGCATTAGCGAACCGGAACAGTTTCTGACACGTGTTCTGTAACATGGATGAACCCTGATGACGACATGCCGAGTGAAGTAAGCCAGACACAAAAGGACGATAGTGTACGACCCCGCTTACATGCAAAACCTCGTAGATGCAAACGTGGAGAGACAGGAAGTAGAATACAGCTTACTGAGGACAGGGGGTGGGGAGGAGCAGGGTGTCTGTCTGGGTTGATGGGAAAGTTCTGGTAATGGACGTTGGTGAGGATAGCGCAACAATGCAAATGTGAACAATCCCACCGAACAGTACGCTTGAGAATGGCTGAGATGGGAAAGTTTATGTTGTACATGTTTCTATAATTTAAAAAAAAGAGCAACAAAAGAGATAATGGTAATTAAATGCAATACATGATCCTGCATTGGATATATAATAAGGGAGAAGAAAAGGCTCCACAGAAAATTATTGAGATGTGAAAAAACTGGAATACAGACTATAAGCTTTATATCAATGTTAAATTTCTTAAACTTGATAAATGCACTAAGGTGGTTTCATAAGTGGATAGCCTTCTTAGGAAACATACTGGAAGTACCTACTCTAAAATGTTTAGAAAACTGATAGAAAGGCAGACAGGTACACAGATGGGTAGAATGATACAGCAAATGTGTACAACATGGTGGATCTAGGTCTCTGGGTGGGTGAGGGGCTATGATGGAGTGCTCTGAGTTTGTATTATTATTTAAAAATCGGGTTTTGTGTTATTTATTTCAAAATAAAAAATTAGGAAGGAAATGGAAGCCGAAGCCAGAGGGAGGCTGTGAGCAGAGGGGTGGCGTTTTTCGATGGGCTCGAGGCGGGCGCCAGAGGAGGAACGGCGGGGACGGGTGGCCCTCAGCTGCGGGGAGAACCGTGGACGGCAGGCTGGGGGTGGGCGGTGGGTCCGCTGGGCCCAGGATGTCTGAAATGTCTACCAAGACATCCAAGGGGAGATACTGATGGGCAGACGGATGCTGGAGTTGGCAGTTCAAGACGGGCCGGGCTGGAAGCGATTTATCTCAGGACGAGAAGAGGGGGAGCCGGGAGAGGAAGCCAAGAAGGAAGCACCGAGTGGGAAGGAAGAAAACAGTGTGTGGCCACTTGCAAGTGAGGGAAGAAAATGCTTCGAGGAGGAGGGCGCGGCCAAGCACGGCCAGCGCCGCGGCAGTCGAGAGACAATGAAGACCGAGGAGTGACCGCTGGATTTTGCAATATGAGGCTGCCTGGTGGGAGGCAGCAGGGAGGAAAATAGGGCAGCTGCCTGCGGTTCCGGGGAGCGGGGCCAAGTTCTTCCGACAGGCGAAGAGCACGGCTTAGAGTGACCCTCCAGCCTGCACACAGCTCAGAGCCTGCACACTTGAACCGATTTCACCCACTCCCTGGCTGACCAGGAAAAAAGGACCTTAAAGCCCTTCAGTGCTTTTGGCTCTGAGCCACAATTCCTTGAAAATACTCTGATTGACTACATTCTAGAAAGGAGACGGCTCTTCAACTTCGGTATACTCAAAATTTTCCAAATTACAAAGGTTTAAAAAAGTCACCAACAGCCTTCCATCACACTTAAAACTCACTTTAAACTCACTTAAGCTACATCTAAAATGGTCCTCTTCCCACTGTCCGTCCCTCCATCACTGTATTTACTGTCCATCTCCCCTGCCGGAACAGAGCTCCACGGAAACACGTCTTTTCCACGGCCGCACCCACAGCAGGGCCCACAGCAGGGCCCACAGCAGGGCCGTGGCACAGGGAGCAGTATTTGCGAATGAACAAACGAACAAACAAATGAGATGCCACGACAGCTACTGGAGACAGAACCTAATGGCAAGAAAAACTATTTTTGGATTAGGCATTCAATACTGTTATTTCACAAAGAAGTAATCTATACCCACACTGAATATCTATCATAGCTTAGATCACTGGCTCCTAATAAAATCAGATATTATCAAAAAGAACTTACTGGTGTGAGCTGTTGAGGATTTAACAACTGTTGAAATTGCTGTTGATGAAGAAGTATTTGTCTTTGCTGGTCAGAAAGTAATCCTAGTCCTGAGGCACTGCAAAATGATTGAAATACTTACTTTGTACTATATATTTTTGAAGATTTTTTTTCAGTGTAAAATGTGAGCTAACTTTTCAGTGTTATGTTTAATAAATTAACAAGTCAAGTTTTTAATCATAACAGTTTGAAACCGATGATGTACAAATTCTATATATGCACATAGTAAAGAAATGTTTTTTGTTATTAAAAATTGTATTTTTAACAAACATGTTATAATTTATTTTTAATTACTCAAGGATAACTTAAGTCACACTAAGTAACACACTGAAACAGAGAAAGAAACCAAATATACGACTATCTGCCTTGACCTAACTTCTTATGGTCCCAATGATGAGTAAAATGAAGCACCAGTAAAAATTTTAGAAAGCCAGAAGAAACAGCTTGTAGGTGTCCCCTGAAAGTCCATTTACAATTATTTACTTTCAAAAAGTATGTTTAATAACAACATGGCTTTAGTCCCTTAATTTTGAACAAACATTCAAATGAAATTCTAGTACAATGAAATAGTAAGTTACACTTCCTGAAAACTCAAGATAAATATTTGACCTTCATCCAATATTAAAATCTGATTATTATAAAGTTAACAGCTGAATTATAAACAGCTGAATTATAAACAGCTGAATTATAAAGTTAACAGCTGAATTTTTAAGAAACCAATATTCAGATATGGTCTCCATTACAATATCACCTTTCTTCACTATTTATGATATGAATGCAATATACAAGAGAGTAAGAGAAATCAACCCAGTAAAATACCCATCCCGGAAAAGACCTGAAATTTTCAGCACAGAATAGACATTTTACTAAAACTGATTTAATTTTTTAAAATCCGAATTACGTTTCAAAAATAAATGACTCTGAGCATAATACAGTTTGAACGTTTGGGTTGGCTGAAGGAACATGAAAAATCTCAATAGGAAAAGAGGAGGAGTTTAATCAAATGGGGACAACATGGGTGCTCTTCAGGAAGGTCCTCACCTGCTTGCCAGTGTGGCTGGCACCGGGTGTGTGGCACTGGGTGGTACAGTGGTGTGGGTGAGGGGGGCAGGGTTCTGCGGCACGGAAACAGGGGTCTGCATAACGCCATTTAAAGCTCCTACGATGCCATTGAGTGCCAGCTGGTTCCCTGGCAAAGCCCCAAGGATGCCACCCACACCAGGCACTGTGGGCAGAGTGGGGGGCACGGCCTGCACCCCACTGGTCAGCGCCCCCACGGCCAGGCCGTTCACCTGCTGGCCTCCGCTCAGCCCTGAACCGGGCTGAGACGGGCTCTGGCCTGCGGGGGGCGGGGTGGACAGGGCTGAGGAGCTGCTGGTGCTCTGTCCGCTGGAGGTCAAGTCCTGCGAGAGAAGAGAGAGACCGACGCTGTGGAGAACAGCCTCACACCATTTAATGGAATACGCTCGGTTCACAGGTAAAACAGATGCAAACGAGCACACCCAGATTACCTGATTTAATACAGGAAGAGAGTTATCAGGTAAAAAGCTGTTTCCTAGATGAGGGCTCTTACTGCTGTTTAAGGAATCAGAAGTAGGAGCTAGAATAATAACAGACAAAAAGAAACCTGTTTACCTTGTTAAATTACATTATTGGTAAGATAAAAGTTTACTTAAAAACTTATGCTGAAGCCCACATTAAAAAACACTTGAGTATCAAGTCTTGCTATTCCTAACACCCACTTAAAGAGAAAATGTCTCTACTGAATCCTGTGAATGCTGTGCCCTTACAATCAACAGAGATCATTAAAAAAGTAAGTAATTTTTACCATTAAATTACACACTAAAGAAGGTAGAGCAAATTCAAGTTGATTACTTAACAGGATTCTTTTTGTCCTTCCAAAATAACCTATCATTCCTTTTCTACATCTTCATCTAACTGGTGACCAGCTGTTTCTCACATATTATAGAACAAACACTGCAAGTCTATCCCACTTTCCTCAAACACAAGGACGCTGCACACTCACCAGTCTGGGCTGGGAATGCCAGGACCTGGTGCGACGGACTCGGGTTTGCTGTTATTGTTGGAAAAGGCACTGAGAGCTGAGCGTTCAACAGCTGAAGGCGTTCCTTTTTGGCAGTCAAGTTTTTAATCTGTTCCTCTAATCTTCGATTTTCAACTTGAAGTTGATGTAATGACTTCAGCATTCCTAAAACTAGCAAACATTTGGATGGTTTTTAAATAAAGACAAGTCCACATCTGGTTCTCAGTATTTTAAAGACATAAGTGTCAATAAATTTGGAAATAAGCCAAAATAGAAGAGCAGAAATTCTGTGCAATATTTCTAAATGATTAGGTTTTATTCCTAAATTTGTAAATAAACCTATTAGGATACATTTATATTTGTATATATCTATGAAAGCAATAGAGGGAAATTGTTCCTGGAAGGTCCCTCTGGAGAATCCGATGCCACACACCAAAAGAAAACACTCACCTGGCTCAAGTAATTTCCATTCTCAAGAAGGAAAGAAAAGAACATTTTTTCATCAAAATAAACGTCCAACTAAAGATTCAAAGTGGCTGCCATGACCTTCCGTTATAATCATATTTAAAGTGGGAAAGGATCTCACTAATGAAAACCCTTTACCGCCACAAAGAGCACAAGGTTTAGTCTACTGCTGGTTTTAAACTAATTAGCACGAGATATATTACGAGAAACCCCCAATCACAGCAGCCAGCGCGTGGGTCCGTGGTCGGTCAGCAGGGAGCGCTGGGCCCGCGCCCGGCCGGGGAAAGGCCCCGCCCCTCCGCCGCCGCCGCCACTCCTCTCGGCCCCGCCCCGCCCCGCAGCCGCCCCGCCCCTCTCGGCCCCGCCCCGCCCCGCACGCTCCTCTCCGCCCTGCCTCAGACCTCACCCCCCAAATCCTGCTCCCCCACCCTCACCACCCGCCTCCGACTTTTATAGCATGGCATGGACACTTTAAAAATTCTCTGAACTTTTTGAAAAACTGCATTTGTTTAACCCCACACCTCAGGGATCTCCCACCTGGTCCCCAAGGGCCTGCCGCTGACCCCAAGGCGAGACCCCTGGTGCTCCCCAGGAGATGCAATCAGCCTTGCCAAACCTGTCCTCCAGCAGTCAACTCATTCGCATTTTTCCAACAGGGAACCATTCATAAAAATACTAACTCCCGGCACTGGCTGACTCACAATTAGCAAAATGGTTTCGTTTTTCTTTTAAATAAAATAAAAGCAGCAAAAGTTTATATCCTGAAATGATGAAAACCACCTATTTTTCCCTTATGTCCTTAACACTAGGCCCTTTATTCAGCTAACCACCACAGTAACTGCTTTTTTGGCATTTTCTACCATGGCTCTAATACTTAAAATTGTAACAATGCTAAATATGTATATATAATATGCTATATAATATATAATAATGTATATATAATATGCTATATAATATATAATATGGTAAATAAATATCATTTCACATGTATATAACTTAAGTAAATACCAATCTTCTTGCTTTAAAATGTAAATTCAAGGTCAGCTGGCCTTAAGTTATTTATTCATAAATTCTCCAGAAGTTTTCTTCAAATTAAGCCAAGAGAATCCCATTCATTTTAGTAAAACTTAAAACTTGGTAAGAATACAGTACTATAGGAGAAACAGAAAGACCAAGGACAGATAGTAACAATGACCAGCCAACATCTGGGAAAAATTGTATCATTTAATCCTCAAAACAACCCTAATATTCAGGAACATGATTATTTCCGGTCTATAAATGGGAAAACTAGAGCATATAAAGATTAAAGAACTTGTCCAAATTCATACTGTTAATAAAAGGTAAAGACAGGATTCAAACCCAGGCAGTAAGAGTATAGACTCTGCTCTACTAACCCATCTGTTATACTTTCTCACCATATCTTACAAAATGCATATCATAATTTCATTGCTATTCTGGGTGAAGAGCGTCTTCTGAATCCATCCACCTATTTGCCCATCCTTCTGTTTCCCCTGTCACCCTCTACCCATCCATCCATCCACCCGTCTTTCTTTAGAGATGAGAAAAAGAGTACTTACTGTCACTGGGGGTGCCCTGTTCTAGTAAAAACTGCTGTCCTTCACTCCACTGCCTCTCCAAAAGCTGTTCTATGCTGGCTGCCACTGGAGGCAGATTTTCCAAACTGCTGTTGCCTGGTTGATCACAGCGAATCTGTAAGCTGCTTACAGGGGATCTGTGGAAAACAGTAATTCTCAAGTTAAAAAAGAGGGTTGTGCATTAGCGTTCCTTACCTTAAGGTGGCCCCTTTTTCCTGTATGCGTTTTCCAACCCTAGGCTGCCCATTGTACAAGTATCAGGTTCCTGAATTTATAAACCTATAATCTACCTGCCAATTGAGTAATTATTATTCTTCCTCTTCAAATTGTAAAACCAATGGGATAGTGGGCCATACTAAACAATTAGAAACCACCAGAAAATATAAACAAACCACCAATAATCTCTGAAACAGGCTGAGAGAGACCATGATACAGCTTTATAAAACAAAAGGGGACAGGATTAAAAAGACTATTTAGCCAGAAGAGAACAGAGTTCCACCATTCTGCCTTAAAAAATATGAAATACCAGAACAACTCTGTTCAGTTATAACAATGAATGGCACTTTAATTCATAAACAACAAAATTTCAAATATCAGTAAGAAGAAATTTTTAACAATTTTGAAGCAGCCTCTTACTATAAATTCAAAAGTACTTACAAGTATTTTTGATATTAAGGAACATTACGATCAAAGCTATTTTTATTTGAGTTTTATTTATACAAGTATTTCTAAAATGTCTTAGATCTATTTTCAAATGATGGTTACTTAATCTGTGCTTCCTAAACAAATACTTATATTACAATGACTGTGTAATGTTTTATCATCCACTTGTGTTTTAATTAGTAAGTTTTGCCATTTCTGGTCTCCAAGTCCCATAATAACATAATATGTAGTGAACACCTTTAGAGTTTCAAAAATGAATGCTTCCACAGAGTTATCTCCTACGACCTTCACAACAACCCACCGAGAAGTGGACACCTGGTTTCTCGGCTCCATCTCCAGGTGAGCAGAGGACTCGCCAGGGACTTGCCCCAAGACACTGCTGGCTCACGACAGCCAGGCCCCACTTCAGGTCCTCCTACCGTCCAGAAATGTTTCGGCCACTGCCTGGACATGCTTCTCCACAAAACTCTCTTTAAATCACAAACCAACCAAACAGGGCTTTTGATTTCAAATGTAAACATCACGTGCCATATACAGTTTGGCCATCCTTCTCCAAATAGTACCTCACACCAGGGTATTTTAGGCTATTAACATTTCAAGCTGATTTCAAAGAGTAATATAAAGTTGGAAATACCTATCAAAATCATTTAGTGTCATTTAGTGGGTTAAATCCATTTAGCTAATTAAAAAAAAAAAAAACCTACACTCAGCTAGCGGGCACTAAGGGACCGTGACGAGCTTCTGCGCAAGCTTGTGTGTGCCTTAAGTTCAAAGGGGCCCAGGAAGGCTCCCTCCACTAAGTGTATGTGCAACAGCCACGAACCTTCTTCCTTGAAAAGAACTCAGGAGCACAGACAGATAACGCCATCACTGTGCACTTCAGGATGCCTGATGCCCAAGGAAGGAACGTTCAGTTTTCAGCAGAGTTCACGTAGCGGAATCACCAGAGATTCTACGTGGAAAGGGCCCAAGGAGGTGCACTGTCCGGCTCTGAGTGCTCAGGTGTTCCCTAACCAACACAGCAAGACGCCTACTCATGCTTTGTCACAAATCATTTTACCTCTCTATGGAACTTTTCTCATCCTTAAGAAAAGACCTGTATCAGGCCTTCTGCCCCTGCTCACCACCTCACCCAGTCTAACACCGGGCTCAGGCCGAGGTCACAGAAGCAGAGGACAGAGAGAAGGCACACCAGGAGAAGCTGTAGGTGGCGCAAAATGGAATAAATTAAGAGAGAGCCATGCCCTAGAGCTCTCTTCTCCTCCGCAGCCGGACACAGAGCCTCCAAGCCGCCACCAGGCTCCCCAATGCCAAGAGAAGACACGGCCGGACGGTGCTCAGAGCAACCCAGCCCCTTCAGTCCACCTCTGGCGGGGTGCCCGGCAGACAACATCACAGCGGGTGTGTGAACACCAGGCACCAGGATTCTTTCCTGTAATATCTAAGGTAACTTCACAAAACAATGTCGTTCATCTGTTATACTCTGAGTCAAACAATTTAAGAACTAGAGGGATTTCAGAGATTATGAGAGCTGCACTAACTAAAGCAGGAAGCAGACACTATTTTATCAAGAGCTAAGTGAATTCTCAAAACAGAGCAGAAACTGGAACCCAGGGCTGAAGGCCTTGAGTCTGTAGCTTTAAGAGATTTTAAGACTCTTTTAGGAGTAAAAATAATTCCCAAAAGCAATGCATTACCCGTATCAGCAGCTAAATACACATGTGACAAAAACAAGAGTTCAAATTGATTGGAAACCAAAGAAAAGATACTCCTTTTAGGTTAGAAACCTAATCATGTTTAAATTAATATTCAAATTAATTTGGAATCCTTTTTCTAGACAAGCCTCTCTCACTTACGGAAAGCTGTCACAGCCTCACAAATGTATACTTCACTAATAAGAGAAACACAAGATTCTGAATCTGGCCTCCCCTCTGCCATGGCGACGCTTACCGTGGGGAGAGACTTCCTCTGGGTGAGCTTCCCCGGCCAGCCAGGCTGCGGCTGCTGTCTCCAAGGTCTTGATCTGCAGTGTAAATATTTCATAGCTGATGAAGTCACTCTCACTAGATAGGAGGCTGGAAGCTCTTGCCCTGATTTTCCCTAAAACATACATCAGACCTGTACCACTATCTTGCAGTTGCTATGAAAAGAGATTTAGGGTGCTGCTGGTTCAGAGCTGCTGAACTGTGCATGTACGGCATTGCCCCGACACGTTCTTGTGGGCGCAGGAGGCCATGGATTACGTTCCCTCTTTCATTCCTTTCAATTTTACCGCACAGAAGCGAGGTTTGCATTTGCAGTACCCCTCCTCAGCCACTTTTAATTTCTATGGTTAAAGTAATGAATCACAGCTGTGGACAGCTCATCTGTATGCTTATCACAGCAAATCCTTCCGTTTTGTAATTTTAACACTTTGTATCCCAAGACAAGTCCTAAAATATATAATGTATTACATAGAGTCGAATACTAAGACCAAAATTACATATTTTGCACGAAGACTAAATTTATATATATATATGTATGTATGTATATTTCACAGATCCTCACACCCAAAGTAAAATTACATATACTTAATTTCCAAATTGACAAGTAGGAATAAAGAATTCTGTATTTAAAAAGAAAAAAATTTTTTTTTAATTTTTTCAAAATATTCCTTAGCTAATATCAAATGCTTCTGCTTAAAAAGTCACTTGCATTTCCCTTATACTTAATTCCATAGTGAAACACCCTCACTGGCCTCTTCCAAGGTTGCCCTCCTTTATGCTGAGCCAGGAAACCTCTAACCTTAACAGGGTAAAGACATGACTGGACCTTTCTTGGTAAACTGCTCAATCTTTCCCTTCCCCCCACACAGGCATGACTACTTGGACATGTCAACAAATCCCCAAGGATGGGAGGAAACAGGCAAATCCAGGGGCTCTGTAACACAGCACAAGAGGCAGATGCTACAAAATGTCAACTGGTAAAAATCCACAGGATTACTAAACATTGCAGAAATTCTCTCACTTGATTTTCTGTTAACCAAGTTTGGGTAATGCAATTTCCTGGACTAGGCAGATCAGGGTTTGGGCTGGTGCAGGCTTTCCCTACACAGAACTGTAGACTGAAGGTGCCAACCACAAAAGTCCCAGGGGCCGGCCCGCCCTAGCTCTGCGTGGCCACAGAACCCACAGAGCAGCACTCCGCAGCCTGGCACGCTACTTCCTTCCAACTGGGGTTCTTTTAGTTAAAAGAAAGGAAAAAAAAAAAAAAAAAATCGCCCAATCAGATATTAACCACACCCCTGAGATTATTCAATAAAATGAGCCAACCTGAAGGAAACATAATGAGGGAGAGAAGCAGGGGTTAAGACTTCAACAGCTGTTGAGAACTTACCTGTCTGGTTGTTGTCTGACTGCGCTATCATAGCTGCCATGGATGAACTGGGGTTTAATCTGCTGCTGTACACTGGAAGTGCTGCTTGGCTAAGGGAAGAGCCAGACAGGGTGTTGGCCTACAGGGGGAGAGTCACAAAGGCAAGTCAATTCCAGCTGAAAACACTTTATGGTTTTTCCTCCAAACAGATCTACTAACTAGCAGTTCTTCCCCTAAGAATATAAACAAGAATTCCTGATTTGCTAAAAGGCTAATTTCATTCTTGTTTTACCATTCCAACATGTCAATGTTAGAAAGGATACACAACTCCAAATTTAAAAAGAAAAAGAGGAAGTAAATGACAGGCACATTCAAAGTGAACTATTCCTGCTTTTAAATCTCAAAGTATCCAGTCTGTACCCAGCCCAGCATGGTAGCCAAGTGACCATGTGACTCATCAGTTACTATTATTAAACCATTTACAAAATACAGGCAGGTGGACAACAGGTATCTCACCAAAGCCTCAGTCTCTGGCATCCCAGGCTGCTTCAGGGGGTCCAATGGCCCAGTTCCTAGTTCTAGTATTCTAACTGCACGGAAGCTCTATTTCCGTTACCTAACCCTGTCATTAGTAAAACCTGCACACTATTTTGTTACTTCCTATTTTGATAGACTTGGAAGCCTGCTGCTTTTTCTGTTTTGTTTTGTTTCTATTTTAAAAGAAAGCAAACAGGGATCCCAAGTATGTTTTCTATACAATGCAGGGCTCAGTGAACCCCAGCTTTGCCCTGACCCCATATAAGGCACTGTTTTTTTGGCAGGAAGCCAGCTCCACTAACTGAAGAGCTCCTCCAGAGTTTGTAATTCATTCACGTTGCTAACCACAATTCTGAAGGCCTCTACCGGGACTTGTGCCAAACAAGCGAAAAAGAACCTTCCAACAGATGAAGCTAAGGAGGCTAGCCAAAGCCTTGCGAAATTCAGTGTAATAAAAATGCCTTCTCTAATGTGCCTACTTTCTCCTACTTTCCAAGAATACCACAACTTTTTAAAAAGTGGCATTTTGGCCTTCTTGACCAAATGGGGGAAACGAAATGTAACAAAATAAGGTTTCAGTGCTAAGAGATTTCAAATAGAGTCAAGAGGTCATTCTGTAGATTACTCTTATGCAAGCTTCAGCCAGATACTACAAATTGCCACAGTAAGTCAAGCACCACCCAACAGTATTCCTGGAAAACCCAAAAACAAAAACAAAAGCAAAAACCCCAGTGCTCCATCTAAGACTCTATAAAAGTTTTAGATATTAAGTTTATTTTCCAGAAATTTAAAACCTCCAGATTGTTCCTATGCCAGATAAGCCCTGAAACCAAGAGGTACCAACCTCTCCAAGAACATCAACCAGTTGCATTCCCCTACCCCATAGCGCTGACAACCCTTTATAACATGAGGAAGTTAGGATGGTCATTGCCCAGATATCCCCGAAGATTGAGAAAAGGATCAAATGAGAGGGAGGAGTTGAACAGAGAAGTTAGGATTTAATAAGTGATACGACAACTGAATCATACAGATAGTTGTTTTTAGTTTCTAGTGTATTAGAATAGCCAGAAGAAAATTCCTGAAATTCTGGAACTTTAACCCATATACTATACTCTGACTTTTGCTCTATAACTACCTGTTAACGTATATTTTGAAATTTATCACTTTTCTGTCTATATGTTATATTTCACAATAAAAAATGTTTTTAAAAAAGGTGTCATTTTGGAAGCACATCTCTTGTGCACAAAATACTGTTACTCAAAGAAAGCTAGTACTGGCCTGAGATACTTTTCAGGGTTAACAGAACCACAATTTTTAAGGTAGACAACGACTTCTTTTTCATGAATGAAATCAAACTTAAGTTTTATGCAATGAAGTCACTGCACAGCTTTTCCAGGACAAGATTGTTGAGAATAACTTCAAAGAAGTGAAGCACTTCTAGACTAAAGAAACTGAAGAACAGAGCAGGTGGGACACTCCGACACATGACAGCTCACAAGAGACTAAGGTGGCAGAGCAGGTACAACAGGCAAACACTACAGAGAGTAAACTGGGTTTCTGGGAACACTCATACCCTGATGTTGTATTCTGGCTTCTAGCCAACTTATTAAGCAGGGAAAATGGACTTTTTACAGCTCACAGAAGTAGTACCAGGGATGTGGAAATCTGTCCTTGTTTCTCATTGTTTCAAAGGGTGTATTTTCTAGTTCACACTTGAATGTTCACGTTCAATCTGTCAATTGCTGGGTTGCATCTGTCATCTTATTAAAAAGCCAGTCAAGTCCTGTTTCACAATCAATTAGCTCCCAGGAAAAGGGAAGTCATAATTTCCATGTAAGACCATACTGGACACCTAACAGAATACAGAAAACACACAAGCCACAAACCAAAATATCCTATGGTTTTTACTTCTCCAGAAGTCAGCTATTTGGGAATCTTAGCTACTCATAAATAACTTGCAACAAGGAAAATTCAAGCCAAGAGAAAAACAAGATGATGCAGGTCCCATGTGCTAACAACTCGGGTCCTCTGTCTAAGGAATACCTGCTCTCCTCAGAGCCAATCTACTCTACTCTGGTTGCAGTTGTAAACAGACGGGCCAGGCACAGCACTGAGGAGAAGCAGAAAAGAGACCAGAAAGAGGAAGAGGAAGTACTATCCTGAGACCTTCTGCCGGCAGCCAGCAGCCAAAGGCAGCAAGGGGGGACAGAGGGCCCGCTCCCCTCCCATGGCCCCTGATGCTGTGTACTGGATGAATCTCAGCTCATGCTATACCAGTGGGTCTACTCTGTCAGTTCCCATTATCAGTTTTAAGAGCCTAGTCTCTGGATGAGAATCAGAAGAACCGACTTATTGGGAAGTCTTTTTTAGGGAGGGATCTTTCTGCCAAGGGCTTTGTATTTATCTTTATTAGCTTCGAATTTCAGAGCATGTCATTTTCTCAATCTAGTCTCCAAATTATCTCCTTTTCCCTGCCACCCACTATACTAAATGTCAGAATGAAGAGCAGTCCAGCGAAATAACTGATTTCAATAATGACTACTGGGAAGAGGATAAATTGTCTTTGGTGTATTCCAAAGCAGGAAAGTACATATTTTACAAAGATAGCTGGCAAAAGTTAAAATTCATCACCACCACCACAATAACATGTAAATATCTGCTTCACTATCCTGAATGAGCAATGTGCCAAATTCTCTGGAAGGCTACAATTTCATTTAGAAGTGTCTGGTAGTTTTGGGGTTTTGTTTTTTAAATTATTATATTTATCTAAAGAAGAAACTTTCAAAAGAGAAATAAATACAAGTTACTAACCTTAACAAATAGATGGTGTTGGTGTATTAAAGCATCTAAACTTCTCTATATTAATTCCTGCTAGAGCAGTCATCTGTGCCATTTTAAGTGGGTGATAAGAGTTACCAAAGACCCCCAAAATCCCTGGGATTACCTAGTCAATATTCCAAAATCGTGTTTGGAATGGTTGATGATGCTGGCAACTCCTTCCCCCACCCCCTTCTAGTGAAAAGAGTCTACAATGTGGCAGGAGAGGAGAGGGTAAGGGGGAGGGCTGGGAAAGAAAGGCCACGGGCTGCAGAGAGCACACACTAGGTGCTTTGTAGACTCAATACCCTTCATTGTCACTCATGACAGTGGTTATGAAGCAAAAAGAGCTCTGACTGTAGCACGTGTCAATACTCTGCACTGTTTCTGCAACTTTTCTATACAACTAAAATCATTTCACAGTAAGAAGTGAGGGCTGCTTGGCTTTCCAGTGTCCCGCGGAAATCAATTTTTACTCAAAATGTGAAAATAGGCATTAGATCAAGAAAAAATAGCTGCCATAATAAACTCCTGCTTTAATTCCAATATCTCATCTCTTAGGTCTGTTTGTCCCTCATGATTAATAATTAAAAGAAGGCACTTCAACTCTGGCTAGTTGTCATATTACACCAACTGTAACACTCTGGTAAAAGCCTCATTAAAGAAGTATAACTATTTGATGAAGTTGGACCCAGGGACCAGTAGAGTAAAAATAAACTAAATAATTATTGAGGTAAACCTCATTCATGTTAAAAAATATATATTTATGTCTATATGACAGCATCCTCTGTGGCTAACAAGTGCTATACCAAACCTTAGGTAGAGTGAAGTAGTGTGTTTTTTAACCAAAATATCAAGATATAGCTCCAGTAATCTGTAAATATATTTGGCAGGTTTTAAGTTTAACCAGTTTGGAATTATGACACTTTCTTCTCTCAAAAGTGGCTTTGGCATGTACTATGTAAAGGAGATATTTTCTTAATTTCATTTCTTAAATGCCCTACATTAAATGTCCTTTTAAACAAAATATGTTTAGGTATCTGAACCAAAGAATACTTTTAGCAAATTTAGAATAACTTAAGATGTTAAACATCTAGAAAGATACACAAGTCTCTACACCAAAACAGTATTCAAACACCAAAACAAATCAAAGAAATGTAGTACTTCCTAAGTAGAATGACATACCGTATCAAAATATTAACAAAATTAAAACTGTATTTCAGCTCACATATTTCAGCATCTGCATAAGCCCACGGAGGCATCTGAGCAGAGCGCTCGCTGTGAAGTGGAGGCCCCCCACCCCGCCACTAGCCCCAGGCCCTGCACCTAGGCTGGAGGACTGTGGGGAAGCAACAGGCTAAGTCTAACTACTTAACGATCTGTATACGATTTAAAAGGTATTGTTTAGGAAGATGTTTCTTCTCCCTAATATTGATAAAGAGTAAACAAGAAAAATCATGTTTGAAAGAACAGTGCCTGTGGAAAACTCCACTTTTGGAAAGCGTGGTAGCAATACGTTGTCGAGAAGTGACTTTGCAACCGCATATCATACAGGAACAGGCAGAGCAGACATTTTTTTAAACGCACAGTTAACTTGTCAATAAACACTTAAGTCAAATGATGCAAACAAGCTCCAAAAGGTAGTAGAGCTTCTTCAAGTTTTCCAATCCTGACATGATTTTAAAATTCATTCTTCTTGTTAGAACATCATGTTAGATTCATCAGGTTGAATATTTAAATTTCAACAGCTTTTTATTATCATCACATCTGCCACAACCCAAGCTGCATCACCTTGGGTAACTTACTGGACCTGTCTGTCCTCAATCTCCATCTGTAAAATGGGGACACTGACAGCACCTGACTCAGAGGACCGTAGTGAGAATTAAATGAGATATACAAAGGGCTTGGAAGACTGCTTAGCCCAGGATAAGCACTCCTATTTTAGCTATTTTCGAAATTATTTTTATAAGTTATTATGGTTTCCATCTTTTCCGTGCATTTCATTCAAGAATATAATTGATAATTAACTGTGGCTATACTTCAAGGATTGAAACCTATTTGCCTAAGAAAAATTAGATGGTATAAATGCCTCATTGTGGAATAATGTTTTAATCTAGATATTCTATAATAATATAGCAAAACTGAACAATAAGTATTCAGATGTTTAATGACAATTAAGTATTCAGATGTTCAGAAAATTGTCAGTCTGACAATTAAGTATTCAGATGTTTAATGACAATTTTAAATGACAATTTCTACCTTTGAATTTGCAAACACTATTTATATGACTAGAAAAGGTTCCAGGAAAAGCATGCGTGCGTACTGGGCAGGGCCTGGAGTGCCATGGGCTGATTCACACTTCCCACTAGGAAGCCAATTCTGCCAAGAGGCCCCCTTTGTGCCGGCTTCAACACACGGGGTGAGGGGCTCAGGTCGGCTGAGCAGGCTGACTGTAGCTGTCAGGCTCAATGGCACGCCCCCACAGGATGCAGTGCCCCAAGGTGCCCCTAACTGCCAGGAGCCTAAGGCATTCAGGGACTCCGAGCAGCAGATGCTGAAATGCGCTGCAGCTGAGCCACCATAAAGACGTGGGTGGGATCAGATCTCAGCTGCACCACCACTGAACACTCATGATTGGGCAACAGGCCTTGGAAAGAACCACCAACCAATTGTGAGTGGGTTTCTTAACCAGTTATTATCTAATCAATATAAAAAATGAAAGAACCTGAAACTGGAATGGACCTTACTCTACAGCTGAACCTAAAATGGCCAGAAGTCATATCTACATTAGCATGGAATTATGAGCTTTAACCAAAAATTTTATTACTATTTGTAGTAAAGGAAGTACTTCTGTACAATTTCTTTCCTTGTAAATAATCAGGCTGCTTCTGTTACAGGTGAAGTTAATGATGCCCTGCAGTAACTGTACTGCCCGTGTAATAACCCTTCATTACAAAGGACTTCAGGGTCTGCAGAGTCCATCATCTCATGTGACCTTCATAACGTACCTGTGTAGCAGGTAGGACAGGTATTTAAAGTAGGACAGGTATTTAAAGTAGCCCCCTTCAAATATGAAAAACTTGAGCTTCACAAAAATTACAAGACCTGCCCAAGGTCCCACTGATGAGTAGCAAAGTTCCTGGAACACAGACTTCTCGCTCAAATTTCTGCTACCTCACGTTGTGACACACAAATGGACACATTAAAATTCCTAACAAAGCTTTAAAAAAAGATACCTCCTGACACAAGACGTACATAATTGGGAAATTCATTTTTACAGTAAAGATGAGTAAACAGAGAGCAGGCTCAGGAGTGTGGCCTTTGTCCCTGCTGCCCGCCAGGGCTCAGGACCATGACGGAGACTCGGAGAGACTTTGCGTGCTTGGACTGGGAACTTCTTACCACAAAAAGTCGTTAGGAAATGACTGAAACAGGTGGAACTTTCATTCTGACCAGGTAAGTACAACCACGGAATCAAATAGATCAAAAGCACAATATAGGACCATCTGAAATCAAGAACACCTCCCCCACCCCCACACATCAAAGTTACCCTACTGAAAAACAAAATATTCCAAGCTGATTGAAGTGAAAGTCACAGGAATCTGCAAAAACCTAGTTACTAAATTATTACCTTAAAAATACATTTATTTAAAAAAAAAACAAAAAACAAAAAACAAACCTGTGTTTACTAAGTATCACACAAACAAACCTTGGAAGTTCCTTTATTTGATTTGCTGTTAAACCTATATCCCTTCTTGTAACAATAACACTGGTTAGACAAGTAACCATTGTTACCTACACCAAGGGTGTATCCAAAAGCAAAACCACAAATGCAAGATATGAAAATGTAATTACATTTCATTACGTAAATTCGGTCTTCAATTCTTCAATTAAAGAAATCATCCTTCAAACAAAAGTGCTTGCATTTGTATCCTCTTTAAGGCCAAACGTAGTGAACCTAGCGCTGGGGAACACAGTGGGATTTGGGAGGCCACGTGGAAACTGCAGGGTGCACCTGTGCAGACTAGCCTGTCCCTCTGTTGGCCGCAGACATTCCGGGGACAGCAGCTCCAGCTCCCAGCAAGGTCAGTGTACTGTCACTGTACCTCCCTTCTGTGCACTGCAGACTCTGCTAATACGTAGTAAGGTATATCAAAGATAACAAAAGGATTTAACACGAAAGAATATAACATTGCGTGATCAGGTTTTCAAGAGGTCTGACATTCCTTTTGATTTTTCCAACTTGGGCCTCGGATACTCCCCTCCCAGCTTTGCAAGAGCCTCCTAGTTGTTAGTGCCTCTTAGCCCTTCCCTAGCTCACCTCCCTGACCCCTCTCCAAAGAGCGATTCGGAAGAGAGCAAACAAACCAACAAGGGCCTGCCTGACTTGCTTGCAAGCAAGGCCAGAAAGATCGAGAATGACCTCTGGGTTTTTATGCAGCTGGCACAAGCAAGTGACTAAAATTATTCAAATTTAGCACTTTTTCTCTGATTAATATTTTTTAAAATGTTTACTGGTGTGATGGTTTTATTAACTATGGCAAGACTTCTAGAATAACACTTCAGATACTGGTATTTTAGTTTACCTATTTATCTTACAGCATTGCTCTCTTCATTTTAAATTAACCACCTATAAAGGCACCCTAAATAAAAGACCAGGCTGTGATTATCTGAGCACAGTGGACTGTCTGGCTGGAAAACAAACATAACATCTATGAAAGTTGTTCTGACAAGATCTATAAATGACGATATAGATCTTGCCATTCTAAAAAGATCTATATACCAACAGCCCAATTCTAAGAGTCCCGCCTAAACATTGAGTTTCATCTCAGTTTTTTGTATCCTTCCCAAGCACACTGCCTAAAACCCCCCACCTCTCCCAGCCGACACCACTCCTATTGCTGCACGCTGCCAAGAGGAAGCAGCAGCCGTGGGGTCTCGCCAGGGCTCGGGCTTATGAGACACCACCTGACCGAAACACGCAAAGGGGATACATAGCAAAGACTTGAACTGGACTGAATCCTGGGGTATGCACAACTATGATTTCTTTATTCTTCAGCTGAGTTACATGTTGAGTGGAAAGTTCCCTTTGGCTGTAAACTTCTCTTCACCCCAATTCCCCCATCCACCTCCCTAATGCCAAACCCCAAACCCACAAACATAATGAATGAGAAGAAATGAGACTTTTGCTTAGTTCAGTCTGCAATTAATCAGAGTAATTAAAAAGACTTTATAAAGAAAGAAAAGAAAAATGCATGTTGAAAATGTTCCTGTGAGACTTTGTCCAAGGATATAAAGCTATCAGCAGCACATGGGTACACTTACTGAAAGAAGCAACTATTTTAAAAGCCATTCTCCCATTTATCCTTTCAGCCTCTCAACCCCTAGACCCCACTTTTCCAAAGAAACAGGCTAACAAAACACCCTCAGTCAGAGGGAGAGGTTCACCAAGTACTCAACTTCATTTTCAAAGCAGAGCCTCCTAATCACGCCACTGGCCTTCTGTGCTGACGCGTCTGCCGGTGGTTCTACTACCTGACAGCCACAATGACCAGGGCTTGCGCTATGCCACCACACACCTTAAATATCCCCTAATGCTCTGCCTTATGGACAGCGCACAGAACATCCTGAAAAGGCGTATGCTTGCTTTAAGCCTGAAAATAACCATGAAATTAGACATTTTGTCACTTTTATAAGCATTTTCTTGAAACTTCTAGAGCCTTACTACTAAAGCTTTCAAGAAAATAAATAAAATTATAAAGAGATCCAACTAAATCAATAACACATACCTTTGGAATCTTAAATTATTACCTTTGAGGAAAGGGGAGAGCATGTGTGCGTACAGTTTTGCCCACTAATTGTCCTGTTTATAAAACTCAAGATTAGAATTTTTTTTATTTGATTCTTTCTTGTAAGGCATTCCTATAGACTAGTTCACCAATCAAGTTACATATCTGAAGTGAGAGAAATGGGCCAACAACTTCGAAATCAACATTCAACAATTTTTAAAATATTTATGAACATTTGGTCTCCCGGACGACGGGGAAAACAGTGTAGTGCATAAAAGGGGTGTTGCGGAAGGAGCCCCATCCCCCACAAGGACACGTTTTGAGTCCTGAGCCTGGGCCTGCAGTGTGAACTCATTTGTACACAGGAGCTACGAGAGGCCCGGTTGAGTCAGGGTGGACCTCACTCCCACCTGACGGGGGCCCTTAGCAGCAGGGGAGTAAGCGTGAGGAAGAGGCAGATGGAAAGACAGACAGGGAGAGCACGGCTGGCCACAAGCCTCCCCACCCCACTACTCCCAGGATGCCACAGACTTCAGAGAAGCCACAGCACTGCGACACCTTGATTCGGACTTGCAGCCTCCACAACTAAAACTGGGGCCGAAAAATTCCTGTTATTTGAGTAGCTAGTCCGTGTACTTTGTCGTAGCAACCCTGGCAAGCTAAGACAAGGTTACTCCCATTTTATCTGATATTCTTCTGTGTTGATTTTTAAAAATCTAAACAGCAGATATTTGTATATTATTTGTGTAATTTTTTTATATTATAAAAGAAATTTTTAAAACCATAAGTTCAAAATTCACTCATACTTGGAGAGTCCTTTTTCAAGAAAGATTATAATAAAAGCCTCCCCACATTAATATTTCACATTATTAGAACAAAATTAGACACCCAGATTGAAAAGAATCCAATGATGCCCACACACTCATATGTCCTCTCTCACAAGGATCAGTGTCCTGTAAAAATGTCTATCACTTCTATCAATGCAAACAGAGATATTTCATAAATTCCTACAGGACACCCTATGTCATTTGCCTCTCCTCCAAAACTTACTTTAACAAATAAAGATGAGGAGACCCATCTCGTCACATTCCTTCATATCGTCTTAATGATTTACCTGAGTGGTAGCAACAGGAGTGGCTGCAGATGGTGTGGCCGAAGGAGAAAGGGCTCCCACTTGTTGCAAGTGGCTAGGAGGCTGCTGAGGTAAATGAGAACTGGAGACAGGAGTGCTAGATCCTGAGCCAGATATGACATTTGGAAATGACACTGCTACATCACTGCTGTTATAAATACCTGCAAGAAAAACACATTTATTTAAATATTTTATAACTAGTAGTCAAATTTGTCATAGGCACATATTAATGAATGAGTTTAAATAACCACATTTATTCCTAGATCCTCCCCCTCAACCAATTATGAATTTTGTTGGTGGTAGTAAAAAAATTAAAAAAAAAACAAACCTCCAGTAAGTAAATGAATAAACTGACTTCCATAAAGCACTGGTCTTAAAGGGATCCATGTCTTTTTAACACAACAAAAGTGCCTTTGTTAACAGACAGGGACCATATCAGAAAGAGCTTTGTAAAAGATAGTATGGAGGGTCACAGGAGTTTGTAAGAGCAATGAAATGTTTCTTAAACAGGAGAATGAAACAATTAGAGTTGCATAAAAAATCACCTGGGAAGCTTTTCAAAATGCAGATTCTAGGGCTCCCAAAATCATGATTCAGGGGGTTCGAGGGGGGAGAGATCTGGCTTAGAAGGGCCACCCCCAGTGTGAAACTGAAGTGGGGCACGGCTGGACTTGAGGTACAGGCCAATGGAGGGGCTGAGAACAAGGTGGACGTGCTGAGGAAGGGGCTCCAGAGCCAGCGGGTGGGGTGCGGGAACGGGGTGCAGGAGGAGGGAGAGTGGCGACAACCCGGGCCACCAAGTGGCGGCATGGTCCACTTCGGGAACACAGGAGATGCCCAGGAGGGTGGGAGGCTGGGTGGAAGTGTGTTCAGTGGCACCATGGGGAAGAAGCCAGAAGAAATGATGAAGCAGAAGCTAGGCATTCTAGAGAGGTAGATGGAAAGAGGAAGGAGATGAAAAGTTAAGGGCAACAAGGAGTTACTGGAAAATGGGGTTTTGCTTGTTTATAGAGATAGGAGATCATGCTTATGTGCTGATAAGGAGGATAAAGAGCCACTCTAAGCCAGGACTCTCACCTGGGGTGATTTCTCCCCCAAGGGGCCATCTGATAACACCTGCAGGCACTAGTGCTCCTGCCTCTAGCAGAGAGAGCCCGGGGAGCCCGAATCCCCGCCTCCTACAGCCTACAGTGCACATGCCCCCCCACCCACACCCCCTCCCTCATGATGAGCTCATCTGGGCTATCAGGCTCCACACCACAGCCCTTGGGAGGGTGACAGTGATAAGATCCTGAGAACCTGGCACTGTAGCAGGAAGAAAGCAAGCAAGAGACCCTAAGGAGGCTGCAAGCCAAAAAAAAAAAAAAGTTGAGAAACTAGAGCCCTAGAAGACAACAATTACAATTTATACCAATACTACAAACTACTCTGTTCTGAGGAATATAAATATTACTTAAAATTAAATAAGAAGAGGGGGATAAAAGAATGGTGACATTTTCAAAGGCCTTAAACTATAATTAAGGCTTCCATATTCATTTTCTATCTACAATTTCACAGAAAAGAGATAATTTATTCATTCAACAAATGTGTTCATTCCACATCTAAGAGCTCACTGTTTGCCAGGACAGTATTCTAAGCTCTGGAGATGTAAAGACATTCAAGATATGTGGTCTTGGTCTTCAAGAAGCTTAGTGGGAAGAGACAATTACAAATGGCCGTGAGTAGGCTCTGACAGAGACATTCTCAGGTCGCATCAGAGCGCAGGGAAAAGGCCATCTAACCCAGACGGAGAGGGCGGGAAAGGAGGGGCAAGAAACTCACTGGAGGCGGCGGCGCCTTTAAAGGTGAGTCCTGGAGGAGTGAAGAGCAGAGGCGAAGGTGGTTTGGGAAGACACTTCACCCGAGAGCTCGGCAAATTCCTGAGAACGTACAAGCACCTGCGGTACAGCGTATGCTTAGAACATAAGTGGGAGGGGATGAAGAATGAGACTGCAGAGTAAGCAGGGACAATATCCAGACCACCACCACATGCTAAAAGTTTAAGGACAATGAGGAGCCACGGAAGGACTTCAAGCAGAAGCTTGGGGTAGTCAGATCAGTGTTTAAGTAAAACAGAGCCCTGGCAGCCAGCAGAGGCCAGACTGGACAGGGGGGCTTTAAATTGAGGTCAGGAGAGATGTTAAGAAGCTGCTGCATTAATACCTATGAGCAAAAAGCAAGGGATTAAACCAAGGTGAAAGTAGTAAAGAGACGCTACAAAGGCACCTTTGACAGGAATTGGTGACTAATTAGATCTGAAGAATAAAAGCAATAAAAGGTAGAGTCAAGAATGACCCCTCAGCACATGGGGGTGGGGGTGAGGGTAGCATTCACTGATGCAAGAACAGCAGCTGTGCACAGCCAGTGTCTCATCACCATGTACAGGACACCATGCTGGCAGGACAGACCACTGATGTAGGCAGTACTCCCATTTTACACACTGGAACAAACAGAAGTTTAAGGAAATGAAGTAACTTCCTTGGTGACCTACTAGGTGGTGAATCCAGGACTCAAATTCATAGCTGATTCTATAACTAAAACCACTTACTAAACAAGCTGGAGGTTCAGGTTCCCTGGCAGGGACTTGAGGCTCCCCTGTGGGACACAGAGCTCCTACACAGTCTAGAACATAATGGGGTGAACCTGAAGCTCAGCAGAAAAGTCGTATCAGGAGATACAAGCCTAGCAGCCAGAAGCACATAAAACAGAGGAGCTGAAGTTGCAAACTCTAAAAGGCTTTTTCTGTTGGCAGGCACTGTGGTTGAAAATTTTAACTAGCTGCTCATATTTAGAAATTTGGAAATTTTACATTAAAAAGTCTAGATGCCTAACTTCTCTTGAAACACAAAGATCTGTCAACACTGGATTCCGCATTCTGAAACAGCAACGATCTGCTGGGGCTTGGCACAAGACACTGATCTTTGATCCACAGGAGTGGATTAACCCCATCAGGCCTCCTCATGTGATCTCCTCATCAGCCACCCAGATTCCCTACTGGCCCCTGTGAGGATCTCATGTACAAGTAAATCCTGATATGGAAGCTGGTCCAAGCCAGGGGAGGAAAACGAGATCACCCAGGGGAAATTCTCAGCATAATTGAGAGAGGACCACAGAGAGAATCCTAGGAATACTGCCATTTAAGGGGAGGCCAAGAAAATTAGACCACAAAGGACAAAATAAGAAAACCAAGAGAGAGGATTTTAGAAATCACTGAGAGAATTTCAAAAGAAAAGGTCAAATGATTCTAATAGGTCATTTAAGAGAAGGCCAGAAAAAAAGAGTTGCTAAATATGGCAATAAATCTTGGCAAGATAACTCTTTTTTAAGAAACTTGGCTGCGAAAGACAGATAACAGAAAACTTGTTAGTGAAGTAAATATTTATAAACCTTACATTCCAAAGGACAGGCAAATAGTTGAGAAAAAAAAATGTATACTTTTGAAAGTTGTTTCTTCCATAGTTCATTCAACAAACACACACGGAAGACAGCAAAGAACAGTAAAGAATCCTGGCTTTCAAGAGCTCACCGTCTCACAGCAGAGCCAGGTCGTTCTGAGAACTGACTAGGACATGAGGGAGAAATGCCAGGTTCCCTAAGAGGCACCTAGGGAACAACGGGCTCTTCAAGTTCCGAGAAAGAAGTGGACTGGGCAGAAGGAGCCCAGACAGAAGTCCATGAACTCAGCTTTCTCAAAGTAACTTAAAGGTAAATGCTGACGGCCCCACTATTTCGATGGGGAAAAAGCTCCACACACCACACACAGGAAACCATGCACAGAATCGCCACCTTCTAAAGATGGAGGCAGGGCACACAGTGGGAACGGAACAAGCTTTGGACTACTGGATACAATATGGATAAACCTTGAGGACATCATGCTGAAGGAAATAAGCCAGAAACAAAAGGACAGATATTGTATGACCTCACTTAAGTTAGAATATGCAAATTCATAAAGTCAGACACTAGAGTACCTGTGGGGCAGGGGCAGTAAGTTAATGCTTGGGGTGTGGGGTTTCTGTGTGGGGAGAGGGAAAAGGTTTGGCAATGGATGGTGGTGACGGAGGCCTGACTTGGTGAATGTAATGAACACCACTGAACCGTATATTTGAAAGTGGATAAGAATGGGAAATTTTCATTTGAATATATGTTACCAGAAAAAAAATTTTAAAAACCACAGAACTGTACAACACAGTGAACCCTAATATAAACTATGGACTATAGTTAATAGTATAATCACAATAATGCTGTTCCAACACTTATAACAAAGGTGCCACACTGACCCAAGGCATTAATAAGAAGAGACAACAGGGGTGGGGGTGGGCACTCTACCTTCGCCATGATTTTTCTGTAAAGATACCTGGTGGCATCAGTGCTCCAGTCAGGAAAGAGCAGTGCTACCCCCAGGCCCTCCACTATCCCCAGTGCACAAGACATAGGAGAGCACCCTGCCAGGAAGCAAAGCTGTGGTGACCGAGGACCTTCGATTGCTTACATTACATTAGCATGTGTTTAAATGTGAAATGGCACAGCTAAGTGTGCACTCCAGAGATCACACTTTGAAACTGTCCAGTTTCTGCTCAGGCTACTATTATAAAAGAAAAATCAAAATTTTCCTTTCCTACGAAGGCAGGAAAGCATAAAGTTCTAAAACCTTTTTGAAATGAGTATCACTGATTCCCCCTCACACCTTACGTGAGGTCAGCACAGCATCAGCAGTTTACTAAGACCTCAGATCTTCCTTCACAAGGCAAATAATCCTCCTCAGATTGTTCTGTACCTGCTTTCTATTTAACGTCACTCCACTTCCATCTTTTAGAAGTCAACTGCCATTTTAACCCAATCAAGGTGGCATTCATTGAATTAAATAGAACTGAATCCTGCAAGGCCCCAAGCTCTAAGAAAACACTCTGAAATGCATCTGTTCAGTATAGAAAGTGGAAACAAAGATACAGAATGATACAGAGGGTGGCAATGGTATATTGACTCATTCATTCATTCGGTCATTCATTTATCAAATATTTACTGAGTGTCTCTGAGGTGACAGGCACTGTGCTGGGAGCTGACGGCAAAGCAGGGAACAAGACACCCAGCTCCCCAGGGATCTGCCATCACATGATGGCAGCAAACATGGATATAAACTGCACTAAGCGCTAAGATGGGAGTGAAGTAAAAAATCAGGAAGCAACAAAGATAGCCCTGAAGAAATGACATTTAAGCCAAGGTACAAAGGTTAGGTAGGCATTAACTGGGCAAAACAGTCTAGCCAAAGAAAACAGTTAATACAGCTAAAAGCACAGCGGACAGCATGGGAGAAGAGAGGCTGGAGTGACCCGCAGGCCCTCGTTAAGTACACAAAGGTGCTTAGAATCTGCACAGAAATCAACGGGAAGACACCAAAGCTAAAGAGCTCATTCTTAAAAAGAGCATCCCTCCAATGCTACACTGCAAATGAACTGAAAGGAGGTGGAGTGAAGAGAACGCACTCAGAAGGCGAAGGTGATGGTGATATCAACCTGGAGTGCATCTCAGAGTTGGAATCAGTTAGACCTGAGGACAAATCAGATTTGGTAAGTAGGGAGAGAAAAGTATTATGAAGTCCCTGGTTTCTGGTTAGTGAATAGGGGAGCCATTTACTCCAGTAGTTAAAACTGGACCAGGAGGAGTGGAGTTTTGTTTCTAAAGAGAGCAAAAGCCAGCTTAGGATTAAGTCCTGAGGACTTTTCAAGGATCTTTAGTGGAGGAGGAATTCCTGTAAGAAAACTGCAAAGAGACCAGTGATGTAAAAAAGGAAGTCATGAAACTGGTCCCACTGAAAGCCAAGAAAAACAGAACATGAAGAAAGGGGGAGCATCAACTACATTAAAACTGCCAAGAAGTCGAGTCAAACACAGACTGGGTGTGCCCACTAGATTTGGAAACATGGAGACAGATGCTCAGGAAGAACAGGATAGTGAGAGCCGAAGCCAGACTAAAGTGGAGTCAGGAACATAGTGTAATTCTAATCAGTGTGCCCGATGCAATTATATAAAATGGACATGCAAGATAGAAACAGTGGTGCTCACCAACCCGAGTTCCAACCTGGCCAGGAGGCCAAATCAGTACCACCTGCAACTGCTGGTTCAGCCAGGAATGAGAGCAAATGGTTGGGAGTGTGAGGGATATTTAACCAACAAAACAGTTAAGCCTGATAAGCTATCCCTACTCCACAGTCCAAGAAACTGAATATTCTTTTCTAGAGGTTAACAAGGTGTGAAAGCAGTTAAGAGTCCAAATTCTGTTCCCTCACCTCATGCAAATAATCTCTCTGAATGCTGAGGCCTACTCTATAAACTGAGGGTGGTGCCAATGATTTCATGGGGCTGGTGGAAGGATTAGCCAACCTACGTAAAGCATATACTAATATTACTAGCACACTGTCTACTACAGAGCAAACGTTTCATAAACAGTAGCCATATTATTAATTATAAAAGAGGCATAATATCTATTAACATTAAAAGAATTAGATAGGATAATGTATACAGTAATAGAAAGCTTCCACTGATAATGTCCCTTAACTTTGGAGACTAATAAATAAACGCTTAGAACGTTCTTTATCTTTGGCACTCCTTTTCTAAATTGTGAAATGTGTCTATATGTGGTGAAAATATTCTTCACTCAGAGCAAAATAAGATTTAAGTGAAAGCTCTCTTTGCTGAGACTGTTCTCTTGGCCATCGTGATGGGTCACAGGTGTAACCAAATCTCTTTAAGCTAGCCTTAGCCTTTTTGCAAGTTGCTCTATTTTTATACAGATGGACAATTTTAATTGATGTGCATTGCTTCTTTTGACTTTATAAAAATAACACACATTCATTTATTAAAAATCTGAAATATATGGAAAAGTAGGAAAAAAAATCCACAAACAGTTGACAGGTTGATACTCTGCTGTACTTCGAAATATTAGGGTATACAGTTTATGGGTTTGTTTGGCTTTCCAAAGATGACTATACATAAACTCAATATAGAATTTTTAATCCTTTTCTCACTGAACTTACATGTTTTCCTTTTTCATTATAAATCTTTTTAAATGTATAACACTATTTTATTGGCTCAATCAACTGGATGCTGCACTTTTGATTTCATTTTACAAATATTTACATGCCCATTTTGCCCAAACACCATGCTAGGTGCTCAGGGCACTACCACAAGAAACAGACGCCATCCTTGCATTCCTGGAGCTTAAAGAAAAACAGACGAGAAGCCACAGTCACCCAGACTGAGAAAAGTAGGAGGTGCTGGCACAGAATAAGGGGGGTAACTTATCTGAGATTAGCAGTCCAAGGAAGGCCACTGAGAGGAAGTGATAGACTATTTCTGTTGTTTTTACATGCCCAGAATTTGTCCCCCTTTCTTTTCCAAAGAGCACCCTGTTTTTCCGTTAGGGAAGTGCCCCTTTCCCCACTTCATATAGTCATGGTTGAGGGGTGGTCAGGTGACCTAAGCCTGGACAATTAGACCGTCCCTCCTGGGGTTTTAAATCTTGAATGGATACTCACAAGGGCGGAAAATGGTCAGAACTGATTGTAGTATAATAACGCAAGTAAAATTAGGAGTGCATTGGCTCAAATAACCATACATATCCAATAAATTCTTTTTTTTTTTTTTGCTTAAATTGAACAGAATCCATTACTATGGCTTACATACAAAGAAGCCTGATACAGGCAAAATGGTCCAATAAACAAAGAAATAAGATGCTCAAAGTTGAAGCTAAGCCTTGCAAACCATTAAGGATTTTTAAATTCCATCTTAATGGAAAGCCATTAAAGAGTTTTAACTAGGAGAATATCTTTAAAAGGTCATTTTGAATGAATGAATGAATGAATGAATGAATAAGTAAGTGTTTGGCTGCATTGCTGCAGTGCCCTGAAAGATTATGGAAGAGTGGGGTCAGGGAGATCACTTAAGTGGCTATTGCAATATTTTAAACCAAGTATTTTAAGTAGCTTAAACTGGGCAGGAATTATGGAGAAAAAAGCAGAGGCTCAGGGACTGAGCCCCAAGGAATTCCAACATTACATCAGCATTAAAGCAGAGCATGAGAAGACCAAAAGGAAATGGCCAAAGAGGCTGGAAAAACAACCAAGTATAATGTTACAAAAAACAAAAATAACTTTTTTTAAAAATGGCATTTTCAGTAGGAGGAAGTCCTCAACAATAACAAATATGCTAAGAGATCATCTAAGAGGAAAACTGAAAAACACCCACTGGACTTGCCTAGGTGAAAGCTGAGTATAACAGTTGCAGACGTCAGTATAGATCGCTTGGAAAAGCAATGCAAAATTTCTGTTGATGGCAACTAAAAACCCTCCTGTTATGGACTGAATCACATCCTCTACAAAGACGTGTTCAATTCTCAACCCCCAGTTCTGTGGATCTGAAAAAGGACTTTGATGTGATCAGCCTGAATTCAATACGGCCGGAGGGGGGGGAGGGTCCTTATAAGAAGGGAAGTAGGGGACAGGAGACAGACGGGGAGGGAGACACTGAGTAAGGGATAGCCGGCAAGCCACCCCCAGAACGGCAGACTTCAGGAAAAGCACAGCAAGGCGGACCTGTAGCCTCCAAAACCATGAGACAATAAATTCCCGTTGTTTAAGCCAACTAGTCTGTGGTACTCTGTGATAGCAGTGCTGGCAAACTAAGATACCTGCCTAATCAAAATTCCATAAAAACAAACAGCTGAGCCCACAACACAGGAAGAGAAATCCCTAGGGGTCAAAATGAAGAAGAAACTTAAAAACTGAAGCTTGCACAGGCTGCCCTAAAGGAGCCTGCCCTTCTTGTTCACCTGGCAACTTGGTCTTTAATGCCCACAATTAAAGAAAACGAGACTGTGGGTGTCTCATGGACAGAAAGTGAACCCACGCGACCCTCATACTAGAGCCGAGACCTTCAAAGGGCTACAACTCATGGGAAGGTAGACCATCCTCCCCACAATTATTCGCCCCACTCCCAAGCCCCCTCCCCACCAAAAACCCCATGACATAGAGAGAAAATAAAAAAACTTGTCTGATTTGATCTGAGCTTTAGATAGGGGATAAAAAAGTCTGTGGTGAGAATTTGCAGACTTTCCTTTAAATAGGTGTTGGGTGTGAATTTATACTATGTGCCTGGTAAATCCCAAATGTTAAACTAACACGAGAGGAGGTCAGGTGGTGATATCACTTGGGTACATAGCAGAAGCAAACTTAAGACCTCTCTGAAGGGACACATCCTCAGCCCAGGTTGTAAAATGAGTTCAAAATCCAAAATGAGAAAACACAGAAAGAAGCAATCCCCAGGATCAAGTTTCAGTAGACACAAACTTTAAAATTAGACCTTCCCATAGAGAGGGGTGGAATTTAGTTAGTCCTCTAGAGCAACTAGTAAACAGCCAGGAACAACTATAGTCTGGAACAACTGTTGGGGGAAAACCATGACTGGACATGCATCGTACACCAGCCTGGAACAGATGCAACGGCTGAGACTGCAGCATAGAACTGTAAGTAGAGCTCCCCAAACTGCAGAACCGGCACCCCTCCCCCACTGGCACAGCAGACTGAGCTGAAACACTTCCCTCTGGAAAAAAGAAGGCTTCTACCTGGAGCCAGGGAAAGTAACTCAATCAAGCTCCAACTGTGGTTTTCATTAACAAATCTGTATAACTGAATACAAGCTACAAGCACAGATAAACCTGGAGCAAACAGGAAAAAAAAAACACAAGAGGTCCCTCCTAGCAGAGAAGAGGCAGGACTGACAGAAACAAACAAACAAACAAACAAAAACATAAATAAATAAAGAGGCTTTTGGAGATAGCTGAGCTCAGAATATTGGAAAACGGCTGTGTCCTAAGAAAAGAGGCACAGGGTACCAACTCCGATTGACAGGTGAAACTCGGGGACAGGGAACTGGTTCTGAAAAGGGAACATCTTTCTTCCTTTTTTTTTCCCCCCTCATTCTAAACAGCTCAACAGAGAAAGCCTCAGGCATTTTCATTTGTCAGTGATGACCCAAGCAAGGGTGGAGTTAAGAGTCAGAGAGACAGAGGAGGAATTCAAGTGTAGAAGAGAACTCCCTGAAGGTATATCTTTCCTAAGAACATGGGGACAGGGCCCAGCTCAAGTAGCTGCCCTCCCCCAGAGAACTAAGATGCCAGGGCCTGGCAGGGGTGGAGGGGTGGGGGGAGAGGAACCACAAACAACTTAAGCTTGGCTTCTGACACCCTCGGTCCCTGGCCAGGACAGGGTCCACTGAGAATTAAAGGGACCACACCTCTTTACACCAATGGGGAGCTGTGGGCTGACAAGCACCACCTCCTGTACAGGATAGGAAAAACACCGACTTGAGAGACCTTGCAGGGAAGTCTGACAACCTGCTCCTCGGGGAAACTTGATACTGATTACATCTTCCTCCTGAGACCTGGCCATATCTGGTCTGAGAAAATCTGATTGGGGAAATCAAGGAAACGAGACACCTAAACAACAATAAATCACAAGCCACGTTAGGGAAAATGAAGATATGGCCCAGTCAAAGGAACAAACCTACACTTAATGAGATACAGGAATTGAAACAACTAATTATTAATCTAACAAATCTCCTAAATCAATTCAAAAATCGAATCAATGAGTTGAGGGAAGATAAGGCAAAAGAGATGATAGATATAAAGAAGATATTGGGCGAACACAGGAAGAATCTGAAAGTTTGAAAAAACAATTGGCCAAACTTTATGGGAATGAAAGCACAATACACGAGATGAAAAACACAATGGAGGCATACAACAGCAGATTTGAAGAGGCAGAAGAAAAGATTCACGAACTGGAGGAAAGGACATCTGAAATCCTACACACAAAAGAACAGATAGAGAAAAGAATGGAAAAATATGAGTAGGGTCTCAGGGAACTGAATGACAACACGAAGCACATAAATGTACATGTCATGTGTGTCCGAGAAGGAGAAGAGAAGGGAAAAGAGGCAGAAAGAATAACAGAGGAAATAATCACAGAAAATTTCCATCTCTTATGAAAGACCCAAAATTGCAGATCCAAAAGCGCAGCATACCCCAAACAGAAAAGATCCGAATAGACCTACCACAAGACACTTAATAATCAGATTATCAAATGTCAAAGTCAAAGAGAGAATTCTGAAAGCAGCAAGAGAAAAGCGATCCATCACATACAAGGGAAGCTTGATAGGACTATGTGCAGATTTGAGTAGAAACCATGGAGGTGAGAAGGCAGCGGTATGATGTATTTAAGACACTGAAAGAGAAAAATCACCAACCAAGAATTTTATATCTGGCAAAACTGTCCTTCAAATATGAGGGAGAGTTTAAAATATTCTCAAACAGAAAATGAGAGTTTGTGAACAAGATACCTGCGCTACAGGAAATAGTAAAGGGACCACTATAGGCAGATAGGAGAGATAGGAGACAGAAGTTTGGAGCACAATACTGAGTGATGGTAGCACAATAATGTAAGTACACTGAATAAAGATGACTGTGAGTACGGTTGAAAGAAGGTTAAGGGCATGTAAGACAACAGAAGGAAATACAGAAGATAAAGACTGGGACTGTATAACTTAGTGAAACCTAAAGTGGTCAAGGAGTGTGATTAAATATACAAAAATGTTTTCACATGAGGGAGAACAAATGAATGTCAACTTTGTGAGGTGTTAAAAATGCGGCGGTATTGGGGAACAATACAATCAATGCAAACTAGAGTCTACAGTTAACAGTAACATTGTAATATGCTTCCATTAATTGTAACAAAGGCAATATACCAAAACTAAATGTCTATAGGAGGGGGATATAAAGGAGGTGTATGGGATTCTTGGTGTTGGTGCTATTGTCTGACCTTTTAATGGTATTTTAATTTTTTTTCTTTTGTTGCTTTTTAGTCATCATTTTCTTTCTTTGCCTCTTCCTCATTCTTTGTGGAAGAAATGGAAATGAACTTATATAGATAGTGCTGGTGAATGCATAACTATGTGTTTAAATAGGGAACCACTGACTATTTAGGACGGAATGTATGGTGTGTGAATAAAACCATCTAAAAAACAAACAGGGATACAAGTGCTGGAGAAAATGTGGAGAAAGGGATATACCTAATCACCACTGTTGGGGAAGTAGAATGGTGCAGCCCATCTGGAGGGGAGTGTGGTGGCTCCACAGAAAGCTAAGCATGGGGTTACCATATGGTCCTGCAACTTGGTTATTGGGTATATATATATATACACACACACACACTTGGAAGAAATGAAAAGAGGGACACAAATGGACATTTGTACAGTGGGGTTTAAGGTCAGTATTCACGATTTGCAGTGGATGGAGGTGGCCTAATGGTACACCGACTAATGAGAGGAATGGTGAACGGTGGTGTATACATACAATGGAATATTGAGCTGCTACAAGAAGGAATGAAGTTGTAAGATGAATGGACATTGAGGACAGTATGTTGAGTGAAATAAACCAGAAATGAAAAGAAAAACATTATAATGCCTCACTAACATGCACTAACTATAAAGTGCAAGCTCTGAGAATTGAGTCTGAGGACATAGGTTACCAGGGGAAGGCTTATTGTAAAGGTTCCTAGATTGTAAGCTCTTAGAGCAGTTACACCTATTTCTGAGTTGTAATGGTTATTTCTAATTTCCGAGATGCTGAGATTTTCATGTATAATTCTGTTGGTCTCTGGAACTTTGGGTATCTGTGTGACACCTGAGATTCAGAGCCAGAGTCCAGCAGCTATGAAGAACAGCATTACCCCATACAGCAAATGTTAAGGAGTCTAAAAACAGAGATTAGACTTCAATTAGAGATATGAACAAAATGGACTTGGTTAGGACTAAGGTAAATTAGATAAAGGGTAAAGGACGATATTGACAGTGTTTTTAAAACTTCAGCTTCTGTGTGAGACCAATGGAAGAGATGTGTATTAAGTGCAAAACCTGTATTTTTTGTAACACACTATGTAATTTAACTTTGTATGGTCAGTTTATTCAAACAACACAATTACACGGAACTTTGAATAGGGAGTGAAATCTGGTTGGTTTGTACAGCTTAGTGTGAAGCCCCAATAGATCCCAGAGTAATTCAGGCAGAGAATAAAGATGTATTTGCAAAGTCCTCTTGAGGGACTGGGGGGAAATGGGGAAATACTAAATTTCCCAACCTGGGGAATTCCTGATATTCTCACAAGCATTGGGGGCTACCAATTTAGAAGGCCGAGACCTTGATTTTGGGGCTTGCCCTTATCAAGTTTGTTACTGCAAAGGAGAGGCTAAGTCTACTTATAATTGTGCCTAAGAGCCACCTCCAGACACCTCTTTTATTGCTCAGATGTGACCTCTCTCTGTAAGCCAACTTTGCAGGTAAACTCACTGCCCTCCCCATTGCGTGGGACATGACTCCCAGGGGTGTAAATCTTCCTGGCAACGTGGGACATAACTTGCAGAGATGAGCTTGGCCTGGCATCATGGGATTGAGAAAGGCTTCTTGGACCAAAAGGGGAAAGAGAAAGGAAACAAAATAAAGTTTCAGTGGCTGAGAGATCTCAAATAAGAGTTGAGAGGTCATTCTGGAGGTTATTCTTATGCACCACATAGATACCCCTTTTTAGTTTTTAGTGTATTCGAATAGCTAGAAGGAAATACCTACAATTGTTGAACTGTGACCCAGTAGCCTCTATTCTTGAAGGCGACTGTATAACTATATAGCTTACACTGTGTGACTGTGTGATTGTGAAAACTTTGTGGCTACCACTCCCTTTATACAGTGTATGGACAGATGAATAGAAAAATGAGGACAAAAAGTAAATGAATAATAGGGAGAGGTGTGGGTAGGGAATGTTTTGGGTGTTCTTTTTCACTATAACTTTTATTCTTAATCTTTTTTTGTGTCTGGTAAAAGGTTCAAAATTTGACTGGGGTGATGATTGCACAACTATATAATGGTACTGTGAACAACTGATTGTACACTGTGGATGACTGTATTGTGTGAATATATATCTCAATAAAATTGAATTAAAAAAAAAAAACAATCTAAGGACCTTAGGTTAGAACTTAAGAAAATAGACATGGCAAATAATAAAGATTAGGAGGTAAATACATTAAATGATCAGGAACCCAAGCATCAAAAACATGAGAAAAGAACACCACTCTATTTTTATATATGTGTACGTGGGTACATATATGCACACTTTTAAGGACAAAAAAAAAAAAAAAAACCAAAAACAAGTACCTGGAATTCTGATGGGCAGAACTCTGAAGACAGGCCCTCCCCAATTCCCCTGATCCCCACCCCAGGTACTCAATCAAACACTCATCTGCATACTGCTGTGAAGGGACTCTGCAGACTGAATTAAGGTCACTGATCTGTCCTTGAAATGGGCAGATTATTCTGGATTATCCTGTGGCCCCGATGTAATCACACAAACCCTTAAAAGCAGAAGAGGAAGGCAAAGTAGTCCAGCGGACATGAGGTGGAAGAGGAAGAAAGGGAGAGGAAGCAGAAGGGAAGTCAGAGGTTCTAAGTACAAGGAGGACTGAGTTCCTCTTTGCTGGCTGTGTAATGCAGGGGTGTGCTCAAGGACTAGGGTAGGCCTTTAGGACCTAAGGGGACTCCCAGCTGACAGGCAGTAAGGAAATGGAGACCCCAGCACACAGCTGCAAAATACCAGGCCTCTGAATTCTTTTCCACAGCCTCCTGATGAGAGGCCCACTCCTTGATTTTGGCATAGTGAGATTCCAAGAAGAGAAACCAACAGCCCAACACAAACTTCTGACCTCCTGAACTGTGAGCTCATAAACATGAAGTTTTACAATACTAAGTTTGTGGTAATTTGTTATGGCAGTAATAGAACACTGTTCCGGTTTGCTAAAGCTGCCTTATGCAAAATACCAGAAATGGACTGGCTTTTACAAAGGGGCTTCATTAGGTTACAAAAAAGGTGATAAAAGTGTCCAAACTAAGGCATCAACAAGAGGATACCTTGCGGGTGTCTGAGCTTGTACCTCGGCTTGCCAGGCCTGGGCCAGGGGACCTGATCACCCCCTGGGGAGGGTAGTAGGTACGGGCGTGAGTGCCCTCTGCAGCCCCCCCGAGCCTGAGGAGCGAGGTCAAGGCAGCTCCCTTTTCCTCACCCAAAATGCCACTGGCAGGGGAGGCTTGCCGGAGGAAACCGCCTTTCTCCCAACTGCCCTTTCCCCACTACCTTATCTTACCCACTCACTCCCTGGTGCCAAGGCCACTCCTGCCACCGCCAGCGCGCATGCACCGTGGCCAGAACAACCCCCGCCCGCTGCAACGGCTCCTGCGTCCTCTCAGAACCAATCCTAGCCCCTCTCCCTTCAATATTGCCATTTAAGGCTACTTCACCTCCTTTCCAGCCCTGCCCTTCTTACCAACCTATATAACCTGTAATCACCCCTGAATAAATCTCTTTGGCGCATACTCCTACTGGATGAAGAGTGTTTTTGTCCTTATCGCCGCCCTCCACACCTTGCACGCCTCTCGCCGAGGACCCTGGCCACGTCCTCCGCCTCGCCCTCGCCTCCGGGAAAGAGCCCCCGCCGCCGGTACCCTTTAAGCAGCCCCGAGAGCTGAGGGCTCGGCTACCGGCCGCCACTCCCCCTAGAAGCAGTAACCCCGACCGCAATACCTTCACTAAAGAATGGCCAATGGCATCCAGAACACCTCTATCAGGTGGGAAGGCACGTGGCTGGCGTCTGCTGGTCCTTTCCCCCAGGCTGTGTTTCAAAATGGCTTTCTCCAAAATGTCTCTGGGCTCCTGCCTTCGCTCCTCTCTCTCAGCTCCTATGCGTCCTTGCTTCTTTCTCCCAAGGTGTTCCTTTCTAAGCATCTGGGGCAAACTCTGGGCTTCATCTCTTAGCTTAGCAGTCCAAACATCCTTCTGTCTGCATTTCCAAGCATCAGCATCTGTGTCAGCTCTTGAGCACCCTTAAGTACTCCACTGAACTAATCAAGACCCACCACATATAGGTGGGGTCTACACCTCCATGGAAACAATTTCATCACAAGTCCCACCCACTATTGGGTGAGTCACATCTCCATGGAAACAAGCAATCAAAAGATTCCACCCAATAAGACTGGATTAAAAGAACATGGCTCTTCTGGGGCCCATAGCAATTTCAAACCAGCACAAACACTAATACATTTGCTGTGCCAAAAAGGAAGAACTCAAAGAAAAGTGGGGTCATGTGGAAAGGACATGGAGCCAGTATACAGGGGGTTGGAGTGACTAAACTGTGAACAATGTGAATATCATGATTAACAATAGGTAATGGATTGTAATGCATACAAATCTGATTCCAAACCAATAGAAACTGAAAGTCTGATAAGGAACAGGATGCTTTTACACAAGTCAAACAATTTGTTCCAGAAAGTAGTTCCTAATTATAAAGGGAGAAAGAAAACATTCATAATGGAAAAGCCTAATCATGGGCATCTGATAGTCATATTGTGGCTTTGTAGGAGAGTAAGGATTCAGGGGTAATGGGGCACCATGTCTGCAATTTACTCTCCACAGTTTATAAAAGAAGTAGTTCCTTGTACTTACTTGCAACTTTTCTGTGAGTTCAAGATTGTTTCAAAATAATATTTTTAAATACGAGAAAAGAACTACACACTATTAAAGAAACTCTATTTTTAAAAGGACAACAAAGAATTCCTAAAATTGAAAAACATGACCACTAAAATTATTAGCCCAAAAGTGAGGTTAAACACTAAAGTAAACAAAACTAAAGAGATGATTAGTGAACCAAAAGATCTAAAGAAATTACCCAGAATATAGCAGAGATTTCCAAAAAAAAAAAAAAAAAATTATAAAAGAGACATTAAAGGTCATGAAGGGCTACAATAAAAGTCCAAATATGTCTCTCCAGGAGAGAATGGGGAAGCAAAATTTTAAAAAACAATGGCTGTTCGTGTCCCAAATTGATAAATGACATGAATTCTCTCAATCAAAATGTTCAAGAAGTTCAAAACGGAACAAAAATATAAATAAATAATCAAATAAATAAAATTACATGCAGTGTGCTGCTTTGGAGCTGTTATGTACCCCAGAAAAGACTGTGTTCTTTCAATCCATTCTTGTGGGGGCAGACCTATTGTGGGTGGGACCTTTTGTTTAGGCTATTTCAATTGAGATGGGACCCAGCCCATTCAAAGCAGGTCTTAATCCTTCACTGGAGTCCTTTATGAGAGGATAAAAGAGAGTAAAAACCCAGAGAGCAGAGAGAGAAATGCCCAGAGACATTTGGAGGCAATCATTGAAACCAGAACCATGTGCCTTCCCATCTGACAGGGGAACCCCAGATGCAGCAGCCTTTCCTCAGAGAAGGTATCTTCTTCCTGATGCCTTAATTTGGACATTTTTATGGCCATAGAACTGTATATTTGTAACCTAATAAAACTCCATTGACAAAGCCAACCCATTTCTGGTATTATCGCATTCCAGCAGCATTAGCAAACCGAAACAGATAAATCATGACAGAACTATATACTACCAGAAAAAAAAAAAGATCTTAATTTATGAGAGGAGATAGAACAGTTTAAGAGGCATGGACACAGACAGGCGTGTGGGAGTAGCAGAGACTTTGGATAATTTCAAGAGAAGAGATACTCAAGCATGCTTAGATGTGGATGGGAGAACAGAAGGGACAGTGAAGTGAAGAGGAAGCCCTCCCATGATGAGGTCTCTGGGAAGGCGGAAGGGGGAAACGCAGAGCACGGGTGAAGGAGTGGCCTTCCTCTGCAAGCAGGTGTGTGTGGGTGTGGGGAGTGGGGGTTGGATGCAAATCAGGTAGCTTTGCACAACTGGGTCAGGACAAAATGAAGAGGTCTCTTCCCAGGAGTAAGAGGCAAAGATATCTGATATATTGGGGAATGGCATGGAAAAGAGTAGGGGGAATTTAAAAATATATGAAAATCATGGCAAAAAGGAGAGTTTCCTAGACCATTACACTAACACTGCCCAGAAATTTAAATGTTAGCTGAGGTTGTTATGAATCTGTAATGACATGAATTTGTACATGGTGTGATTTTATTCTCTAGCAACACCTAGCTCAGATGAAGTACAAAAATCTGGATGGTCAGGGCCAAAAGCCTGGAGGAGAAGCAACATGAAATATATTATATATGTGGTTTTTTTTCTTATTCTTTACTTTAAGGAAATTAAAAGACAGGATTAGGAAGGAAAAAAAAGTGTCAACTAAAACGAAGAACATAACTTTATTAGATATGACAGCTATTAAAACAAGTTGCCATTCTTTATGAAAGTTTTCTATGTTCTAAGTAAAAACATAAAAGTAACTACCCACATTCAATTTTAGAACATGGAGACAAGAAAAAAATACTCTCATACTTGTAATTTTAACATAACCATGATGATAATTTTGGCTATTATAACATTTTATTCTGTATTCATTTATATTGACACATTATTCTGTATTCATTTATATTAGACTCTTCTAAATAGATCCTGAGCACTTTGAAAACAAGAGCCATGTGATAAAGAATTGACAATCTTTTGCCATGTATATATGATTTCATGCATGTCTACCTGCTTACCAACTTCTATGAGCTCTTTATGTGACTGATAAAAACAAATTCATATTTATAGCATGTAATTTCCTGGTTTGTTTGCCTTTTTCTCTTGTAAACATTATAGATAAAACAGGACATATCTGGGTTTTTTATTCCAATCCGTCAATATTGTCTTTTAACAAATGACAAATGACATTAACTTAAATTATTGAATAATGTGGACCTACTTCAGGCATGTCGATGTATTATTTAAATCTGTCCCATTTTTTTTCTGTTTTTAAAATTTTGGGGGGGGCATGCCCTCACATCCCTTTGTCTCCTCTAATCCCAGCAGTCTGGACTCCTGAAGACAATTACATAATAATGTAGATTACAAGGGGTGACACAGTGTGATTGTGAAGACCTTGTGGATCATACCCCCTTTATCTAGTGCATGGATGAGTAGAAAAATGGGGATAAAAACTAAAGGACAAATGGGATGGGATGGGGGGATGATTTGGGTGTTCTTTTTTCACTTTTATTTGTTATTCTTGTTCTGGTTCTTTCTGATGTAAGGAAAATGTTCAGAGACAGATTGTGGTGATGAACGCATAACTGTGTTATCATACTGTGGACAGTGGATTGTATACCATGGATGATTGTATGGTGTGTGAATGTATTTCAATAAAACTGAATTTAATTAAAAAAAAAAAAAAAAAAAAAGGAATACTCCAACTAAGGAACAAAGAAGGAAAAATAAGTCTTTGTGATTAAAAAGATATTACATCTGAGGTGATCCAGACCAACAGCTCTCAACCTCCTTACTGTCAACAGTGACTCTCCCAGCAGCTCTATCCTACTGCATGCACTGTGGCCCTGCTACACGCCTGGGAATCCCTCATCTCTCTTTTTGGATTGCCACCCCACTAAATGTTCCCCTGAAATAAAGAGGGGACATATGTGAAGAATGGAGAACCAGCCACCTACTAACTGGATGGACATGCCTGAGGAGCCTACTCTTGAGAGAGAGGCTCACCTCTATATTCAACTAGCATTCATATGGATCCTCACCTTACAGCAGATTCTATGAATAAATGGTTGGAATTACCTTCCTCCTCCATCAATTGAAGATTTGTCTAATGAGCATGGACATGACAAACCATAAACATACTAATTATAATGGAATTTAAAAGCATAGTAAACGGGGCACAGAAATCAATTAGCAATATACAGCTGTGAAAATTAAGCCAAGCTCTTCAGCTACTTTAGTATACTATTTCAAAATCATATGAAAAGTGAGAAATGAAACAAACAAATCAAGCAATTCAACTGCTACAGCAAATAAGAGATTAAAAAGTAAAAAGTTATTACTCAGAAAAAAAGACTACCTAATGCAAAGTTCAATTCTCAAATAATATGTGCACATTAGCAAGAATATAGGAAACCTATTCAAGGACTGTGTAGCAACTGACAATTCGTTCGTTCAACATTTATTGAGAGCCAATTAGATGATGAACTAAATACTAATGAATAAAGATGAGTAAAAACCCAATCCCTACCCGAAATGAATTTATAGTCTAGTGAGAGAAACAAACTTGTAAACAAATAAATTACTAAACAATCTGGTAATCACTAGAGCAAAATCATCTCTGAAATGGGGAGCCAGAAACCAGGACAATGCTGTGTGAGTTTTCAACGAGACTACAAAACTATACTGTGATCTCTGTCTGTGGGTTACTCATTCTGCCATTATTGTATTCTGAATGCACAGACCAAGTGAAAGAGAGAAGTTAAGTTTACATTCCAGTAAGATCACGAAATCTAAATTCGCTTAGTCAAGCCGGCTGGTTCCAAGGAGTCACTGCAAAACTAAATGTTATGAAATGCAAGGCGTTTTGGCATCATGGGCATCTATTTAAGTTTACCCTCCATATCACGTTCTTTAAAACACTTAAATGACTACTTTGCCTTTCCAAATTGCCTTACAAGTTTCCACAATTCTCTAAAAGATTTTTATGCTATTATCTGTCTTACTCTCTTTCTCTCTCTCCTATCTTTTCTGTTTTCTTTTACCTTTGTTGGGACAAAGATTTTAATACCATTTCTTTAACTTTTAAAAGTTTTGCAAGTTCCTCCAATCATATAAAATTCATCAGATTGGGCATAATTTGTATTTTGAGATGGATTGGAGAAATTATCAGATAGCACATAAAAGAACCCAGAAGTATTTAAGAAGGACGGATGGAGAGAGGGAGGAAGACATTAGGCAGATATGTAAAGGGGTTAGAAAAACCTCTGCAGGACATAAAATTATGCTCAGCTTTAAAGACAGTTATTCAGTAGCTAAAGAAGGAAGGAAGACCACACCAACAAGAGACAAGCCAATGTCTAAAGCACAGATTTTACAGAGAGTAGCACATGTCAGGGAAGTACACACAGCTCACAATGACGGAACACGAGGTGGAGAGAGAAGGAGGTGAGCTGAAGAGTCAGGGAAATGCCCAACTGTGAAACACTCCATCTGTCACCCTGAGGAGTAGCAATGCTATCCTGTAATTACCAGAAATCCTGAAAGGCTTTACGAAAGAAAGTGACATGGCCTGATTTGCATTTTAGAGCAACCATCCACTCTGGTAGCATGTAGAGACTAGACTGAATAATGGAATGAGGCTAGAAGTCTGTGAAAAAGTTCAGATGAGAAATTATGTAATACTTAACTAAGCAGAGCCAGTAGAAATATAAAGGAAAAGACGGGTTAAGGTGACAAATAACAGGAAAACTTTTTCTAAAAACATGAAAACTAAAAAAAGAACCAGGGAAAGTTTCAGTGAACTCTTGACTTAGACACTAACTCCTTGACACAGCTCTGGTTTAGGTGGCTGGGTGCTACACTGATAGAAGCAAGACAATCAGAAAAGCAGACATGGGAGGGGAATATAAGAGCTGAGGCTCAGTAGGTTGCTGGGAAGTCCAAATTAGAGGCATGCATTTGGGAATCTAATGAGTATAGGTGAGAGCTGAAGCTATAGGTATGCAGCACATACAAAATATTTTCTCATGGAGTATGAGTAAGATAAGAAATTTAAAAAATGATAAAGAGAGAATATTGGGGGAAAAATAATTTAATAGACAAAGAACTTATAAGATACTGAATATTATGAGAGGGAAATTTATAGCTGTAAGTGCCTATAATAGAAAAGAAGATCTCTCATCAACTTAACCTTCCACCTTAAGAAATTAGAAAAAGAAGAACAAGCTAAACTGGAAGCAAACAGAAAGAAGGAAATAATAAAAACTAGAGCAGAGATAAAGCAGAGAATAGGAAATCAAGATAAAACTTTGAAAAGGTCAACAAAAGTGACAACTCTAAGTAGAATAACTAAGAAAACAGAAGATTCAGACTACTAAAATCAGGTATAAGAGTGTGGACACACCTACTGACCTGACAGAAATAAAAGTGTTATAAAAGAATGCTACAAACAATTATAAGGCAACATTAGACAATGGAGAGGAAACACACAAATTCTTGGAAATGGACAAACTACCAAAACTGACAAAAGAAGAAATAAAAAATCTGAATAGACTCGTAACAAGTAAACACACTGAGTCAAAAATCAAAAAACTTACAACAGAAAAAAGCCCAGGACCAGATGGTATTGCTGGGGAATTCTACCAAACATTTACAGAAGAATTAACACCAACAGTTCTCAAACTCTTCTAAAAACTACACGAGGAGGGGAAACATTTTCTAACTCATTCTATGAGGTCAGTATTATCCTGTTACCAAAGTCAGGCAAAGACATCACAAGAAAAGAAAAGTGCAGATCATACTCCTTATAAATATAAATGCAAAAATACGCAACCAAATACTAGCAAACCTAATCCAACAGCACACTAAAAGGATTATTTACCATGACCAAGTGGGATTTATCCCAAGAAAGAAAGGTTGTTTCAACATACAAAAATCAATTCATGTAATACCCCACTAATAGAATAAATGAAAATTATTACAGAACCATCTCAATATATATAGAAAATCTAACGCTCTCTCATGATAAAAACACTCAACAAACTAGGAAAAGAAGGGAATTTCCTCACTTTAATAAGGGTCATCTATGAAAAACCATCATATTTAATGCTGAAAGACTAAAAGCTTTCCCCTTAAAATCAAAAACAAAACGAGGCTATACACTCTCATCAGTGACCAGGGCAATTAAGCAAAAAGAAAAAAGAAGAAAAAACGAAAGGGAGGGAAGGGGAATGGGATGGGAAGGGGAGAAGAAAATATTGGGGGGGGGGGGCGAGGAGGGGCGGGGAGAGGAAGAAACAACAGGCATCCAGATGGAAAAGAAAAAGAAAATGGTCTCTATTCACAAATGGCATGGTGCTACACACAGGAAACCCTAACGAATTCACAGACAACAACGACTATTAGCGCTAACAAACAGTTTCACAAAAATTATAGGATGTAGGATCACATACAAAAATCAGCTGTAGTTCTATAGATCAATGAACATTCTAAAATTAAATTCAGAAAACAATTCTATTTACAATAGCATAAAAAAGAATTAAATATTTAGGAATAAATTTCACCTTAAGGTGTAGACTCATTTGTGAATAGGAACTCCAAAGATCCTATTTAGAAGAGGCAGAATTGAATCATGGGTCCTTGATTCACACGGCTGGAGTCCTGACAAGGAGAGGAAATCCAGACAGAGGCGCAGACGACTGAGCAGGAGAAGGAGCAGCCAGAGGAGAAGCCGCGAGACGGAGGCAGAGACGCGAGCCAAGGAACCCCAAGGATGGCAGCGAGCCAGCACCAGAACACTGCAGGCTCTGGGAGAAAACACATCTGTCGAAGACCTTGATTTTGGACTTCTCACCTCCAAAACTGTAAGACAATAAATTCCCACGGCTTAAGCCAACCACTGTGTGGTATTTGTCAAAAAACCCCTGGCAAACTAAGACAAAGGCCGAGACAGATGGAAAGAAATCCCATGTTCATGGATTGGAAGACTTACAGATAAGACAGCAATATTCCCCAAATTGATCTATAGAGTCAATGTAACCCCTATCAAAATCCAACTGCCTTTTAATTAGGAAAGGACAAGGTGATTAATCCTAAAATTCATATGGAAATACAAAGGAACCCAAATAGCCAAAGCAATAGTGAAAAAAGGAAGAACAAAGTTGGAGGACTCACAAATACTGATTGCAAGGCTTACAACGAGGCTACAGTAATTAAAACATTATGGCACTGACATACAGATGACAAACAGATCAGTGGGAAAAAACTCCGAGTCCAGAAATAAAATCATAAATCACATTTTTTCATGTGTTTTCATGTGTTTCTTGGACATCTGTATTTCCCCTTCAGAGAACTGTCTTTTCATATCTTTTGCCCATTTTATAATTGGGCTGTCTGTACTACTGTCACTGAGTTGTAGGATTTCTTTACATATGCAAGATATCAGTCTTGTGTCACATACATGGTTTCAAAAAATTTTTTCCCATTGAATTGGCTGCCTCTTCCCCTTTTTGACAAATTCCTTTGAGGTACAGAACCTTCTAAGCTTGAGGAGTTCCCATTTATCTGTTTTTTCTTTTGTTGCTTTTGCTTTGGGTATAAGGTCTAGGAAGTGGACGCCTCTTTGTTGCTCAGATGTGGCCCTCTCTCTCCAGCTAAGCCAACTTGGCAGGTGAAATCACTGCCCCCCCCCCCCCCCACATGGGATCTGACACCCAAAGGTGTAAATCTCCCTGGAAATGTGGAATATGACTCCCGTGGAGGAATGGAGAGCTGGCATTGTGGGATGGAGAACATCTTCTTGACCAAAAGGGGAATGTGAAATAAAATGAAATAAGTTTCAGTGGCTAAGAGATTCCAAAAGGAGCCGAGAGGTCACTCTGGTGGGCACTCTTAGGCACAATACAGATAACCCTTTTTAAGTTCTAATGACTTGAATAGCTAGCAGTAAATACCTGAAACTGTCAAACTACAACCCAGAACCCTTAAATCTTGGGAATGATTGTATAACAATGTAGCTTATGAAGGATGACAATAGGAAAGCCATGTGGACCACACACCACTTTGTCCAGTGTATGGAAGAATGAGTAGAAAAATGGGGGGGGGGGGGGGACACCCAGTGTTCTTTTTTTACTTTAATTGTTCTTTTTTATTTTAATTTTTATTCTTATGACTTCTGTGTGTGTGGTAATGAAAATGTTCAAACATTAATTTTGGTGATGGACACACAACTATACAATGGTACTGTGAACTACTGACTGTATACTTTGTATGACTGCATGCAATGTGAATATATCTCAATAAAATTGCATTTAAAAAAAAACATTATGGCACTGGCATGCAGATGACACACAGACCAGTGGGAAAAAACTCAGAGTCTGGAAATAAAATCATAAATTTATGACCAATAAGCCAGAAGGGGCAAGATGGAGGCACAGAGAGGAGTGGAATTTAGTCAGTCCCCTGCAACAACTAATAAACAAGGAACAACTAGTAAATAATTTGGAATAACTGCTGGGGGACAACCATGATGTCTACACATTGTACCCCAACCTGGATTGGAAGGAATGCCTGAGATTGCAGCATAAAATCTATAAGTAAAAACTGCAGAACCATTCCAGGAGCCCCCTACTGCCACGGCAGGCTGAGCTGCAAAACCTCACTGTGGTAGAGAGTGGCACAGAACTCACAGAGCAAGCAAATATAGCTCAGCTGAGCGCCAACTGGGGTTTTAATTAACAAAAATGGACTGCTGAATACAAGCTACAAACCTCCAACAAGCAGACAGAGGCTTTTTAGTGACGACTCACCTTAAAGAACCAGAAGTCTTATCTGTCCTGGGAGGGGGAGCCCAGAAGACCAGGGGTTACCTCTGCTCGACGAGTGAAACTGGGGGGTCGTGTACTGGCTCCAAAAGGGGGCTTTCAGTCCCTTTTTCTCTATCTCAACCTGAGGGGCTCAGAGGAGAGAGCCACAGCCATTTTCAGTTCACAGCACTCTGACCCAGACGGGGTGGAGATAACAGAGTCAGAGAGACTATTCAAATGCAGATAATAACTCCCTAGGGGCTGTATATTCCCTAAGAGTAAGGAGGTGGGGCCCAGCTTTCCCTTCAGAACCAGACCCCAGAGCCTGGGGCAAAACAGCCCAAACAGAAACTGAAGCCAAAACACATCTCCTTAAACCAGTTGGGAGTGACAGGCTGACAGGCGCCACCTGTTGGGCAGGTTAGGCAAAGCACAGCAACTGGAAACCTTACAGGAAAGTCTGTCATTCCTCTAAGATACACCGTGAATATAACCCCATTCTGAGACCTGAACTCATTCTGGTCTGGGAAAATCTGACCAGGGTAACCAAGGAAACCAGATGACTAGACAACAGAAAACTACAGCCTCCACTAAGAAAAACGAAGATATGGCCCAGTCAAAAGAACAAACTGACAATTCAAGTGAGATACAGGAATTGAAACAACTTATGTTAAATCAATTCAAAAAGTTTACGGAAGATATGGCAAAAAAAATGAAGAATATAATGAAAACACTGAGTGAACATAAGGTAGAAATTGAAAGTTCAAAAAAACAACTGTCAGAATTCAGAATGTATGCAAATGAAAGCCACAACACAAGAGATGAAAGACACAACAGAGACACACAACAGCAGATCTCAAGAGGCAGAAGAAAACACTCAGGAACTGGAGAACAAGACACCTGAAAGCCTACACACAAAAGAACACATAGGGAAAAGAATGGAAAAATATGAGCAATGTCTCAGGGAATTAAATGACAACATGAAATGCATGAATGTATGTGTCATGGGTGTCCCAGAAAGAGAAGGGAAAAGGGGCAGAAGCAATAACAGAGGAAATAATCAATGAAAATTTCCCATCTCTTATGAAAGACATAAAATTGCAGACCCAAGAAGCGCAGCATACCCCAAACAGAATAAATCTGAATAGGCCTACACCAAGACACTTAATAATCAGATTATCAAACATCAAAGATAAAGAGAGAATTCTGAAAGCAGCAAGAGAAAAGCAATCCATCACACAAGGGAAGCTTAATAAGACTATGTGTGGATTTCTCAGCAGAAACCATGAAGGCAAGAAGGAAGTGGGGTGATATATTTAAGATACTGAAAGAGAAAAACCGCCAACCAAGAATCCTGTATCGGGCAACACCATCCTTCAAATATGAGGGAGAGTTTAAAATATTCCCAAACAGACACTGAGAGTTTGTGAACAAGATACCTGCTCTACAGAAAAAAATAAACGGAGCACTACAGACAGACAGGAAAAGACAGGAGTGAGAGGTCTGGAACACAATTTTGGGTGATGGTAGCACAGCAATGTAAGTACTCTGAACAAAGATGGCTGTGAATATGGTTGAAAGGGGAAGGTTAGGAGCATGTGGGACACCAGAAGGAAAGGAAAGATAAAGACCGGGACTGTGTAACTCAGGGAAACCTAGAGTGCTCAACAACTGTGATAAAATGTACAAATATGATTTTTTCATGAAGGAGAACAAATGAATGCCAACAGTGAAAGGTGTTAAAAATAGGGAGGTATTGGGGGGAAAATACAATCAATGCAAACTAGAGACCATAATTAACAGAAACACTGTATTATGCTTTCTTTAATATAACAGAGGCAATATACCCAAGCTAAATGCATATGGGGGGGGTGGCACAGGGGAAGGGTATGGGATTCCTAGCATTGGTGATGTTGTCTGACTTTTTTATTCTACTTCAGTTTAATTCTATCTTTCCTTTTGTTACTTTTAGCTACCATGCTTTTTTTTCTTTCTTTTTCTTCTTCTCTGTACCTTCTTTGACACTTCCTCCTTCTTTGTGGAAGAAATGGAGATGTTCTTCTATAGACAGTGATGATGCTGGTGAATACATAAATATGTAACTATATAGGGAACCATCAACTGTTTACTTAGGATAGGAAGTATGGTGGGTGAACAAAACCATCTTAAAAAAAAAAAAAACGGGTTGATGAAGAAACCATGAGGGCACTACATTGAGTGAAATAAGTCAGACATGTAAGGACAACTATTGCATGGTCTCACTGATATGAACTAATTATAATATGTAAACATATAGACTTGAAATATAAGCTAACAGGATATAGAACGAGGCTGAAGAATGGGGAATGGCTGCTTATTATGAGCAGAATGTTCAACTAGGGTGAACTTAAACGTTTGGAAGTAGAGAGAGGTGATGGTAGCATGTTGTGAGAATAACTAATGGTGCTGAATGGTGTATGAAGGTGGTGGAAAGGGGAAGCTCAGAGTTACATATCTCACCAGAAGGAAAGTTGGAGGTTAAAAAACAGGAATGTATAAAACGGTGAATCTTGTGGTGGACAATGTCCATGATTAACTGTACAAATATTAGAAATCTCCTTCCTGAACTAGAACAAATGTATGGCACTATAACTAGAAGCTAATAATAGAGGGGTATATAGGGAAAAAATATACCTATTGCAAACTATGTACTACAGTTAACAATATTTTATCATTCTTTCATCAACAGTAACAAATGTACTATACTAATACTATTAGTCAATAATGGAGGGGGGTGGTTAGGGGTAAGGGAGGAATTGAGTTTTCTTTTTTGTATTTCTTTTCTGGAGTAATGAAAATGTTCTAAAAATTGGAAAAAAAATTAATTGTGGTGATGGATACACAGCTGTATGATGGTACCGTGGGCAACTGATTGTGCACTTTGGAACTTTGGATAATCGTATGGTATGTGGACAATCTCAATAAAATTAAATTTAAAAAAATTTATGACCAATAGAGTTTTTGACAAGTGTGGCACAGGAGCCAAGGATCGCCAGCAGCTGGTCTCTGGGAAGAAAGCATCTTATTATGATGCCTTGATTTGGATATTTTCCAGCCTCAACCATGAACAAGTAAATTCTCATTTTTTTTAACCCGACCAATTTCCTGGCATTCCCCCTGAGCAGTCTAGGAAACTGACAGAGCTCCTCCCTGGCTAAGGAATGTGGACGGTCTCCAGAAGCTGGAAAAGACAAGGACCAGGACTCCCCGCCGGAGCCCACAGAAGGAGCAGAGCCCTGCAGGCACCTGACTTGAGCCCAGAGAGGCCAGGGCAGACTTCCGACCCACAGGACTGGAAGATGATAAATGCGCATGGTTTTTGGTCACTAAATCTGTGCCAATTTGTTACAGTTATCAAAGAAAACAAACAGAAGAGAATAACACAAAATCTAAATTCTTCTTTTTCCTTCCTCCCCCACTGGCAAGTCTCAACACCCTTTTTATTGTTCAATGCTCAACGTAACAAAGAAGAACAAATTTTAAAGCTGACAATTAAGAAAGAGAAAACACATACAGATTTTTCCATGTTAAAGACAAACTCTCCAGCCTCTCTCAGTTCCCCAGAGGCTAAAAGCTACCACTTGTCTTTGCAATTAAAATCACAATCCTCCCAAAATATAAGCATTTGATTACTCTATTATATACCTCTTTCTCAAACACAATCTTGTAAAGCCCAAAATTAAAAAAAAAAAAAATCCTGTAACATTAATTTCAACTCACCTACAGAAAAACATAAATATTGCCCCATCAAATTCACACAACCCAGTATTTTGTCAGTTAATGACAACATCATAGGATTTACGTGGCAGTTCATTCACAATCGCTTTCCATAATGTCTTCTTCCCTGTTACCTCAAGTATACTCTTTTAAGCTTTCAGCATGCCTCCAAACTCTAATATTCCAAGAATTAAAGAACTAGTCTAAACTTACCTATGCAAACTGAAAAAGCTGATTACCCTGTCAGTATTGATTCTTCTTTACTGAACAACGGTAACATGCTTAGGGTACTCTCAAGAACACACTCAATTCCTTTTTGTTTTAAATACCTAATATTAAGCGGTTCCTTGTTACCTGAAGTATTAAATATATTCTTGCAAGGGAAAGCAAGAATTGGAAATAAATACATTCATTAATGAAATGACCACTTATAAAATGAGCTTCCCACCAGGACACCCAGACCCTCTAATCAACAATAACGCCTATTACATTTGCTTTTTGCTGGCTGTGGATATGGAATATAATCCACAGCAATACAATCCAAACCCAAGGCCAATCTACTGCAAATCAAACTGCATTGGCAAAATCTGCAAGACTTCACAAAGTTAATGAAAATGTGTTGGAAAATTGCTTGGAATCACATATACAATCTTAAACAAATAAGGGTTAGATCAGTTAATAAGTGAAAAAGAAAATCAACAAAGATGACACTAGATTCAAAAGATAGTTTTTTTAAGTATCAATTAAAAGACGGTCCTTGAGTATAACGTGGCAAAAACTGGAGTGGCCAATGACTGTTACTAAATATACAAATATAAAAATGTTTTTGCATGTGGGAAAGCAAATGAATGCCAACCATGTAGAGTTGAAAAAGGGATGGGTATTCAGGAAAAAACATAATCAAAGCAAACTGGAGTCTATGGTCAACAGTAACATTGTAATATACCTCCATGAAATGTAACAAAGGCAATACGCCAATGCTAAATGTATATGAGAGGGGGATATAGGGGAGGAATATGGGATTCTTGGTAGTGGTGTTATTTGCTGTCCTTACTAGTATATTGTATTGTATGACATGTTATTTTTCTTTTTATCATTTTTTTTCTTATTGCTAAAAAAAAAAAAAAAAAAAAAAATTTCTTATAGTAATCAATATGTTCAAGTGCTGATTGTGGTGATAAATGTACAACTTTATGATGATACCATGAACAACTGATTGTCCACTGTGGATAAATGTATGGTATGTGAATATAACTCTAAAATTGTAGGAAAATATATACATAGGAGTAAAAGTGTTGGAGAAAACATGGTGAGAGGGATGTACCTATCTACCTGTTGAGGAGCAGGTAGAATGGTGTAGCCTTTCTGAAGGTCAGCGTGGTTGTTCCCCAAAAAGTTAAGTATGTGGGGACCAAAAGGTCCTACAACCTCATTATGGGGTATGTCATCTGAAGATCTGAGAGCAGAAACATGAATGAACATTTGCAAATTGGTGTTCATGGAGGCAGTAATCATGATTTGCAAAGGGTGCAGATGACCTAAGGGTACATTGACTGAAGAATGGAATGGTGTACTGTGGTGTACGCATACAGTGGAACACTGAGCAACTACAAGAAGGAGTGAAGCTGTGAGACACACAACCAGGTGAATGGATCCTGTACACAGTATCTGAGTGAAGTACACAAGAAATAAAGGCAAACACTTTAATGCCTTACCTATATGGACTAGCTACAATGTGTAAACTCAGAATTGAATCTTAGAACATAGCCTAATGTGGACATAATAATTGTAACAGTCCCTAGATTGTAAGATCTTACAGCAGTTAACTCTATCCCTGAATTGTAATGCCTATCTCTAAACTTTGAGATGCTGATCCCCTAGCGTACAACCTGATTGGTCTCTGGAACAATGCATATCTCTGAGACACCTGAAACTCAGAGCTAGAGCTTGGCAGATATGAATGTCAGTATTAGTGCATACAGCCACTGTCAAAAAAAAAAAAAAAGCTGAAAAAGAGCCCAGACTTCAATTAGTGATATGAACGAAGCAGGTCTGGTTAAGACCAGGGCAAGCCAGGCCAAAGGGTAAAGGTTGAAACTGACTGTGTTTTAAAACTTCAACTTCCATATGAGACCAAGGGAAGAGATATCTATTTGGTACAGGATCTAAATTTGCTAAACGGTACAACTCTACAGTCGATTTGTTCAAACACCACAATTGCATGGAACTTTTGAATAGGAAGTGAGATACGGTAGGTTAGTATAGGCTGGAGTGAAATAGTGACACATCCCAGAGTAATTTGGGCAGATAATAAAAAATATATTTACAGCCTCCCCCTCCCCAGCCCCGAAGATCTGGGGGAAGGTGCGGATGTGCTGGACATCCTCACCTGGACTGGTGTTGATGTTGTCACAAACATTGGGACTGGTGGTTTGATGTGCTGAGCCCTCGATCATGGGACTTGCCCTTACGAAGCTCGTTACTGCAAAGGAGAGTCTAAACTTGCATATAATTGTGCCTAAGAGTCTCCCCCTGAGTACCTCTTTGTTGCTCAGATGTGACCCTCTCTCTCTAACTGAGCCATCTCGACAGGTGAACTCACTGCCCTCCCCCCTACGTGGGACCCGACTCCCAGGGTTGTAAATCTCCCTGGCAATGCAGAATATGACTCCCGGGGATGAATGTGGACCCGGCATCGTGGGACTGAGAGTATCTTCTTGACCAAAAGGGGGATGCAAAATGAGACGAAATAGTTTCAGTAGCTGAGAGATTTCAAATGGAGTCGAGAGATCACTCTGGTGGACATTCTTATGCACTATATAGATAACACGTCTTAGGTTTTAATGTATTGGAATAGCTAGAAGTAAATACCTGAAACTACCAAACTCCAACCCAGCAGTCTGGACTCCTGAAGACAATTACATAATAATGTAGATTACAAGGGGTGACAGTGTGATTGTGAAGACCTTGTGGATCATACCCCCTTTATCTAGTGCATGGATGAGTAGAAAAATGGGGATAAAAACTAAAGGACAAATGGGATGGGATGGGGGGATGATTTGGGTGTTCTTTTTTCACTTTTATTTGTTATTCTTGTTCTGGTTCTTTCTGATGTAAGGAAAATGTTCAGAGATAGATTGTGGTGACGAACGCGTAACTATGTTATCATACTGTGGACAGTGGATTGTATACCATGGATGATTGTATGGTGTGTGAATGTATTTCAATAAAACTTAATTTAATAAAAAAAAAAAAAAAACCACTTAAGTGATTCAGGAAGAGAAATTGGGAGAAAAAGAAAGGTCAGGGAAAACATCCATAATTCAGTGACTCTGGAACCTTTGAAAATAAGTAATAATAATATTACTAATGTTATTGACAATAGCACCAACTATGAATAAAGCATTATGCTTAGCAAAAAAAAAAAAAAAAGACAGTCCTTGAGGATATTGAAGAAACCCTCAAACATCTTTCCATAAATGACCTTCCTTGTGATTATGCTGCACAAGTGAAAAATGATGGCATCTGCCTGACATGCTGATTTCAGAACCCAACCCTGCAGAACATGCAACTATAAAAACCCAGTGCCCACTAGACATCATTTAAAGGCTGTCTTCCATTTAATCAATAAAGAGGTAAAATAATAAAACTATTCTAAACATTAATAAACCAAAAGTCTAAAAATAAAATTCACATTCCAAGTTGTAGAAACAGCAAATTCCTGATGCAGCTGCCAATTACAATGGCAAGAGAGAGCTCAGAAGAATTAGAAAATCTACTCCCCCAAATAAAGAAAACAACTTTCAGGGAGTGAGAACACTACCACCGTGCCTTACAGAGCGCCACAAACCAGGCAGAGGCCCCGCGTGCTAGCCCCCCTCCGCTGGCCGGCTGCGAGGTCCCCACTCACAGGCTGAACCTGGGACTCGCTGTGGCGCTGGATTTCACCCAGTCAACAGAACATGCAGGCGCTCAACCAGGACTCCCCAGCAAAGGCAGCCTCTGTGATCAGTGAACCACCAGGGAAGTTCTAATATAACTTACCATTGTGTATTGCATTCAGCAACTCTGAGAAGGCTTTTAAGTAAGGAAAAAAGGACTTCAGGTTAAGATCATTCTCAAACACAAACAGAAATACATAGGCATAGACTGAAATCAGTATAATAAAATCTCATTAAGTCTATCATAGATCATTGCTCGAATCATTAAAATGGAAGGTTGGCTCAGTTTTTACATATCTGATATATATTTCTTAACACTGTATTTCATTTGCCAATATATTACCTACTATATTGAGATTAAAACTGATGGTAATAACATATGTAGTAATAAATGTATATATTTTAAATCACTTTTAAAAAGACTTTTAGTAATCTTAATACTATCTAATGTCATACTAAAAGAGTCCTAACAGGATGCAGTTCTGTATTGGTAAATTCAAAGAGGTCACACTCAACAATATTTATCACAGGGCTGTCAGCTAACCCTATCAAACATTCTCATTTCCTAGACTGCAGTATAACATAACTAGAGGCGTGAACAAAAAAGCTACCAAATGCCAATATATGAACCTTGAAAACTTACATAAACATTATAACTAGTGGAAAACAAAAAAAAATGTAAAATATTATTTCATTGGAGAACAGAAGCCACAATTCTATTCATGAGAGCACCCTTTTAAAAGAGCAACAATGATTAAAATGTGCCTACAATTACACAGTAAGTAATATGGAAACTGAACACAAGACAGAACATGTATGTTAAGATATTTTAGTAGGAAAAAGAAATCTATTCAATTAAGAACCAATTGCATTTTGAAAAATTAAAATGTAGAGGTTCAGAGGTAGCAAAATAAACAAGGAAAAAGCACTAGCATAGGTTTCAAAAGCCTGGGCTACCAACCCAGCTGGACAACTTACTAGTTGTTGGACAAGCTCCATCATGCCGATACTGCATGGAAATTTCTGTTGGGAAGGAGGAGAGAGGAAATCAGCAAAGAAGTTGCCAGCGACTCAAGGGTAGAAAAGAAACAGACTAGAAAAACAGGAAAATATTCATCTAAAGGTCTGGTTGAGGAGGCCAAACTCAACAAGGGGAACAGAAATTATAAGGCAATAACTGGAATTTGAGGGATGGGGGACCAAAGGCATTGGAATTCTTCAAATCTTAATGGGATAGTGTGGGGATGTGTGCATGTGCATGTATGTGCAAAGGGTGAGGAAAAGACGTAAGGGCTTACAACTGACTGCAGAGCCAGGGTCTCCAAGGAAAGGGCATCACTCGTAAGAGGGGCTCTAGCCAGGCAATATGACCAGCTAAAGTGCTTCAGTGAATATGTTACGCGGAAACAGCTTAGTAAACACATTTGAATGCTGTGTGCGGTCAATTAGAAACTATAGTCTAAATAAGACAATCATTTAGTTTATATATATGAGTAGAAATCCATTTTGACTTATATAACAGTATAAAACTCATTAAACTCTGATTGGCTCACTTTTTTGTCCTTCCATTTTTGAGGAAATAATGAATGAATAAGACATCTACTCTTATTACTCTTATTCTACCCAAATGAGGAGGACAAGCACAGGGTGCCGTGAGGCTATGATACACTGCTAACAGCAAAAACTGCTCAGAAGATGGGAGATAAATTTCTACACAGCCTTCCAAGGGAAGAAGTAACTGATAAAACCCGGACCAAGGATGTGACTCAAAGAAACTGGCCTGCATATCCTGGCTAATGGGATGTAGCTAACACTTACAAACACTGTGGCTAACACTTCAGAAAAAAATAAAAGGGCAGGACATCCGAGATTGCCCTGGATATGACTTCAAAAGCATGGGCCCTAGAACCCATGTGCACACGAAGCTTCCCAGGACACTACCATTCACAGCTGCCCACCACTGGATTCAAACGTCTAGTACCAACACAGACCCACCCCGAGTAACCTGCGTTGAGAGGAGACACAAGGCAAGGCAGACAAGCCAGCAGTCACATGCCATCACTGTCATTTTAAGAGAACATAACATTAGATGCTGTTAAACATCAAACATTTAGACTGTCATCTAGTAACACTGTAGGCTTTGGCTTATGTCCTCTCCAGAGGAGACTCAAAAAGTAGACCTGGTAGGGAATTCTCCATCAACAAATCTAACACGAGTAAGACTGAAAGGGTACTCTTAAGCAAGCTTCAGCTAGATACTGCAAATTGCCACTGTCTGCCAAGCCCCAACCAACAGTATTCCTGAAAACCCTAAAGAATACCCTGGGCTCTATCTGAAGACTCTATCTATTAATGTTTTACCAAGTAAGTTTATTTTTTCCAAAACTTAGGGCCTCCAGATTGTTCCTATGACAGATAAACCCTGAAACCCAGAGGTACCAGTCTCTCCAAGAACATCAACCAGTTTCACTCCTCTACCCCATAAAGTCAACACCCCTTTCCAGCACAAAGAAGTTAAAATGGTCCTTGCCCAGATATCCCTGAAGATTGAGAGAAAGATCAAATGAGAGGGAAGAGGGGTAACTGAGACATTAGGATATAACAAATGACTGTGACTACTGACTTACTATATAGATATTTCTTTTTAGTTTCTAATGTGTTAGAATAGCTAGAAAGAAATACCAGAAATTTTTGAGCTGTAATCAGTAGCCCCAATCTTTGATAACGATTGTACAGCTACATAGCGAAGAAAAAAAAAAAAAGTTGGTTGCCCATGTTTGTGTGGGTGTACTTCTGGAAGTTATTCTGTTCCACTGATCTATGTATCTATCTCTGACAATATTACACTGTCTTAGTGAACCTACCTTTACTGTAAGTCTTAAAATTGGATAGACCGCAATACTACGGTCAATAAGGTGGGGGGTGGGGGGGTTATAAGGGGTATGGGATGCTCAGGGTTTTCTTTTTCCTTTTTAATGCAAATGTTCTAAAATTGATCATGGTGACAAATGCACAACCATGTGATGATACTGTGAACCATCTGGATAGACTGTATGGTGTATGACTATATCTCAATAAAATTACATTTTTAAAAAAAAGGAGCTGGGAGCCTACAGAAAAGACTGGGCACATTACAGAGAATGAGGTCAGAAAAAAATCAAAGGACATGCTAAAAGCAGAAGGATTTCCTCAATGGGGAAAAAAAATGGAATACAGCTATTTGAACTAGCACTTTTCAAAAAGACAGCCAAGATAAGGGCCAGTGAATGTTCTCCTCAAAAACCAAAATAAATGAGGGTATTTTCCAAGAAAGCAAAGTTCAAGTATATCCTAGTCTCAGCAGTGTTCAATGTCCTACACGATTTTTTATTAGGATCAAATATATTCAAATGTATACAATTTAAATCCCAATAATCAAATGTGTATAAAGTCATAAACCTGTAAGATAAGGCTGAATCATGTGTGCTCAATAACTGCATGTACTGCTCTAAAATGCCTTATTAGTAACTACTGTTAAGAGGCTATGGAACTAATATTGTGTTTACAAAATCATTATCTATTCCTAACTAAAACATTTTACCAGGCATAGACGTCTCAGTATCATTTTATCCACGAGTAAATATGACCCAAATAGGGAAATATTTAGTAAGAATTCTGTAATAGTTATGAGGGCTCAAGTTCAAATTTCATAACTTTCACATTTCAGTAGAAGCTAGAACAAACTTCTCTTGAAATGATCTTTTCATATTAACAACTTGTCTCTGTGAAATCTTTAAGACTGAAGTGCATATCATTAAGATTGAAAAGCACAACCAAAGGAGTGCCTTCCAGAATTTTCTTTTGTATTACTTATCACCACTAAAATATTTCATCACTGAAGTAGAGGTCAAACTGCTTCTATTAGAAAGGTACAACAGCATTATACCAAACAGCCGGGGAATGCGGTTTTAAGACACAAGCAACTATATATATTGAAAGGGCATAGTGAATAGCTGAAACAATGTAATAAAAAGGAGTTAACACTAAATCACCAAATCCTTGTCATTTAAGGAACTCCGCATTTTTCTCAGAAAAAAGATGTTGATTTTTGTGAATTAAAAAAAGTTGTCAATTTTCACTTTAGTAAATCAGTAACTCCTATATATGGTTGAGATAAATGGGAACAAGGAAGAGACCAACTATAGCACAGCAGCTCTTCCAACAGCTGCACTAATTCTCCATGTTTCAAAAGACTGGGTACTCGGTTGTTCAAATGAACAAAACCCCGAAAGAATATATATATATATATATATATAGCAAAGAATTCAATCAAAAGCTTAACATAATCTACAAGCCTTTTTACAAAACTGTATAACTTAGTGAAACCTAGAATGGACAATGATGGTAGTTAATTGTACAAATATAAGTAAGTTTTTATATGAATGAGAACAAATTTGCGTCACTATTACAGGGTGTTAAAAATGGGATGGTATATGGGAAAAATACAATTAATGCAAACTAGGGTCTATAGTTAACAGGTGACACTGCAATATTCTTTCATTAATTGTAACAAAGGCACTATACCAAAGCTAAATGTCCATAAGGGGAATATAAGGGTTATGGGATTTTTTTTCCTCAAAGAAATGAGAAAGTTCTCATATTGACTCTACTGGTAAATGCATAACTATGTGATTATATACCAAGAGCCACTGATTGTACACTTAGGATGGATTGTATGGTATGTGAATAAAACTGTTTAAAAAAAAAAACAAAACTCAACAACTCCAAGTACTCACTCAAAACAGCACACTCATTTCCCATTTTGTATAACTCACTGTAAACAGTAGGCATTTATCATGTTTGTTTCCGTGTATATAAAAATCTTAAAATTCAAGCCCATGATCAGATAAGGAGTTTGCAGGTCTCTTCTGGGTTTCTATTCTGACTTGATCCAGGGCTCCTAGAATAAATATCTTGCTATATTGTACTACACTATGATGTGAACATGTCATTAGAGAATTTCAGTTATTGTTAATTGATGTGTTTAACTATGGGATAGTTATAATTTCAAGTGAGGATTGCATCATTAGGACTGGATTCTACTACTTCTTTATGCCCAGCTAGGGTAAACCGGGAGAAAATAATAATAATAATAGCAACTGCCCTATTTCACATCGTTGTTCCAAGGACCCGATGAGGCAGTAAAGAGTTCTTTAAAATCTGTTAAGTGCTCTGAAATATAAAATATCACTACTATATGTTAACTGAGGCAACCATTTTTTTTTTTTTGCTTTTCTAGTAATGAAGTTCTTTAATAATGGTAAATTGCTTGAATTAAGTCCAAGGTGTTTATTCCAGAGGAAAGACTACTTGGTCCATTTAGTCTGATTTCTTCAGTCAGCTTTCCACTCTCTGTAAACTCACCCGGCACTATCTAATCAACATTACCCTTAACTTCCTGTTTCTGTTCAGCTTATGCCCCAAATGTATCTTTACTCTATGTCCTGGTACTATCGTCAGCCTTCTTTTTCTGCCTACCCCAAAGTACAACTCAAATCCCATCTTCTCCATGGTCTTTCCCAACTTATTAATACTTCTCATCTGAAACCACACAGCAATACTATGTGAAAAGTTTTACATGTAGACTGTTTCACAAGCATCCTGGCTGGAAGCACCTGGGGGGGGTGGGGGGAACAGGGCAGGGATGAAGGAGCGGGAATCGCAGGCTCTGCCCTCCGTGGTTCTAATGGATGGTAAGCTCTTCGCGTGTGTGATGCCATGTGCCGGGACAGGGACCGTCCCTCGCCTTGCAGAAATGACAACATCATGGAGGTCACGGTCTAACCCCAGGCTCAACAGGCGCTTACAAAGGTCACGTTCACCAGCACTAAACCACCAACATGCCCTTAAAGCAAATGGAAAAGTATTCTTGATAATATAGTGCATAGTACATTTTCTCTTCAGTACTTACACCTTGGGGGCTTTGAAGTTAGTAAGAAGGAGAAATTATTGTTGAAAGTTAAATGTTGGTTCAGCAGTGTCCCACGGGCCCCCTGCTTATGATTTCCATTATACCATGTGATTTTGGACCTCACCAGCACATATTCCTTGACTTTTACATTGGATGGCTCTGGAAGCATGAGAAACTCAGAGCTCCACCAGTCAGAGCCATGAGAACTCTCTGCCGGGTTTCCTGCTCTGTAAAATGAGTAACAACACCGTGCTTATATAGTGCGTCACACAGTGCATGGCACCTGCTAAATGCAGTTAGCAATGATTCTTACTATGGTTAGTTAGGAAGGGAGAATCGCAAGAGATTCATAGCATTTAACCAGCTTCTTCCAGAAGGAATGGACTTTATACCATGTTTATCAGTAAGCAAATGCTCTGATCTAGGCATAATGCTTTTATTAAAATGTATAAAATTTAAATAATTTATTATCTCAGTTTTAAATGAGTAATCATACTCCATAATTATAGCTTTAACTTTAACAAGGCATATAAAATCTTCAAAGTGATTTTTAAACATGTTTCAAACAAAATATCCTGGCAAGTCCTAAATTTGCTAAGTAATTTATTTTTGTCAAATAACAATATTTATGGGACTTCCCCCCAAATTACTATTTTACCTAATGATGAGGCAAAAAGAAGATAAAACTACATTTTTCTGCACAGAGAGCACAAACACTGCTCTCTGAAAGTAATGATTATGTAAAGAACACTATTTCCACAGCTAAAATCTCCTAAGTCTATAACAAGTGGGAAAATCTTTCAGGAATATTCAGGAATATAAGTCAATATTAATTGCATTAATCTGAAGACGTGTGTTTCCAATAGCACTCAAGTGTGCTTTTGGCAGTCCGGGAACTGTCAGACTACATCTCTGTGTATGAAATCAGTAAGGACTCTGCATCAAAGGCAAACTGGGGCTTCATGTTCTCAGCAAGGTATTCAACCTGAGTAACAGGACATTTGCTAAAAATAAAGATCAACTCAATTTCTCTGAGTAAATTTGTCTAAATTCACTTTTTGTGACAGGGGCAAAAACTAACTACCAAGCCCTCTGTTCTCAAAGGAATAAAGATGTATATTCAAACATGCAATATATTTAAATCTTTTCAATGAACTTATTTCTTGCTGCGATTTATATATATTTTTCCTCTAAAGCGTTGGTTCTCAAACAGGGGTGATTTTGCCCCCCAGGGGACATCTGAAAACATCTGGAGACATTTTTACTGTCACGATGGAGGGAGGAAATGATACAGCATCTGTAGCTAAACAGCTTATAGCGTACAAGACAACACCACACAATAAAATATTCCCCCATCCCATAAACCCACAACTTTTCTCATGAAGAATATCTGTATTTTACCCCATCCAAAAAAGTCAGCAATGCCAAGGCCGGGAAAGCCTATTCTAGAACCATTAGCACTGCTAATGAAACACTCCTTCCTCGGTTTCCACTGTCTGAAAGGGGCTTTGCAAACAGATACCCCACAGGTACCATGAAAGGGAAGGAAACCCTGAGCTGATGCGCCAGCCTGGGTTTGGCCACAGCCGTGTCAGCGGGCACAAGCATCTGCCCTCGGAGCTGCAGTGAGAGTGAAAGGGCCCCGCGGGCCCAGAGCCAATGCCGTCCCGGGGGCCGACCTCACATGCAAGCTCTGCATGTGCTTTTTTCCGTCTTGGAATGGACTTACGTTTATTTTTCAGTTAGGAAAAGCCAGGTAAATGGCATTAAAAAGTAATCTGTTTACAACAATGAGTATCTGCACAACTATAAAAATAATCCAAAATTCTAGACTTATGACCATACATGAACACTACACTCCTTTTAATTCAATTCATTATTTCTCCACCCTGTTCCCTACCTACTCTTTCCCTACCAACTAAAAGAGCTGATAAAATCTATAATCTTTTATTTATCTTAGGTAACATTTCATGATTTGTTCAATCAAATCTAAAATCATGTGATGGGTGAGCACTTATGTAAAACCATTTATCTCAAATTCAAGATACAATTTAGACAATAAAAACTGACATTTAGTGACTAGCAACACTGTTAGGTTTCTGTCTAAAACATGCATTTTCAAGAATTAAAAAATTTGAAACTAATATCTGTAATTCAAACTGCAGTCTGCAGAAGCATCCCAATGGTATGAATAACAACTTATATAAATTCACTGATACTATAATAAAGAATATTGCAAAAAAGAAAACCCCACAAAAAAACCTGTTAACATATTTAAAAACAAAAAGAAAGTCACTGTATCTCTAAATGAATAAATAAATAAATAAATCTGTAAATAAAGTGTGACAGCAAAATCCCACAAACTGAAATCATTTATCATTGTGCAGGTGAAGCAAAAACAAAAATAGAACTGAATTCCAGGTGTTTCTTAGAAACAGGTGACCAGCAACCTTCTGAGCCTGTTAGTTCAAAGGCATCGGGGTTAGTGACAAGCATCTTCTAATACCACGTTTCCTTTTCAAGATTAGAAGGCACTTTCACTGTTTCCATTAACTAAAATAATTCAAAGTATTACCATAACAAGCAGTTAAAGTGTACTATTCTTTGCATTTGAGAGTAGACAGGCAGTGGGAGTGAGGAAGGAAAACAGTGGTCACATCCCTACCTGAACCAACCGGAGACGAGCCAACACTAAGACTCTGTAAACTTCCATTCCTGAGCAACGTTGGCGACTTCTGCAGACTACAGCTCGTCACGCTTCCTGCAGCTGACGCTACGGATGACGTTGGAGAAGCAGAAGAAACTGAGAGGTGAGAAATATTCTCTGGATTTTTGTTTCCTTTGGGTCTACCAGGCCCATGCTTACTTTGTTTATTTCCTTTTCTTTTCTTTTCCTTTACAGTCTCTTCTTCTAGGCCAGAAGTTTGAGCCCGCTTATATCCTGCTGTAGGAAGGCTGGAATTACCCAAATCTCCAGGTGAACTTTCAAAGCTTTTAGGCTGTGAGATCACAGATGAGGTTGAAGAGAGACCAATTAAGGAACTAAAACTATTTACCCCCCCCCTCCTGGCTCCCAGGCTCTCCTTTATGCACATCTTTGGTTGACGATGACTGCTGGGGGTGAGTGTAACTGTCACTGCGCAGATCTGAGTCTGTAAAGCTCAAGAAATCCTGGGGAGACTGGACTGAACTTCCAGAAGATGATTTTACACTGCCTGGAGTTCCTGAAAAACTGCCTGTAGTGGAAAAATGGGGTAGGAAAAGAAAAAATTGGATGCAAAAGTTCCCATGAGCAGTAGACATGATACGATCATCAAAAAGAGGAGTGAAAACAAATACTGACTATACGAAACGTAGGATGTGGCTATGTCACAAAGCTAGATTTGAAAAAGGTTATTACTAAAGTCAAGTTTATCTATAAAATTATCCTAAGAAATACTTGTTATTTTATAGTTAGCGTTAAATACATAGTTGATCTTCAATTGCAAGCTATTACTCATTTCATTCCTAGGGTATAAGTCGTGCTTTGCTTAACCTACCTTCTCCCACAGCACCATTCCTCAATTCTTCCCTCAAAACATTCTGCGTGTGCTTGAGGAAGGGCTGAAGAACACCAGTCTCCTTTGGACAGTCTTGCAAGGAGACATGACGAGACTACAATTTGAGTCGGAGTGGCTGGGGAACTTCTTTTTCAAATATTGAACATAGGATTATATAAATTTTCCCAACATATAATAAGAACCAACAGATGTTTCTTAGGGCATGAATTTTGAGTTTGAACTTCAAGACACTGGTGAACATTACTGTTCAGTTGACTCCACCCCACCCAGACATGGATTTGGTAAAAGAATAATATTCAGAGGGAACCTAATCTATACCTTAACTTCTCCTAGTCCATTTCCCCCGGAGCTGTGAAGACAAGAAACCAGCCACCACCTTCTGCTATTGCTTTGATGAAAGTAAAATCCCAGGAGAGGAAGCCTTCGGGATCCTCTCTCACAACGGTTTAGTTAAAGAGCAGGAACAGCCCACTGTGGTACTGTGAGATCCAAGGACCTCAAGGCTCCTAATTGTCTGGTAGAAAATTAATCTGGCTGGAACAGAACAATGGTTTGGTCCACTGTCGCATTTTGCCTTACCCTCTTTCTGCTTTCCAAATGAAGTAACAAGTGCATACACCCACTGTGACCACACATCTCTTGTTTCATAAAACTAAACTATTTCATATTTTAACTACTATGTTTAGAAATAAAAGCTCAGAATAATGTGGAGTGGAAGGGAAATTTCAAGCTAAGTGTTAAATTTTACTGCAGAATACGTTCACAAGTAATCACACATAAAACAACCTAAATATTTACAAAGCTATTTTTTTTCTCCACATGCAAGCATTTCATTTTATCTACAGTCTTAGGGTTTTGATTTTTAAATTTTAATCTCCTCTGAAAAGGCTTATTATAGAGCAGTAATAGTTCTAAAACTTAATCCTTTCAAGAGTACATTTATTTTATTAATTTACAAATAAAATAATATGTGAATTATAATTATTTCTTATATGATTTATAAATTAAAAATAAATGTGGGCATTTTTAGGCTATGTCCATACAGAAAAATGTACAAATTTACAAGTCATTTACATTTTATAATTTATATTACATCAATCATTTAATGACGACTCCAATTCATCACTTAATTAGCAGCTAAAAGGAAGTTCTTTATCATCCATTCTCATCTGTCACCGTCTGTCTTCTACGCTTTTGTTTTTTACAGCTCGTGGTAAAAGCTCATTACAGTTTAGCAAATACTTTAAAATATTTATTATATGTAGTCCTTTAAATATATATTACCAAATCTTAAATTCCCTACCATGAAGTTATAACATTTAAAAAATAGAATGCAACTCATGACATGAAAACATAACGTTTTTTCTACCATGTTTAATGGAGGCTGAAAAAGATTAACGTTGTAAAGTTCAAGAAAATGAGAAATTTCTTTTCTAAATGGATTAGTACTTGCTAGATAGATTAGAAACTCAAAAATGCATTTTGATAGTGGAAAAGAGTCTTAATCATGGAGAAAGAGTGGATTGAATTCTACTAATACCACATTCTAAATGTGAATGAAGGTACATTAAAAAATCTGTTTATTTTACAAAGTGATGTATAATAATTAAAACGTAAATTTTCTTAGAGTAGAACAGCAATTGTGGCATTTTATTTATTTTCTACTTCTCTAAGTTTTTTTGTAATATGAGGCAAAAAAAAAAAAAAAAAAAAAAAAAATCCAGATCTTCAAAAGCTTCAAACCAAAACTAACTGCTTGTATAAAATATGCATGTATTTTTTAATGGAAAGTCAGCAGACTAAAAAAATCTCTCTACATAGTTAAATTACAATCTGCCAGATTTTCAGTGCAATTTTTATTTTAACAGAAGCTTGAGCACGGCTAAAGAAAAGGACAATTTTTTCCCCAATTACTGTTAGGGGTTAAAGGGAGAAAAAAAAAAAACAGACATTTAGTGTATACCATTATTATATTTTCCTCCAACAGTTTTTGATTTCATATTTCTCAAAATATTTATGCTCACATTAAAATACTACACAAAGTAAAAAGCTAGAAACAGGACTAATTTATCTTGAGTTATTCTGTTCTCCATAAAATAAGGTTGCCATATAAAATGACATGTCCAATTATTTGCACTTAAAAAATTATTTTTCAGAATGAGTCCCAAATTATATAAAAATAGTATTTGTTTATCTGAAATTTAAATCTAACAGAGCATCCTGTATTTTATCTGCTAAATCTAGCAGCATTACCATAAAAGATATAGAAGGTTAGCAAAATTCTACTTGTAAAGCTTTGAGTTTTATGCTGAAAGCATTATTAGTCAACAACTGTTACTTACTGAAACCTACTGAGATCCCCTAGGAATTACTCAGTACTGGTTAACAATTTAAAATGCAAACCTTAACTGTTTTAATATTTAAATAGGAAATTTATAGAAAAGAATGTGCTACAGAGCAGAAAGAAAACTCCAGCTTTATTGTTTTTCTCCCCAATCTTAAGCTTTATTCCACATCTACTTAAACATTAAAATTACAGTTCACCTTTGGAAGCATATATAAGAATATAAAAAGAAAGCAAAGGTTCCCAGAAACATCTCAACAAAAAATACTGTTCTCTGAAGAAACCTTACCACTGCAACTAATCACATAACAATCTCAAAGGATCCACTAGCGAGAAGTAAAGAAAGATTCCTTTACAAAGCGTAACTTACTCATCACCCTAAGAGCAAGCACTGTAGCTGTAACAGCGTAAGGAATACCTTGCTGGAAGGGACTAGCTGCTGACACGGTCGTCCCTGGATTTCTTCCGCCACCGCCACCGGGCTTTCTTCCCCTCTGACCTGAGCTGTGAGCTGAGGATTTCTTCCCTTTGCCCTCTGACCCTCTAGCCTCGGAAACATCTTTTCCACTAGAGGTGTGCGTAGAGACTTCCTGGAAATTTGCATTTGTAAATCGTGCTGCAGTATCTTCCAAGCGCTTCAAGGATCCTGACATAGAGTTGCTGCTAGTGCTTGTGTAAGTCTAACATTTTGATTAAGAAAAGGAAGTAAAAGGAGAAACGACTCATTACATTTTGGCTAAGGAAAAAAATAGATGGCATATTGATAACAATACTTAATTACTGAACAGTATAAGATAAACATAAGAAATTTCAGTTCTAAAAATAAGCCAGTCCATCGAAGAACATAATGTAAAAACAATTATTTCAAGGTCTATTATTACTGTTAATTTAACAGCTTTATTGAGATATATTTTACATACCATAAAATTCACCCATGTTAAGTGTACAATTCAATGGTTTTTAGTAAATTTACAGAGTTGTGCACCCCTTACCACCCCAAAAAGATCTTTAGGGTTTAATAAAAGGATTTTTTTAAAATTGTAACATATATATACCATACAATTTGCCAGTTTAATCATTATTATGTGCACACTTCGGTGGCATTAATTACATTCACGATGTAGTGCTACCATCATCACCATCCACTGCCAAGACTTTTCCACCACCTCAAACGGAAACTCTCTACCCACCAAGCAATAACCCGCCATTTCTTCCTCCCCTCCGGTAACCTGCAATCTACATTCTGTCTCTGTGAACTTATTTCTTCTAGACATTTCAAATAAATTAAATCATACCACACTTGTCCTTCTGTGCACTGCCTAATGTTTTCATTTCAGCATGTTTTCATGTTTCACCCATGTCGTAGCATGTATCAGAACTCTATAATCTTTCTCCCCGATGAACAATATTCCGCTGTAGGTGTATACCACATTTTGTTTACCTGTTCATCAGCTGAGGATGCAAGCTATTTCTATCTTTTTGCTATTGTGAATAATATTGCTATGAAGACTGGTGTGAGAGTGTCCGCTTGAGGTCCTGTTTTCAATCCCTTTGAGTATACACCTATGAGTGGAATTGCTGGGCCATATGGCAATGAATAGTAGAATTTTATAAGTGTTTCTAAAAATACGGTGTTTAACACAGGATATGACTCCCAGGGACGAATCTGGACCCTGCACGGTGGGACTGAGAACACCTTCTTGACCAAAAGGGGGATGCGAAATGAAATGAAATAAAGTCTCAGTGTCTGAGTGATCTCTACTGGAGTTGAGAGGTCACTCTGGTGGACATTCTTATGCACCATATAGATAACACTTTTTAGGTTTTAATGTATTGGAATAGCTAGAAGTAAAATACCTGAAACTATCAAACTCCAACCCAGTAGCCTGGACTCTTGAAGATGACTGTATAACAATGTAGCTTACAAGGGGTGACTGTGATGGTGAAAACCCTGTGGATTGCACTCACTTTATCCAGTGTATGAATGGATGAGTAGAAAAATGGGGACAAAAAAAAAAAATGAAAAATAGGGTGGGATGGGGGGATGATTTGGGTGTTCTTTTTTACTTTTATTTTTTATTCTTCTTCTGATTCTTTCCGGTGTAAGGAAATTGTTCAGAAATAGACTGGGGTGATGAATGCTTAATTATATGATGGTACTGTGAACAGTTGATTATACACCATGGATGATTGTATGGTATGTGAATATATTTCAATAAAACTGAATTTAATTAAAAAATTTTATACGGTGTTTGAAACCTGAGTCAAATCAGTTGGAGCAAAGTCAGAATCTCTAAGAGTAGTGCCCAGACCTGGAGTTTTAATATATGTTACAGTACAACAGAGTCTGAGGACAGTTGCTGTGAATCAGTGATCTGGTGGTATTTTTAAGAACATCAGTGTCTAAATCTGTAGGCTCCAAATGAGAGTTTGCAAGATGACCGACTGGTGCATGGGAAGGAAACAAAAAATGAGAGCTCCTATTTACAATTCATTTTCATCTCTGAAATTAAAGCAAAATTTAAATTGCACTAATAGCTAATATTAGGACTGACCCTGGGGACCTTTCTGCAATGACAATGTGTCAAATACAGCCCTTGAGGTTTCCTGTGGTAGGTGTTGGAATTCTACCATTGTTTATTTTCAGAATGCTTACATTCATATTGTGGCTTATGAGTCGACAGGTTACTGGTTTGCGGGGTACCATTTGACTAGACTAACCTCATAAAGAGGACAGGAAGCTTTAAAAGATTCCTTCAGGATTATTAATACAAACCCGAGAACACAAGAAAATGGCCAATATGTCATAAGAAAAACCCATGACAGCCTAAGCCTCCACACAGGTCACCACCTGCCAAGACAACACATGGAAGTATCCAGTGCAACTGCAAAGGTGAGCAACCAATTAATAATTAATATGCATTTTAAAAAGAACTAGAATGGAGATGAAGGAGAGTAGAAGGGAGGAAAAAAGTCATGTATGAACAGACAAGGGAAGGTGCATCTTTCCAGAACACATGGTGGCTTCTGCCAAAAATCAGCTTTCAGTGCATTTCAACGGTTTCACCCCACCAATAGCCATATCTTTGGCTGTCCTCTTTAGTATTTTGTTTTTGTTTTTTAATTAGAGAAGGATTCCCATATACCACCCTATTATCACACCTTGCTTTGGTGTGGTACCTTTGTTACAACTGATCAAAGCACATTTTTATAGCTGTTCTATTAACTATAGTCCATGGTTTAACTAAGGGTTCACTGTGCTGTGAAGTTCCACGGATTTTATTTTCTTAATTAATATTCTAGTACCAAAGACATAACCTAACATTTCTCGTTTTAACCACATTCAGTTATATATTTCAGTGCTGTTAATTATGTTCAAAATGTGCTAATATCACCACCATCCAATACAAAAACATTTCCCATTGTTCCAAATAGAAACTCTACATTTTAGGCCCTAACAGCCAATTCCCTAAACCCACCCAGTCCCATGGTAACCTTTACTCTAAATTCTGGCTCTGTATGAGTTCGCTTTCCTAATTATTTCATATTAGTGAGTTCATACAATATTTTTCCTTTTCTGTCTGGCTTATTTCACTCAACATGATGTCTTCAAGGCTCATCCATGCTTGTCCTATGTATCAGGACTCCATTCATTTTTATGGCTAAAGAATATTCCATTATATGAATATACTATATTTTATTTATCCATTCATCAGTTGGTGGACAGTTGTGTTGCTTCCATCTTTTGGTATTTATGAATAATGCCCTTACGAACATCAGCATGCATGTATCTGCTTGAATCCTTCCTTTAATTCTTTTGGGTATATATCCAGATGTGGGATTACCGGGTCATATGATAATTCTATACTTAACCTTCTGAGGAACTGTCAAACTCTCTTCCACAACAGCTGTACCATTTTACATTCCCACTAGCAATTAATGAGTATTCCTATTCCTCCACATCCTCTCTAACAAATTGTAATTTTCTGGTTTTTTTTTTTCCTGTAAATATTTTTTTTTAAGTACCCATTCTAATGGGTGTGAATGGCATTGCATCGTGGTTTTGATTTGCATTTCCCTGGCGGCTAATGATGCAGAGCATCTTTTCATGTGCTTTTTGGCTATTCGTATATCTTCTTTGGAGAAATGTCTATTCAACGTCTATTGAAGTCTTCTGCCTATCTTTTAATTGGATGTTAGTCTTTTTGTTCTTGCACTGAAGGATTTCTTTATATATTCTGGACATTAAACCCTTATCGGATATGTGGTTTCCTAAGTATTTTCTCCCACTGTGTAGGTGTTATTTTACTTTTATGATAAAGTCCTTTAACGCACAAAAGTTTTAATTTATTTTTTGTTATGAGCAGATGGTGCTTTTACCTTTTTTTAATCATACTTTTTAAATTGTGGATATAACTTATATACATAAAGTGATAATTTTCCAAGTGCAATTTAACAAGTAGTTTGAGAGAAAATTTCACAGACTGTTACTAGTTACAGTTCCATAGTTTCAGTCGTTTCCTTATTGTGAAATATAACATATATGCAAAAAAGTAGTATCTTTCAAAGTATGATTTAGCAAGTAATTTTATAGGAAATTTCCAAAAAGTTTTTAATTTTGATGAGGTCCCATTTATTTATTTTTTTTCTTTTTGTTGCTTGTGCTATGGGTGTAAAGTCTCAGAAACCATTGCCTAATACCAGGTCCTGAAGATGCCTTCCTATGTTTTCTTCCAGGAATTTGGCAGTTCCGGCTCTTATATTTAGGTCTTTGATCTATTCTGAAGTTGATTTTTGTATACAGTGTTAGCTAGAAGTCCACCTTCATTCTTTTGCAAATGGAGATCAAGTTTTCCCTACTACATTTGTTTGAGAGACTATTCTTTCCCAACTGAGTGGTCTTTGCCACCTTGTCAAAAGCAGGTGGCCGTAAATGTGAGGGTGGATTTCTGAGCTCTCAATTTGTCTATATGCCTGTCCTTGTGCCAGTACCATGCTGTTTTGATTACTGTTGCTTTGTAGTAAGTGTTAAGATTGGGAAGTGTTAATTTCCAACCTCATTCTTCTTCTTCCAGATGGTTTTGGCCATTTGGGGCCCCTTCCCCTTCCATACAAATTTGATGATTGGCTTTTCCATTTCTGAAAGAAGGTTGTTGACATTTTATTGGGATTGCATTGAATCTATAAGTTACTTTGTGTAGGACTGACATCATAACAATATTTAGTATTCCAATCCATAAAAACAGAATGCCCCTCCATTTATTTAGGTCTTCTTTGACTTCTTTTAGCCATGTTTTTTGGTTTTGGAATAAATATCTAGGAATAAATATTGGATTCCTTTAGTTGTTATTTTAAATGGAATTTTTTCCTGATTTCTTTTTCTGGTTGGTCATTGCTTATGCAAAGAAACACTACTGATTTGAGGGTGTTGCTCTGGAACCCCGTCCCTTTGCTAAATTCATTTAGGAGCTTTTTGTGGATTTTTCAGGTTTTTCTGCATACAGATTCATGTCATCTGCAAGTAGGGCAAGTTTTATTTCTTCTTTTCCAATTTGGATGCCTTTTATTTCATTTTCTTACCTAAACGCTCTGGATAGAACTTCTGGTACAATGCTGAATAACAGGGGTGACAGTGGGCATCCTTGTCTTCTTCCTGATCTTAGCGGGAAAACTTTCAGTCTTTTACCATTAAGTAGGATGTTAGCTTTGGGTTTTTCATAGATGACCTTTGTCAAGTTGAGAAAGTTCCGTTCTATTCCCGGTTTTCTAAGTGTTTTTAATGTAGAACAGGTGCTGGAAGTTTTTCAAATGTCTTTTCTGCATCGACTGAGAAGGATCATGTGCTGTTGTTTTCTTCATTCTGTTAATGTGGTGTATTACACTAATTGATTTTCTTATGTTGAACCACCCTTGATTATCTGGGATAAATCCCACTTGTTCATGGTGTATATTTCTTTTAATGTGGCATTGGATTTGGTTTGCTAGCCCATTGTTGAGGTTTTCTGCATCCATATTCCTAAGAGATACTGGTCAATAGTTTTCTTTCCTTGTAGTATCTCTGTTTGGCTTTGGTGTGAAGGGTGATGTCGGCCTCAAAAGTGAATTAGGAAGTCTTCCCTCCTCTTCAATTTTTTGTGAAAATTTAAGCAGAATGGGAGTTAAGTCTTCTTGCAATGTTTGGTAAAAGTCTCCCATGAAGCCATCTGGTCCTGGGCTTTTCTTTGTTGGGAGGTTTTTTATTACTGATTCAATGTCTTTCCCAGTTAGTGGTTTATTAAGATCTTCTGTTTCTTCTTGAGTCAAGTGTATATAGTTTATGTGTCTCTAAGAATTTGTCCATTTCATCTAGGTAATCTAGGCATATTGTTTATAGTATCCTCTTATAGTCCTTTTTACTTCAGTGGAGTCAACAGTAATGTCCCCATTTCCATTTCCGATTTTAGTTATTCGTGTCCTCTGTTTTTCTCTTACTCAAGCTAAAGGTCTGTCAATTTTATTGATCTTTTCAAAGAACCAACTCTGAGTTTTGTTGATTCTATTAGTTTTATTCTCTCTTTCATTCATCTCCACTCTAATCTTTGTTATTTCCTTCCTTCTGTTCACTTTATTTAAGTTTGTTCTTCATCCAGTTTTTAGGTTAGGTCTCTGATTTGAAACCTGTTTTTTCTTTTTTAAATTAGAGAAGTTGTGGGTTTACAGAATTTTCTTCTTTTTTAAATTTAAGCATAAAAAGCTATGACTTCCTGCTCAACACTGTCTTTGCTCCGTCCCATAAGTTTTGTTATGTTGTATTTTCATTTTCATTCACCTGAAGATATTTCCTAATTTCCTTTGTGATTCCCTCTTTAATTACTGGTTGTTTGTGTGTTGTTTAATTTCCACATATCTGTTAATTCCCCTTCTCCCTCTGTTATTGATTTCTAGGTTCATTCCACTATGGTCGGAAAAGATACATGTATGATTTCAATATTTTTTAATGTATTGAGACTTGTCCTATGACCTAAGATATGGACTACCCAGGGGAGTGATCCACGTGCCCTCGAGAAGATTCTGTATTCTGTTGCCAGGTGAAGTGTTCTATTCATGTGTTAGGTCTACTTGGTTTAGAGCATCATTCAAGTCTTGTATTTCCTTTTTGATTTTCTGTCTAGATGGTCTACCTATTATTGAAAGTGTTGTATGAAAGTCTCCTACTATTAATGTAGTTATTTCTCCCTTCAAATCTGTCAATATTTGCTTCATATGAGTCTCTGCTGTTAGGTATGTGTGTATGTGTGTGTGTGTGTGTGTGCGTGTATATAATTGTTATGTCTTCGTATTGAATTGACTCCTTTATCAGTAATATAATGACCATCTTTGTTCCTGTAACCGTTTTTGATTTCAAGTCTATTTCATCTGTCATTGCAGCTACCCCAACTCTCCGTTAGTTACTACTTGCATGGCATATTTTTTTCCTTCCTTTAAAGTCTATTTCATCTGTCAGTGCAGTTACTCCAGCTCTCTGTTAGTTACTACTTGCATGGTATATTTTTTCCTTTCTTTCACTGTCAACCCACTTGCATCTTTGACTTCAAGGCAAGTCTCCTGCAGACAGCATACAGTTAGGTCACGCTGCATTAACCATTCTTGTATACTCTGCCTTTTGACTAGACAGTTTCATCCACTTACATTTAAGGCCACTCCTGATAATGCAGGACGTTCTTTAAAAACAGAAGAATTAAAGCCTTTGAAACAGAAACTATTTCTTTCTAGGATTAAGTTATGGAGAAAGTTTTATACTGCCGAGTTAAGGCTTTGAAAAATTAAAAGTATTACTATACCCTAAAACTGATTCTCAATCATCCCCTTGATCTAGGCATGTTAGGAAGAAAAGCAAAGATAAATTTTGCTTAAATGATTCACTTCCAATCATTAATAAGCAGTTTTAATTCAAGATGTGTCCAAATAATGGCAAATTAAATAAGTATGAAAATGTGTTGGACCAAGTGATCATTAATCAACATGATTTGAATGCAAGATCAATAAGGTCTTCAGGATCAGGGATTTTTGTTTTTGGTTTACAAAAGTATTTGGAGCACCAATAACAGTGCCTGGGAACATAACAGGTACTACAGTATTTTTGTTGAATGAATGGATATTTTCCTAACACATATATATAACATCTCTGATGTGATACAAACAAAAAATGTGAAAATATGTGAAACTGAAATTTCTCACATATACCCACCACATAAATGTATCTCCTGTCGGGTAAATTTGAAAATGAGAAGGCGAAAAGAAAGTCAAGTTTTCAAAATGGATGGAATTTTTAGCAAAAGTAATGTTCAAAAGGAAGAATAAGATGGCAAATGTTTTGAAACCCAAATACTCTCTACAGAAAATATCTTCTGCTGCTTGACCCCTGGTGCTGCCCCCACACCTCAACACTCTAGTCCTACCAGATTTTCATCATATACAAGAAACACTAACTCATAAAACAAACAAGTCACAAGTCTGCTAAAGTGCAATATATTAACGAGCACAAAAGGTTTCAGAGTGAGCTTATGAAAAAATTAAAATTTCATTTAAGAGCCAATCAGATTTAAACAATTAAACTTCATGGTTGACTTGGAAAACGTTAACCTTTTCCATGCTGGGCATGTCATTTTGGAAACCACCCTACCTCACTTTTCAAATATTTTTTTCCCCCAATATCTTGAGTCGATTATCTCACTCACATCTGACCTACTACGACCTAATGAAGGTTAAAAATCATCTAAAGAAAACAAAACGGTATTCTTCACTCAGGTACTCTGTTGAAGTATCGAACGAGGAAAGGAGAGAAAACCAGGAGCACTGCAAAGGGAAATGGGCTATGGCACTTCCACTTCCCAGTCTAAGCTGGAGTTGGTCAATTTCCCATGCTTTTAATTAATATTCTTGCTAACACCCTGAAGTATTAATCAGTCCATAAATTCGATGAAAATGTGACACATGGAAGAAAAGGTATTACAAACTTTTGAATGAAAATTAAGCAAATTTTAATGACAAAAACCACCTTAAATAAAATAAAACAATCATTAAGTATTTTATTACAAAAAATTTTCCACATCTTCTAACTTTCAAAGGATACCAGAGACTTGTTAACAAAGGGAAAAAAAAAAAAAAGGCTGTGTTGATTTCTATCATAGAGAGACCTTTTCCATACCTCCATGATGTTTGGAAGTTAACTTAATAATATGTATTCCATTGTATGCTGTTGAAACAACACATGCCTAAGGGCACTGTGGAATACCATCACATAAACGTACAGTGAACTCAAAATCAAGGGGGAAGAGAAAAAAGTGAAAGGAGAGGAGAAGGAGGTGGGAAACACTTATTTTCCGAGCAACTTGGCCCACAAAATGCAAACCACCTACTTCATTTGATCCTCAATTGAAGAAAACATGTCTATTTTTTTTCCACCACAGATTACATATTTTCATGTATTGAGAGTCTCTAAAGTGGTACATAAATACTCTGGTCTACGCTTTGGATTCATAGACAACTTACGGAGATTTTTTAAGGATAATTTTGAATAGGTGTGATTTTGGTTTCGTGTCTAACTACAACTATAACTCAAAAAAGATGCAACTCCAACATACCTCCTCAGTTGTGCTAACTGGGAACAAAAATATTTCCTACTTCAAACGAAAATCTTAAATTCGGTTCAGAATTCAATAGTGACTCTATAATACAGATAAAAATTAGTTATGATTTTTTTTTTAAAGAAAACGGCATAGTTGATTTAGATTATTCTACAAGGCTCAACAATCCACATTGGAGAGAAGGATTCACAGGGAGGAGAATAGTCAGTAGCTGTTCTTCAACAAACGTGATGAAACAAAATTAGGTACTATTCAAGTGTCTCATGAAAGCCAGATTTTTCACTAGCCCAACCCTGAGATCACAGCACAGAAATTATCCAACATAAAACACAGAGAGAATAAACAACTTCAAGCATCCTAATTTACATGCGGGGGGGGGGGGGGGTGCAAAACAAAAAATTCCCAAAGAAATAATAACAGGAAAAATGACAAATTTGATGATAAATGCAGGCATACCTTGGAGATATCACAGTTTTGGTTCCAGACCACCAAAATAAGGTGAGTATCACAATAAAGTGAGTCACACAAATTTTTTGGTTTCTCAGTGCATTTAAAAGTTACATTTACAAATATTACAATCTATTAAGTATACAATTATCATTATGTCTTCAGGAAAAAAAAACAATATGCATAACCTTAATTAAAATGTGACATAGAGCCACAAACAGAGCACATGCTATGGATAAAGGGTGCCATTAAGACTTGTTTGATGCAGGGTTGCCACAAACCTTTAATCTGTTTTTTTTAAAAAAACAAACAAACAAACAAACAGAAAACAACAACAAAAAACCCGCAATATCTGATATGCATTGAAGTGAAGCACAGTAAGACAAGGTATGCCTGCATAAACCAACTGAACTAAGACGCTCAAATAACCCCAAACACAAGAAACACACAAAAAACTACATGAATGCAGACCATAATCAAACTGCTTATCACTAAAAACTGATGATAAAGAGAAACTGTTAAAAGCAGCCAGAAGAAAAAAGATGTCTTACGTGCAAAGAAACAAAGATAAGGATGACATCAGATTTCTCCCTGGAAACAATGCAAGCTAGAAAACAGAAGTACAATATCTTTAAAGAGCCAAAAGAAACTGCCATCATATCTTCCAAAACAAAAGCAAAAGACTTTTTTCAGATATGAAAGCTGACAGAATTAATCATAAGCTGATCATCACTACAATAAACAATAAGAGGATGTACTTTAGGGGGAAGGAAAATAAATGAAATGTGGATCTACACAAAGGAATGAAGAGCCCTAGAAACGGTAAGCACATGGGCAAATATAAAGACTTTTTTTTACTTGAATCTCTTTAAAGGTTAATTGATGATTCAGAAAAAAATAATAATCAATGGTGGGTTTTATAATACACATTAAAAAAAAAAGGGAGGGGGGCACAAAATCCAAAAAGGGCAAGAATGGAAGTACACTTTTGTTAGGTTCTTATACTATATGTTAAGTGGTATAATATCACTTGAAGGTAAACTCTGATAAGCTAAAGAAGTATACTATAAGCCCTAGAGCAACCAGTGAAATAGAATAGTAGTTATTGCTATAAACAATCAGACAAAATGGAATCATAAAAAACAATTAGCAAATCTTAGATGTAAACATAACCAAATAAAAAAATCACATTAAATGTAAATTATCTAAATTGCCTGATTAAAAGGCACAGAATGCCAGGTTGAATTTTAAAAAGCAAGACCTGAAGCTGCTGTCTTTAAGATACCGATTTTAAATAAAGATACCCATTTTAAACAAAGAGATTAAAAGTAAAATAATGAGAAAAGAAATATCATGCTAACACCAATAAAAAGAAAGCTGAATTGGCTATATTAACATCAGGCAAAGTATATTTCAGATATAGAGGTCTATTCATGAAGACATAAACATCCTAAATACTTCTGCACCTAATAAGAGACCTTGAAAATAAATGAAGCAAAAACTAACAGAATGGGGGAAAAGGAGAGAGATGAAATCCCCAATTATAGTAAGAGATATCTATACCCACCCCACAGTAATTAACTGACCAATCAAATAGAATATCAGTAAGGATATAAAGGACTTAAACTACAATACAAATCAACCTGACCTAACTGACACTCCACATGCCAACAGCAGAACGAATATACACTGAGAAGCACGCAGAACATTTAACAAGGTAGTCCATATTCTCAGACATAAAACAAAAGTCAATAAATTTCAAATGAATCATATAATGCAAAGATATTAAATTAGAATCAAGAACAAAAAGATACAAGGAAAATCCCCCAAATATTTCAAAACCAAATAACAAATACCCATAGGTCAAAGAAGAGATCAAGAGGGAAACCAGAGGCCTTTTTTGAATTAAATGAAGTGAAAACACAAGGTTACATTTGTAAAGCAATATTTGGAGAGAAATTTGTAACATTAGATGCCTATATTAGGGGAAGAAAAAGAAAGGCTCAAATAAACTCCAGCAGCTAGGCAAGCAGTAGAAATAAAAAAAAGATCTTAATGGGAACACATAAAACATAAAAAGGAAAAACGAAATGAAACCAAAAGCTGATTATTTAAGAAGATCAACAAAATCGATAAACCCAAGCTAAACTGATCAGAAAAAAAGATATAAATTATCAATATGAGGAATGAAAGAGGGAGAATCAGTATAGAGTCCATAGATATTAAACACATCATAAAGGAATATTATGCACAACTTTATGCTAATAAATTTATGAATGTAGATGAAACAGACAGATTCCTTAAGACAAACTACCAAGGCTTACTTAAGAAACAGATATCCTGAACAGCCTTGTATCAATTAAAAAAAAAAAAAATGAACTGTAGTTTACAGAACTTTCACAAAGAAAACTCCTTGTCCAGATGGCTTTACAAGTGAATTCTACCAAATTTACACACACTCTTCCAGGAAACTGAAAAAACACTAATTCTTCCTACTTATGCAATGATACCAAAACTAGTCAAAGACATTATAAGAAAAATAAAACTACAGGGCACTCTCCCTCAGGTATATTAACAACATAATTTATCATATTAGTAGACTTTTTTTCAAAAAGTAAATAAATGCGTAATCTCACCAATACTTCTATTAAAAATACACAGAAAAATGATTTGGCAAAATCCAACATCCATAACTGACGAAAACTCTGAGCAAAATACCATGGAAGGGAACTGCCTCAATATCATACTTGGTGGTGAAAGACTGAATATTTTCCTCCTAAGACCAAGAACAAAGAAAAAGATGCCCACTCTTACCACTTTTCCTCAACACTGCACTAAAGGTTTGAGTCAATGTAATAACACAAGAAACAAAAGGTATCTAGATTGGAAAGGAAAAAATGAAACTGTCCTATTTGCAAATGACATGATCATCTATAAAGAAAATCCTAAGGAATCAATAGCTTTTGAATTTTTTAGCAAAGTTGCAGGATACAAGATCAACATACAAAAATCAATTGTATTTCTACATTCTAGCAATCAATTTCAACTGCAAGATATTGCAAGTTTAAGAAACACTATTTATAAGAGCATCAAAAATCACCAGATACTTAGGAATAAACCTGAAACAAGATGTGCATTGAGTCTATAGATGATGTGGGAGGGGTGGAATTAATATCTTAACAATATTAAGTCTTCTAATCTTTGATCACAGTACATCTCTCCATTTATTTAGGTCTTTAGTTTATCTCAGCAAGGAGAGTACAAGTCTAAAAATCAACAATCTAATTCTAAAATTCAGGGCCTATTATAATAGCCAAAACAACTTTGACATTTGACAACTGACATACCTGTCTTAAAGGCTTATTACAAAGCTACAGTAATCAAGACACTGTGGTACTGGAGAAAGGCAGACACACTGATCAACGGAACACAAGAGTACAGAAACAGATCCATACATATATATAGTCAACAGATTTTCAACAAAGGAACAAAGTCAACTCAAGGGAGAAAGGTCTGATCCACACATGAAGTAGGCTCCACAAATGGCTCTGCAAAATTTGGATATCCATATTCACATAAGTGAACTTTGATCTGTAACTCATACCTCTTGCAAAACTTAGTCAAAATGGATCACAGACCTAAAACGTAAAATCTGAAAATATTAAACTTCAAAGGAAAAACTGATAATCAAATTTCATCAAAGTTAAGAACTTCTCTGCTCATTAAAAGATTACAAAAATGATAAGACAAGCCACGTAGTGGGGAAAAAATATCTGCAAATAACATACCTGATAAAGTACTTGTATTCAGAATATATAAAGTCTCACAAATCTCAGTAATAAGAAAATAAACAAGCCAACATAAAAAGGGTTGGATGGGAGGATCTGAGCAGACATATATATACAAACGGCAAATAAACATATATAGAAAGATTTTCAACATAATTAGTCACCAGAGAAATGTAAATTTGTACCAAAATAAGATACCACTACACATACAATAGAATGGCTAAAATTAAAAAGAATGAACACACCAAGTGTTGCAGAGAATGTGAAGGCACAGGAACTCTTCTGCCCTGCTGATGGGAATGTTAAATGGTACAACTTTGGAAAACAATTTGGCAGCTTCTTTAACAAAGTGTACATACTGTACATTCCCATCAGCAACAGAAAGAACAGTAATTACCTTGGCAGGGGTGGGAGTGGTGAGACAGGGAGAAGTGCATCACAATGGGTGACAAAGAAACTTTTGCCAGTGATTGTGTTGTTTTCAACAGAAGCTAAAAAAGAGCCAGTGAACCAACAGTAAAAGGATACCCTCTCCCTAAAAGGCATCAAAACTAAGCAGTTCCACTATCTCTATGACTCAAGTCTCCCACCTCCATCATGGGGTCAGGAGGAAGTCCTTACTACCCACACCACCCTGCCCCAGCAAACACTCAAGGCCTCACTGACCGTTTGCCTTAAATCAATACAGGGCTAATCTGATTATGATTTTAGCCCTATTTATGTAAGTCACCAAAAGAAACCCCCTCATCCCCAGTCAGCCATGAGCATCAGTGATGTCGGCACCTGTCATCCCCCCAACAAAAGCAATCCTTCCCTTGTGTCCTCTGGCACTCGGCCTTACCAGAAGGGGATGGTCAGCCTTTTCTCTGACCATCCCCTTCGCTGAAGGCCCTTCTTGCCCGGGAGCCGGCTAAAGTGAGTGCCTGCTCCACAGCACTCCCACGGCGCTGACCGCCAGGTGCACAGAGCAGGACGTGCTCCTGCTCCTCTGTGCTGACTTTCAACCACCCTCCTCTAAAATCCCCCACGGATGCTGCTCAGGGCAGCGGGCCCCATCACCTACCCCAGCCCCGGTGACCCCAGCAGTATAGGTTAACAATCCCGCAGGGCAAATGTGGCAAAGCACAAGCCCTCCAACCACCCGTTTTCCTAAAAAAGCTCTGCAGTGAAGAATAATTTTTACATTTTAAAATGGTGGGAAAATACCAAAAGAAGAGTATTTCATGATGCAAAATTTATATGAAATACAAAATTCGGTGTTCATGAACAAAGTTGCATTTGTTTATGAACTGCCTGTTGCAGTTTCTGTACTCCAGCAACAGAGCTGAGTACCAGACAGTCAGCAGGGTCCCCAAAGGCTAAAATCGTTCCTAGCCAGACCCTGGCAGAAAAAGCGCTTAACCCCTTCACCAAGCTCATACGGCAAAGTTATTATCTGATTAAATTCTACTCTGTACCCACAGCCACAGGGGTGGACGTGACTGGAGAAAAATAAAAAGCTGTGCAGCTGGTCTCTCACTAAACTTTTAACCATGAACCTGTGTGGCTAACCCAGGAATCATGTATTTCCCTCACTAACTTTCTTTCTTTCTTTCTTTCCCATTCTTGGATAACTATTTCATACCTTTTATTCTCTGCTCAAATTTCTAACACTCCTCTCTCCTATCCTCACACCTGCTAACTCCATCCACTTCACTGAGAAAATGTGAAGCTAGCAAAAGTGATTGCCCCCAAATCCCACCACCACATCTATCTGTGCGCAGCCCCATGTATTCGGCTTTGTATCCTGTTACTAAAGCCAACTTGTCTATATGGCAAAAGGTCCCGGGCCCCTCAAACTCTTAAGAACATCCCTCTAGCAACTGTCCTCTGTCCTCCGGATCATTATTTCCCCCTCTCTTTTGGGCCACTCCGACCAGCACACCAACATGCTATTATTTCTCTCATTTTGAAAGCATCCTTTTGCATCTCCACTTCCCTGAGCAATTACCACCGCATTTCTTTGCTCCTCTTTACAGAAACTCATCCCCCTGCCCCTAAGCCATCATCCTTACTCACTGCCTGACTCTCTCCTCCCCTTCTCTAGTAAACCCAGTATAATCAGGCTGTCACTTCCCCCAGTCCATGAAAACTGATCAAGGTCACTAATGACCTAATGGCTAAACCCAATGGCCAGGCCTCGTGTAATCAGCAGCATAAGACGCAGCTGACTTCTCAGCTCCTTTCTTTAACCTGGCTGCCAGGACATCCATTCTCTTGGTTTTCTTCCAAGCTGGCCACTTCTTACCAGTCTCCTTTACTGGCTGCTCCTCTTCCCCTAGACCTTTCAATGCCGAAGGCCCTTGAGTGTACACAACTCCCAAATTTATGTTCAACTTCTAGACCTCTTTCCTGAGTGCCAGGCTAAATATCCAAATGGCTACTCAACATCTCCACGTGGGTGTCGAACAGACACCTCACCCTCAACCCAGCAGTGGCAGGTGGAACAGTCCCCAAGACATGCTCATCCCAGTCCCTGGAACCTGTGAGTGAGCGATGCTACATGGCAAAGGTCTCTGCAGATGCCAGTAAGGTCACAAACCTTAAAATAGATTATTCCAGATTAGCAGTGGGCCCAATCTAATCACCTGAGCCCTTTAAAAGACAGAACTTCATCTGACCAGAAGCAGAAAAGATGCAGGAGAGAAACATCGAAGAGATTCCAAGTATGAGAAAGACTCAACATGCCATCACTGGCTCTGAGGTGGAGGGGTCACATGACGGGCAAGCCTCTCAGAACTCAGGGCAGCCCCACAGCTGAGAGCCAGCAAGGAAACGCTGCCCTCTGCCCTACAACAAGGGACCAGAATTCCTATAAGGAACCGAATTCTGCCAACAACCTGAATGTGCTCAGAAACCCATTCTTCCACGTGAATGTGCTCAGAAACCCATTCTTCCATGTGAATGTGCTCAGAAACCCATTCTTCCACGTGACAGCACAGGTCCTAATAAATGAAAGGATGAACCTGAGTTTAACGTGACTTCTCAAATGCAATACCTTGTCATATGAGACCTGCCTAAATTTCCAAGGTATTATTCTTAACTAGAATTTTCTTCTAAGTACATTTGGGTATGTGGCACAACTTGTCAAAAGTGTATCTACACTTTAAAGCTTGTTTTCCATATAATATGACTATTTAATATGACAAACCAAGTAATTTATTATTTTCAAACTTAAATTCTGTGACTGCTACCTTTAAGATCCTCATTTCTAAACCACCCCTGCCTCCATTTATTTTCCTATTATCCACATGATAATAATCCTAATAATATTTAACATTTACTAAACAATATTCCAATTGTTTTAAATGCATTATCTCATTCAATTCCAGTAATTATTTCCCCCCACTTTACAGATGATGAAACTGAGTTACAGAGAGGTTACTTAACCTAAGGGTCAAGTCAGTAAGTGGTAAAGTCAGAATTCAAAATCACAGATGGATGAAACCCACTCCACAGCCCAAATTCTTCATCTCCACTGTTACCCTGACTTAAGATTCTCTAGAGGTAAGTACAGAGCAAACAGAAGGTAGAATAAAGGACTGGGAAGTGGGAAAACTAAATGCTTGATGCAAGACTGGAGAGATAGGGAAGTGAGAGGGAACCAGGACACTGGAATGAAAATACTTCTTAGAGGTAAAGTAGAGCAATCAGCATAAAACTTGTTATTACTGAAAATAAATTTGATGCCTCACACTTACTTTTTCTGTAGTAACAGTCAAGGATGGAACCAATGCGGGTGATGGTTCTGACTGCTTCTTGTGTTTTTGTTTGTGTTTGTCTTTTTCTTTGTATTTCTAAAAATGGATAGAAGCAAAATCCAATTAAAATTTAAATCATAACCCATATATATGTAATATAGATGAGATTAATAAGTGTGTTTAGTAATTTAAAACATGAAACATTAAACATTAAGAATACCCCGTCAAAATAAAACAAAAACTTCCTCTGATCACAGGGTTATTCTACACGTAAACAAGTAGCATCCGTATAGTTATTTTAACATGACTTCAGCTCCCTTATCCTTCATCAAACTACAATAATACTAAGAAACAACTGGAGTCTATGAATTATTTGCTACATTTATACTTGGCAAAATATACACTTTTTCTCGTTAGAAACACCAGTTCTCTTGTGTGTGTTTTACAGATAGCACTCTAAGCTTTACAGAGCACTGTCACACACAACATCACATCTGAACAGGGCCAGATCCTTCACTACGTGCTCTGACTTCTGTGGCCCAGAAGGCAGAGAGACCAGGGCATGGAAACGCATGCCAGAAAATCTTTCGTTAGGTTTACTCAGAAAATGGAGGAACTGATTATCTCTACCAAAAAATCTTAGACAAAGTCAGGGTGTGCTACTGTGCTCTAAAGTGCTAAAACTGATCAACTAATTAAATAAGAAGGAATTTTCAATTAAATAAGAAATCAGTTACATATTGGGAACCCAACTGTATTTTCTGTATAAAATTAACCAAAATGTTCTCAATTGGTTTGAATTAGTAAGTTAAGAATCCGTAGTTGGTGTGAAATTTACTGCTATTTAAAGAGTTAATTCAACTTATTTATTTCTCATAGTGCTTAACTTGAACCATTCAGAGCACTTCATCTGCTCCCATAGGAGAGAAGACCCTGGAGAAACACTGTGACAAAGATTAGTACCACTGCCCCTGCCCTAAGAGACGGACAATGAACATAAAAATGAAGGGTGAATGTTTTATTATAACACCCCAGTACTGCCTCTTTTTGCTTTTAATTCCTGATCTAACTATATGATTAGACCTTTCTGACTGCTTGTTGACATTTTAGCAACAGAAAATGTAAACAAACAAAATAAGAGTTTTCATCTATGCCTTCAGGAAACTTTTTCTACCCTGAAGGTATCTGAATAGTGGCAGATCCCAAAACTGCTGACCCCCACAACCCATGCCTGCTCTGCCCTCAGCTCTGCCATGGAAGAAGCCACTGCCCGGCCCCCTAGGAGAATCCTCTGCTGGATGGCGGAGGTGATGAGAGTGACAGTGGGAAAACTCATGAGCCCAAAGCTTCAGGGGGTCCAGGATGGCCCCCACCTCAGCCCTCATGGGCCCCATGCTGTGGCTACAGAGGCCGGGGGGAGAATGAGACTGCACGGAGGAGCGCTCAGCAGAGCCAGCAGCACCCAGCCCCAGACATGGGGCTCGGCCATCCAGGACAGCCCAGGCCAGCCGCCAGCTGAATGGAGCTTCCTGAGTGATCACAGCTCATGGCACCGGGGCAGAGGGGACTGTCCCTGCTGAGCCCTGCCCAGGTGAGTCTACCAGGCAATACCACAATGCACGACTGGGTCATGAGAGCTAAGGAAAGGACAAATTGAAAGTGTAACATGCATTAGGTGTGTTTTTCCCCTATACACCAAGAACAAAGTTAATTCATATCAGTCTAATTTATAAATATGGAGTTAAAATGATCCAGGCCTATGAATACTCTATCAATATTTTTCTCACTATAAAGCTAATAAAGGAGACTTTCTAAAATACTTCTTCCACTGCCCATGTTCTATTTTCCTGTCTGCAATTTATTCTTCTAGAGTACAAAACTTGGGATGACAAAACTGAGTAAACCTGAAGAGCAAAAAGCCAAGTAAACAAACCCTTAAAATTGGAAAGCACATGAAAGTAAAAGGAAAGGCTGCACAATATACACATATGGAAAGGGTATGTACAGAAAAACATGGAAACCTCGCACACAAACCGTAGAACAAGAACCAGCAATGAGGACTGCGTTCCAACGGGAAACTCTGTGCATACATTAAGCTCTTGTGAGCAGCCTGCAGTATATGACTCAAAGCCAACCAGTGGCTTCTGCTATCTAAGGACATGGGCTGAATTTCATACATCAGGAGAACAAAAGGAACATCTAAGGAAAGACTCAACTACTTACAAATATTTAGCATTTGATAAGGAAGGGATTCTCAATTAGCAGGGAAAGAATGGAAATATTTAACAATGGTACTACAGCAAGCTGCTGATAGTTTTGGGGAAAGCAGATCCTGATCTCAGTCGATATAAAACAAAATTCAATGTATTATTTTAAAGAGTTAAATAAAAATTAATCTAACAGAATGGAATAAAACATTAAATACCTTTATCTGGCCTTAAGAAGGAAAAGACTTCTGTTAAGTACAAAACCAAAGTAAAATATCAGAAAGAAAAAAGGCAGATTTACCTACACAAATTTAAAACAGCTCCATGTCAATTAAAAAAAACAAAACAAAACACTGTAAATCAAAAACCATACTGAGAAATTAGAAAGGTTAATATGATCTATATTTTAAGACTGGTTAAATTTTTTATAAATCAATGAGAAAAAAAATATATATATGCTATAGAACAACGTACAAAGGTACAACTGGGCATTCACAAAAGAAACACTGCTGGGGGAAAGTAAATATATGAAGGACAATTTTTTTTTAACTTTTTATTCTGAGATAATTTCAAATTTACTGGACAGCTGAAAAACCCATATAGACAAATCTAACATAGCCCTCCCACCAAGATACCCAGCTCCACCATTTTAACATTTCACCACATCTGTCATATCATTCTTTCAATCTGTCAATGTCTGTCTGTCTCTCTATCCATCTATAAATATCCGAGAATAGCTTGAATACACCTTATACATCGTGCTCTTTGAACACTTAACATTTCCGTGTACATTTCCTGGAACAAGGATATTCACTTATGTAATCACCTTCAGTACAGCTATCAAGGTCAAGAAACTTAACATTGATACAAAGCTGACAGTTTATATTTTAATTTTTTCTTATTCCCCAACCATTATTGGGCATTCTCTCCTCCATTATTATATCCAGCCAAGGAATATGTATTTCATTTCATTGTCATTGGCTCTTTAGTCTCTCTCTCTTTTGTTAAACCTTGAAACATAACAACATAAAATTTCCCATCAACTACTCCCAAGCACACAATTCAGTGGCCTTAATGACATTCACAATGGTGTGCTTCCCTCACTACCATCCATTACCACAACCTTCCTGTCACCCCAAACCAAAACCCTGCACCCATTAGGGATTAACTCCCGATTCCACATCCCCGGCAGACCCCTGCCCCCACCCCCACCCCCGCCACCGATAACCTACACTCTGTTTTCTGTCTGTTTTGCATATTCCACTTATTTCATGCAAGTGGAATCAAGCAATATCTGCCCCTTATTTCAATCAACCTGAAGTCTTAAAGATATATCCAGGTTGCACATACCATGTATCAGAACTTTATTCCTTTTTAGGGCTGAGTAGTATCCCATTGTACATATATACCACATTTTGTTTATCCATTATGAAGGACAATTTCAAAAATAAGACTTAGAAACCATGAAAAATGTTCATACCCTCTGGCCTAGTAATTTCTCTTCTAGCAGGTAAACAAAAGTTTAAATTCAATGTATCACAATGCTCTCTGCAATAAGATAAAAGTGAAAACAACACAAATGTCCAACAATGAAGACGTAATTAAAAAATTATTATATAATCATATAACAGAATACGAGGAGGCATTAAAATAAGCATGTTTGTAAAGAATAGAGATCTAGAAAAATGGTGACTACGGAATGAATATTGCTTCAAAAATTATACAACCAGAGGGAAATAAACCAATATTGAGTATTATTTTGTAAAGACTGAGGTCAAGATGACCAATGTCATTCACAAATGTATCAGTGTTTATAATAAAACATTAAAAACTGTAGTACTTTGTAATTTACAAAGCAGATTCACATAAATTATCTCATTAAATCCTTAAACAGACCTGTGAGGAAAATTTTATTTTTATTTTATAGCTCAGAGAGGTATGGCTTAACCATGCACAGGGTAGGTTCTGGTACCCACATCCTATACCTGCCACCACCTCCCACCCATAAAAAAACTTATCTAAAGCCTTAGATAGCCAAGACAAGGAATTCTAAAATAGAAATTCAAAAGAGTGGGAGGAGGAAGGAAGAGATAGAGAAAAGAAAGGAAGGGAAAAGTTTGAGCTAGTAAGATTGCCAAGCAGCTTTAAAAAGGAAACCAAGGAGGCAGCGATTGCACCTCTGTAATGTGCCTAAATTTTTAAAGTAGGTTTAATTCCAGAATAAACTGACTATTTTCCATGTAAAGAAGCTAAGCGGGTAGGGGGGTTGTCTCTGCACTTGGATTCAGCACCTTCATTTCCAACATGGAAGAAACACATCAGTTCCATGGACCCTGACAAAATCCCAGTGTCCCCCCTATGATAAAAACCATCAGATCAGGGCCTAAAGAGTTCCTCATTCGTCTCATAAGTGCAGGAAGAGTTGTCTAAATGCCACAAATTGGCCACGTGTCTCATCATGCTTGCTACCAGGCTCCTCAGCAAACCCAGCCACCCTATCTCAGCTGTATCGAGCAGGACGCTGTCAACCAGGGCAGGAACGTGGGAAAAGAAGCTGGCTGCGAAGACACGGCTGTGCCTCCAGGGGCTGAGGACTGGGGTGAAGACCAACCCTGTCCTCCCGGGGCGTCCTCCGGGGGCACAGCCCTGCAAGCAGCAGGGCGCTGGGCCCGAGGGCAGCGGCGGCGCTGGTGACTGAGCAGCCGGCTTCCTCCTGCAATCAGTGGGCTCCTCACAGTTCTGCTAACCCAACCAGAAAGACACGCTGTCCTTGACTTGCAAACTGACAAGCACCATTTTTTTTACTTCCCCCATTTGAGTCCTGACTCACTTGATGCAAGAACCTTCATGCGCTGAAGAATTGTTCCAAATAAACCAACACAGTTAAAAGCAGAACAAAACAAACAACAACAAAGCAGCAGCAGCTAAGGACAATCATACAAGAGTTTTTCCCTAAGTTTTGGAGCAACTTCAGAGTTTTAAAGCAGGATGAACAACCAAGGGCCAGGGCCAATGCTTCCTGTCTTCAAACTAGAAAGGGTAAAGAAATTGGTAGAGGGGAATAGAAAAAGACAGCAAAGATAATACTTAACACATGTTCATGTCTTCAGCCCCAGGATTAAGATCCTCCGAGCTTTGAAAAGAGCACACAGTGAGCCACGGGCAGAAATGTGTGGAGCAAATCAGAAGGTGAAGTCTAGAAAGAATACAATATTGAGCTTGAGGTTACTTCCCAGAAATGTTCTAGGCAATTATTAAACAAAGTTTTGCTAGCGTGTAGGAAACAATTTTATTGTAACTAAACTGCCAAGAAGAATTCATTAGGAAGCCCAACACCAGAAATTAATATTTAGGCATAAAGAAAGAACAAGAATATATGAATTATTAAAAGAGAACTTAATTCTTCATGTAAAAATTTAGCAAATTTCTAGCAAGGAATGAGTGCCTATATTCAAATAACATGAAATATCATTATAAATATAAAACAACCCAATTTCAAGTAAAACAAGGAATGTCCAGTGCTTAAAAAGGTGATGTGAAATCATCACAAAATTTCCCACTGTTAACAAATTAAAAAACTAAAATCAGTAAAAATCAACCAATCAAGCAAACTCAACAGCAACCAAACTGGGGAGAGAGGGGGGTGGGAGGGTAACAATGTATTAAAACAAAAACTGGCAGCCAGGTAGAAGATTCTAGAAATAGATGGAAATTGCCTTAGGCTGAATTACAGGATTCAGTTTTAATCCGACATCCAATTTGCTAGAATTCTGAGGATATCACTAAAACCCCTAAAACTAGAGACACACAATCTTATCTTCCTGTTTTCCTGCCTACAAAATATTTTCCTTTTCTGCTGAAGGAGTAGTACTGGCTTCGGGTGATAAATGGGGAAAACAGGGTGGAGTGAAGAGATGCCAAGTCTCTGAAAGTAAAAGGTCCCAGGTAAAGTTGAATTTGATAAAACCCCAGGGTTTTCTCCCATGGGAATCAGACACACCAATACGGTATAGCATAAGACATTTAATCAAGTATTAGAAGAGAGAGCTGACCCTGAGGTTCTACCAAAAACTGCATACTGCTTATCTCGGATTGCCAGGGCTGCTGTAATAAACACCAAAGACTGGTTGGCTCAAACAAAGGAATTTATTGGCTGGCAGGTTTGGAGGCTAAAATTCCAAAATCAAGGTTTTGGCAGGCTCGTGCTTTCTCTGAAGTCTGTAGCCTTCTGGTGGTGGGTTGCCGGCCATCCCTAAGTCAACTCTGCCTCCATCACACAGCTGTCCTTCTCTGCATCTGTCTGCTACTCTATCTGAATTTCCTCTGCTATACTATAAGGACTCTCATTACACTGGCCTCATCTTAGCTAATAACATCTCCTCAGACCCTCTTTATAAATGGGTTCCCACCCCAGGACCAGGGCATGGGACAGGTTCAATCTGTAACACTGTCCTAGCGGAGCTTGTATACTCCATCTGAGCCTTCCCTGTGACTTCAGATTAAGATAAAATGCTTAGCCCCCAATGGTCTTAAAAATGGACAGAAGAGATTTCAGACATTACCTAAATTATAAGGGATCAAATGTCTAAAAAGAGCCTCACAGCAAAGAGTCTATAGTCAACAAATAAAAAACACATAGAGCATAACCAAGCATAAGATAGGCAAAAATCCCAACCTAATAGTAGAAAGAATTCAACTTAAAAGATATTTCTTAAAACTGTCCCTACCTACATAAAAAGCACAACATAAGTTCAAACAAAGCTCAAGAACAAGACGATAAAACAGATACAGGTAAAAGGGGATTGCAGAACCAAAGTGACAAACTGAAGACTAAAACATTATCATTAAATAAAATAGAAACTGTTTTAGTTTCCTGGCTACCAGAACAAACATGATGCAATGGGTTGGCTTAAACAACAGGCATTTATTGGCTAATGTTTTTGAGGCTAGAAAAAATCCAAAATCCAGGCATCATCAAGTCTTCTGCTTTCTCTCAGAAGACTCGGGCATTCTGGGCTGGCAGCCGGCCATCTTGGGTCCTGGGCTTTCCTGTCCACTGGTGACGCACATAGTGGCCTCTCCTGTCTGGGCTCTGTGGACCTCCGCTCCTTCTCTCTCTCTGTCTGAATGCCATTCTGCTTAAAGAGGCCTCCAGTAACAGGATGAAGACTCATCCTCATTCAGCTGGGCCACACCTTAACTGAAATCACTTCACCAAAAATTCCTACTTACAACAGGCTCACACCCACAGGGATGGAATGAGATTAAGAACATGTTTTTTCTGGGGTACACAGCTCCATGCCACCACAGGAACAGGAAGAAAAACTATCACAGTACACAAAAGAAGCAGCCAGGTACAAAAGAAATCAAAAAAAGGCTACCAGCTATAGAAAACAAAGATAATCACATATAAGATAACCTATGCCCTTGAGGTAGAGAATTCAAAAAATGGGAAATAGAAGATATATTCAAGCATGAAATACAAAATAAAGTCCACAAATGAAAAGCGAAAGACCATTCTGAAAAATTCTGTTACAAAATGTTTAACCCCAAGACTTAACATAGTTAAACTTAGTGAATGTAAAGGGGTGGGGGCTGTCGTTGGTAATCTCCATAATTTAACAGGCCCATTGGCCATATTAGGAGAAAGAACATGTGACCCAATAACATTATACAAAGCCAAGGTATAATTCAAAACTTAAAAGAAAGAAACATTCTCGATCATGAAGGAACTCAGACAACAAAGGTTCTAAGAAAATATTCTTGAAAAAAGTTACTCAACAATAAAATCTGGCCAATTTTAGAGATGCTCTGGAGAACATAAACTGGAGAAGCCAAGGTAAAGGACTGACGGCAAGTGTGCAACCAATTTAACATAGAGCAAAGGCCAAAACTGCTCTGAGCCCCAAGGACACCCCCCCCCCCCCCGATCAAGAGAGTGGAGTGAGCCACATCAGGGCTCCACGCCCCGCCACAAGCTCTGACCAACATCATCCTCCAAGCTCCAGAAAAATTAAACGGCTGTGGTGCAAAGGCCAGTTAAAGTCACAAGATGGAAGGAACCCGGGTCACTGATTCACAGCTCCGAAGGAGCTGCCTGTCTATACGGAACACCTGTTTTGGAGTTTGTTATGAATGCAAAATAAACACTGTGTCAAGCTAATGATAGTGTGAGAGAACTGTTCTGTGATGGGGAGACAATCCTTCATGGCTCTTCTGCACTTCTGAATGTCTTGCCAGTGAGAACAATATTGTGCACCGTCCTTGACTGCCCTTCCAAGGTTGTATGCACATTCCACAGCGTTGGAAGACAGAGAATGCCTCTCTTTAGAGCAGAAACAGGCTGATGGTCTCTTTCAGGAGACTGGGGTGCCCTAAGCTCAGGGCTTCTCTCCTAAAATGCAGCCAACAGCATGGGCAGACACTATCTGGTGTTCTCTGCATTGCCCAAATGGGCACTGGGTCTTGGGGAACAGTGCAAAGATGCTCCAACTCTGCCTACTGCTACTGCTCAAAGTAATTAACTGTCCTTCATCTCTGACCCCGAAGTCCCCTGTGTCCTAACTCACTACTTTCAAAGTGGGGTAAAATCACAGATCCCTTTCACAGTTCTTGACAGTTTGGTGACAAGAATGCGACGCTGTCAGAGAGATGGCTTTATGCAAGAAGAAGGGTGGGGACTTAACAGGCCAATGTTGTGGGATGTGGGCAGGAACACTGAGCCAACTGGGTGGCTGCCCATGTGGGAATGGGCCTCGCTCCTCCCGTCCTGCCCGTCAGCAAGAAGAGCTGTGGAGGAGGCTGCAGGCTGAGTACTGCCCAAATGGTGCTCTGCTGGCCCCTGAGCCTTCTCAGGAGGGGAGGAGAAATGGAGGGGACAGGAGTGTGGGGGGAGCCCTCCTCACCAACCCAGCAGCAACCCCAGTTCCGCCCACCGTAATAACTGGCACTCAGATTCATCCCGGGCGTGCAGAGGATCTGCCCTTTCGGACCACTGTTTCGGGGATAATCGCCCACACTGAGCATGACAGGAGGAAAACTGGCAAGTACCCACTGGTGGTTCACTTGGGGGAGGAGGGCACAGGCAGTCCTCCTGCCATCTATCATGCCAACCTTAAACCGACACACCGACGACAGGAACAGGACTCAGAGCTTTCTGCAGTGGATCCTGGCTGCTAGAAGACAGCTTCTCCCCCTCAGGGAGCTCTCCCAGGAAATTCTATGAGACCATGACTAGTACTTGGGCTCTGACGTGCTGGGATGGATTTCTGATGATACAGCACTTACAATGTTGATAAAGTGCCCCTCTGGAGAAAGAGAAACTTGCCCAACAGAATCTGGATGAATTCTTACAATCCACACCTCCAGCCTGGAAAACTCTCTGAGCCCTTATATTGAAACGAGTTGAGAACTCGAGAGAGTAACTCAGAAATGGGGAAGCAGATGCCCCAGATTAAGGTGAGCCAAGCCCGAGTCAGCCAAAGGTGCAAGCTCCACGGTCCCAGAGAAAAAGCCACATGGACATGGCAGCTGAGGCAGGGGGTGTCAAAAGATGACATAAGCCACGTCTACTATCCAGTGAGGGCAAAAAAACACTCCAAGGGCCTCTGGCTAACCCATGGATGCTACTATGCCACTCAAAACTGAAAGGCTTATTGGGTGATGTGGAGCTACCCTGTCCATCCTCCCTCCCGCTCTAAGGGGAGGAGAATGATGTTTAGAGGTGCAGATGAAGTCTTCTTGTCTCCAAGGGGTGGCGGGGGTGGGGGGCCTGAAGGCCATGTGCACCCTCCCGAGTACGCTGGGGAACTGGGGAGGGGAAAGGGCCCTTGTCTGTGGCTCTGTTGGATATGGGGCACCCAGATCACTGTCCCATCTAGACTCATGGAAGAAAAAAGTGCCCCACATCAGCGGGCCTGACTCACAGAGGGGAAAGGAAGCCAAGGGGCCTTTGCAGGTGGGGCCTCTGGGCAATTAACCGTGCTTCTGTGGCTGCTGGTGCGTCTGGAGGCACAGCAAGAATCGACCTATGAGGGCTCAGCACACTATGACACCCAAGCTAAGAACAGGGTTTTGTTGTTCTTGTTCTTGTTTTTTCATTTTTAAACAGTTGGAAAAAAATTTTTAAAAGGATACATGACAAAAATAGTTTGTGGTCCCCAAAGCCTACAATATTTACAATCTAGATTTTTATGAAGAAAGTTTGCCGATCTCTGGGTTGCATGTGCTTATCTTTATACATCCCACAAGTGCCAAAGAGCGTTCTCCCAGTCAAGAAAGGGGGCACATGGAGAAGTGCTGGTGTGACAAACAAACCACTCCTCAAAGCTTCCTGTCCAGAATGGTCTGACAGAAACCAGTAGAATTCCAGAAGACAAAGGGACTCTACATCTTTGATTGAGGCCTTGAAAAGGAGCAGGGGAAGCAAGAGATGCAATCTCAACACATGATCCTGCAAGGCCAGGGAAAAAAAGGTTGGCAGGGGCTGGAGACTGATAGGCAACTGAGTTTGGATGTCACGCCACCATCCCCAGCTATTACAGACTCAATCTATTAAACAGACTGAGGTCCTCGGGAGGACGTCTTGGAAAGGGTGACGCTTTCTTTACCACACCACTTACACCCTAGGATCAAGATCAGCTCCCACACATGTGGCAAGGCCTCCAATTTAAGGGTGTAGTGCCACCAGTAGGTATGTCAGGGTTTAGTGCAAATGCCTCTATCCTTTGATTTCCAAAGCTTTTGCTACTGGTTGGTAAGTCAGAAACCTCAGTGGCAATGCCTCTGTGATGTTACTGCAACTTTGCCAGCAGAGTTAGGTGAAAAACCCCAATAAAATTCAGGGGATGTTTCAACAAATAAAGTTTCTTGGAACTATGTGGGTGGATGTGCAACACCCAATCCCTTGGCAGTCAAGGAAAACTTTCTCTGAAGAGCCCCGACTACTACCACCAAAAAGGAGGTACAGCAACTTAGTGAACTCGTAAGGCATTGCAGGCTCTATGTGCCTCATTTCCACATTCCACTTTGCCCTGTATTTATATCCACCATCCTGAAGTAAATATCCTTTAGGGAGGGCCCAAACCAACAGACTGTGCTTGAAGCTGTGCAGCAAGCAATAGCATGCCTTCTACACTCAGGGCTTGTGCCAGTTTGCATTTATTATGTTCCCCAGAAAAAGCCATATTCGTTAATGCAATCTTGTAAGGGCAGATGTCTTAATCTTTTGATTAGGGTATGAACTCTTGATTGGATGTTTCCATGGAGATTTGACCCTGCCCAGTCAGCACAGGTCTTGATTAGTTTCCTGGAGCCCTTTAAAGAGAGCTCACACAGAGAGCAGAGAGATGAAAACGCCCCGAGATGTGCTAAGCCAAGGCCCAGACACCTGGTGACACTTTGAGAATGCTAGCCTAGAGTTGGCTCCAGAGAAGCTAAGAGAGGACAGAACACCCCAAAAGCAACGTTTTGAAAAACGCACAGGAGCTTAGGGAGGAGCTGGAACATAATCCGGTATCAGCAGACACCAGCCACATGCCTTCCCAGCTAACAGAGGTTTTCTGGACACCATCAGCCTTCTTTCAGTAAAGGTATACTCATGTTGGTGCCTTAGTCTGGACACTTTCATGGCCTTCAGACTGTATACTTGTGACCTAATACACCTCCTTTATAAAAGCTAATCCACTTCTGGTATCTTGCATAACGGCAGCATTAGCAAACTGGAACAGAGCCCTGCCATCCTCACGACTCTTCCGAGCTACAAGTTTCTGTGATTGATGATTTTGCCAATTGGAGCGTCTGGCAGAGAGGCAGCCTCCACGCAGAGGCACCCACTGGGGCTATGGACTCATCAGCCCCCTGACAAGGATACCAGGTGCACCCCTTCTGAAAAGCAGCCTTGAGCATGCTCCTGGGCTCTTGTCAAAACTGAACTGACCATGGGAGACCTGTGACTCCCTGGCTTAAGACACCTAATGTTAAGTCCAATTTAACAGCTAACAATGTGGGAAGGGCCCCCAAAGTCTCAGTAGTCAACTGGAAATGATATATTCAAGAACACAGGGTCCTGGCCCCAGCAGCGTCTCAGCTGTACACTGTTAAGTGCAGCTACTGGCTTAATGTGGACCACAATTCACAGAGCCCACCGGAGGTGGGGGGGCTCACTGGTGGTTCAGCTAAGCCGAAACCAAAGGCATCCATCGGGCAGCTGCAGTTACTCAGCCTCAGTGCCTGCTACACGGACCCAAAATGTGTGCCGTCACTGTGCTAGCAGGCACGCCACAGGCTGCTCTCATGGCACCAGACAGTACTTCTGCAGTGGGCATAACAGTGACCCCAAAGATGTCCCAGAACCTGTGAGTATGTTACTTTACATGGCTAAAGGGGCTGTGCAGGTGTGCTGAAGTGAAGGACCTTGAGATGAGGAGATACAGGCAGTATGTGCAAGAACATTTTACGTGTATTAACTCGGTCTTCGCACCAGCCCTGTGAGGGAAGCACTGAAGTCATCACCTGGATGCAGAAGAGGAAACTGAGGCACAGCACAATATTCCACTATGCAGAGGTGCCAAAATGTTGCACGTATTTAGGTCATTTCCAATGTACAACTATAAACAGCTAAACAGTGATTTAAAAAAAAAAAAATCACCAATATGTAAGTCTTTCACTTTGTATTGAATACTTTTTAGGTAAAAGGATATGAACTTGAAGTTCTTGGCATGCCATATTTAACAGATTCTACAACACTTTAAATCGCTGAAATAATGGTGTCTACTACAATGAAGCTGTGCCAGGATTTACTAGACTTTTTTTTTTGTCTTGGTGGTACAGAAAAGTCTATCTTACAGTCAGTGGCAAATTAGACAAGAAGAAATATAGTTGCAAAATAGCTTTTCAGGAAAATTATACCTATTTACTTTTTACACTGGCTTTGATTGTAGCAATATTTCTAAAACACACAAAAGTGAAGCAGTATGGAAAGAGCACATATGTTAAAAAAAATTAACTGGATTCTACCACTGTTATGCCCCAAACACCTAACTCTAGACAAATTATCTAATTTTGATTGTGACTGTCTAGATTTGTCACTTGTTTTCCCAGGAATTGAGTACAGTTTCTTGAATTGAATAGGTATTTCATAAGGATTTAGGGAATTCAATTAAATCAGATAGCTTGTCACAGATAATATATTAATATTTGTATTACTACTAGAAAACAACTGGTTATGATCACTTAATTTCCATGATTCTATGACTCTAAATAGCCAACTCTAAATACCAAAGTGAATTTAGGCAGTTCCTTATGCAGTGCAATCTCAACTTTACAAAAGACAACTCTACCAAATCAAGAAGTTAACCCTCAGCCAATTCAGTTATCCATAAAATTCTGTTTTACAGACATGTCATTTAACTGATGGCACGCTGATGTTTATCCTCTTTTGACAAGACCTCTATCTTTTCTAAGCTCCAAGCTCTTTACAAATCTCTTCTCGCCAATACTAATCTGTCTAAGTAAGAACCTTGTGGAACAGAGTAGAGGATTCATGTGAGATAGTTTGCATAAGCATTCTTTTTAGATTATGTGAAAATATCCTCATTTATACTAATACCAAAAAAAAAAAAGGTAAATTTGTTAAAGATCTGAATCCTCTAACTTCCTAAATAAATGTAATTTATCACCTCCAAGTAAAGGACAGGGTGAAGCAAAAAAAAAGCCCATGAACTGGGGAGTCAAGTGCCCTGGGTGTTACAGCCTGGTTCCGTTATCTGTACTATAATGGGTAACTCCTCTTCTCTTGTTTCTGCCTGCCGTCATTATCCTTTAGGTAGCTCTTCCCTATCTCATGTGATCTGCAACCACAACATCCTAACACCCCAGGCCATTAGGGTGGGTGTGTGACCCGATCAGGTCAAGCCTAGGCAGACACTCCTCACAGTTCCTGAACGTCCTCACCTCCAGAGCTTTCACCTCAACTTTCTTTTAGCGTGAACCACAACATCCTAACACCCCAGGCCATTAGGGTGGGTGTGTGACCCGATCAGGTCAAGCCTAGGCAGATACTCCTCACAGTTCCTGAACGTCCTCACCTCCAGAGCTTTCACCTCAACTTTCTTTTAGCGTGCCTATGACCACAGCTTGGTGTCAAAAACTACGAAGCATCTGGGATTTTACCCTACTTGCAAGCTAATAAGTTAGCTCACCAGTTTCATGGGTGCTGGGAGTGGACCTGAGACTCCTGGGTTGGACACAAAGTACCCTTTTCTAATCCTTGCAAGAGAAGTAGCTAGGGCCTCAGCACTCGTGTCAGTTCCTGGTGCCCCAATACCAACAGGGTGATCTGAAGAGGGCCAGATGGCTTTCACATACACAGTGGCTGGCATTACAAGGAGGAATCTTGGGCTTGGGGAACCCAAATGGGGACAGAAAGCATGTCTGCCCATTCACCAGGAGATATGAGATATTATCTCTGCATCTTCCACAGCTATAAGCAAACCTGCCCTTTACTCTGAATGGCAACGTATCCATTTTCAAAGGCTGTTTGCCATACAAAGGAACAAAGGCAGCAACCAGGACCTCTGCTCACAAGATGTGCACATGGGAGACCCATGGAGAATTGTTTCCCAACACCTGGATACTGTCATCAACCAAAACAGACCAATGAAATGTTAAAGCACTCTGATGTACTCTTTCTCCACCATGGGGCAGTCCATTCACACTCTTCCTTCTGCCATGTACCTGGGCCTCAATCCAGACCCTTGTTCCTACATTCCTTCCAAATCTAGATGCCCCCTTCCCTGGTTTCACTACATTTTGATCCAATCTAGATCACACAATCCATTGCTTTAAGCACTCCAGAAAACAACTTACTTGCCTTACTTCCATCTTCCAGGCAATCCTCCCATTGGATTCTGCCCAAACCGACTTTCTCTGCTCCATTATCCAGGTGACCCAGTTACTCAGCTGTGTGCTGCTTTTCTTCCTGCCACACCAAAACAAAGGACAGTGTTCTTCCTCTGTCTACCACTTGTCCTCCATCTCAGCCTTCCTCCCGCTGTTACCCTACTTCCCTCCTCCTCTTCATACCAGAGACTCTGAAAGAGTGAAGGACTCTCACTATCCACTTCCATTTATTCTACCTACCCATTTACTCATCCATCAAATTCAACTAGCTCCTTCCCCCACCACTACATCGAAACTCCTTGCCCCAATGGTCATCAACTTCTTCCTTAGGACTAAATCCAAAGGACATATATTTATCCTTAGATTACTTGACCTTCCATATGCACCTAACACTGGTGAGCACTGCCCCTCCTTGCTATATTCATTTCCCCTGGCTTCCAAACACCAATCTCTCCTAGCTTTCCTCTTACATCTCTGGCTACTGCCTGATTTCCTCTATAGACTCCTCTCTTCCCCACTACTGAGGAAGTGAGGGAGGGAGGCTGGGAGGAGGGGAGAGGAGGAAGCTCTTCCTTACAGTAGAATGCCAACTACTGGATACAGAAGGAATGATGGAATTAGAAAATCGCCCTTTGTCAACCACTATTTATTTCAGGCTAGAATCATCAATGGACTAGTGGGTGAAAATCTGATAAGAAACAGGATACTTGCCCGATTCTCAGGGCTTGGCAGCCAAGCTGCAAGATGCCCTTACGAAGCCTCCACTCACAATGAAGAGGGTTGACCCACATGGCAACACAACATTGCACAGAGACAGTGTGTGACTTCTGTGGCTAGGTCACAGGGTGTTCTTAGACCACTAACTCCAAGAGATCTAAAGCCATAAGAGTCATCACAGAGCCCTATGGCAAGGTCCATGCAGCAAGAAGCTAAGGTCTCCGCCAGCACCAACTTGCTAGCCATGTGAGTAGGCCATCTTGGAAGCAGATCCTTGGGCCTTAGTCAATCTTTCACATGATGGCAGCCCCAGTCAACATCTTGACTGCAATCTGATGAGAGACCCTGAGCCAGAAAATATCCAGCTTGGGCCAGAAACATGCAGCTAAATCCAAATTCCTGATCCACAGAAACTATAAAAGGCAATCAATGTTTACTGCAATTTTAAGCCAGACATTGTTGAGTAATTTGTTAAGCTGCAATCGGTAACTAATACAAATTTTTTTAAAAGGGGTAGGATGTGATTGTGACAAAAAGCATAGAAGTGCAGGAGTGGTCTGACATCAGGCAAACTTTGAAAGGCAGTAGGCAGAAGCTGCAAAGACTTCCAGATTATCAGTGAATGCCTGAAGAACACTCAAGAGACTGTGACTAGAGCCCTTGGGGCCTTTGAGGAGGCTGCTATGGAGAACATAAAGAAAAGTGAGGGGCATGCAATTAGAACTGGAATATAATTGGAAATTGAAGGAAACAGGGTCCTTGTTATATGGTGACTGGAAGTTTTGCAATACTGTTATCTGTTGTAACAGGAAAAAGAGAAAATGAATCTAATGAACTATATGATTTAACTAAAGAGATTTCCATATAGCTGAGGCTGCAGTTGTTTATGGTAGAAAGAAAGAGTATAGAGATAAGCCAAAACAAGGACTATTGATAAAAAGGAACCAGGAGTTGCTACTGTTGAAAATTCCCAGTCTCTGCAGACAGCAAATGATGCAAAAATTAAGAAATGGCTCCCAGACAAAGATGAAATCTAGGCCACAGTCAGAAAAGCAAGGGTGCGGCTGTAAAATTCATTGCTAAGACCACAGGAAGATCTAAAGCAGTGCCCTGGAGAACCTGCCAAACAACAGAGCTTCAGAGATACGAAGATCAAGAAAGATAAGAAAGAATAAGGTATGATTCCAGACAGATAAAGACTGAAGAGACAAGATAACTAAATGCAACATGTGATCCTGGATTAGATCCTGCACCAGGAAAAATATATATGTATTTCTTTTGGTATGGAAGGTATTAATGGGCAAAGTTTGCATGGGGTCTGCAGACAGGTAATGGTTCTTTAATGTTAATTTACTGATTTTGATAACTGCACGGCAATCATGTAGAAAACTGCACTTTTTATTAAAACTGTATATTAAAGTATTTAGGCTAAAGGAGCACTATGTTTGCAATTGACTCTAATGGTTCAGAAAAAGAAAAGAGAGGGGAAAGAGGATAAAGCAAACGTGGTATATTGTTAATATTTTGGGAATCTGGTGAATGGTGTAGAGAAATTATTTGCAGTACTTCTGCAACTTTTCTCAGAGTCTGTAACTATTACAGTTTAAAAATGTTAGTCCTTCCGGCTGTCCTCTGGCCCCAGTGAGGTCTACGACCGCACTGCTAACACTGGGCTCACTGCATGCCACTCTTCCCCAGCACACACCCTGCCGTTCCTGAAAAGCTGTCTCTCTTAAATCTTTGTTTTTACTGCTTCATCACTGAGTGCAAGATTTCCAACAGGAACGGGAAAATGGGAAGGGAGGGACAGGTGACTCTCAATGCCAAAGACTTTTTGTTTGTTTGTCTGAATTCAATTTTATTGAGATATATTCACATACCATGAGGTCATACAAAGCATACATTCAATTGTTCACAGTACCATTACATAGTTGTGCGTCATCACCAAAATTAATTTTTGAACATTTTCATTACCACACACAAAAATAATAAGAATAAAAACTTAAGTGAAAAAGAACAATTAAAGGAAAAAAGAACATGGGTGCCCCCCCCCTTTTCTACTCATCCATCCATTCACTGGACAAAGGGGAGTGCAGTCCATATGAATGCCAAAGACTTTTAAAAAGAAACAGAGAAGTACCCACAACTCTCTAACTGCGGGACACAGAAGAATGGGGTGCAATTCTATTCAAAGAGATAGTAGCCCTCAACCAAAGGGAAGTCCAGTCAACCCCTGGAGTTCAGAAAACACTAACGAAAAAATCTGCCTTCCACAACTCCCAGCCCACCCTAACAGAGCTGATATTGGCAATAGCTTCTGAGTCTGTTGCCAGCCATTAACAACAGTCTGGAATCAAGGGCAAGTAAGGGGAGGGGAAATCCCCTCTCACTGTAGCAGGACAGATGGCTTGCTGGCACCTGAAAGTGGGACTGAGTGAATTTCCGTATAATACGCAAGGATAAACCACGTACAGTAGTGCACTTGTGGTAAGTTATGGATTAATTAGCATTGAGGAGTGGGAAGCAGTCAGTCAGAGGAGCAATGAACTGGTATAAGATTATCTCAATGAAATAAATACCCACAACCTTTTCATCTCTATCAAATCACTTAATATCATACCATAATAAAAGTGCCTTCCCAAATATTCCCAAGAGAAGCAAACAAGTCTTATTACAAAAATAGTAATAATAAATTTGTTATTTTTACCTCATCTTTTACAGGTTATCAGTAAATCTCATTCATCAGTATATGCTAAAGGACAATCTAAACAGCATTTACATACTAATGAAAATACCAAATTCTAAAATTTAACGCTAAACAATGTTGACTAAATACAATTGTTTTAAATTTAATATCCAACAATCACCCAAAAATATCATAAAATGCAAAATCTACTTCATTCCTAAAGCGAAAAACTTAATAACTGCACTTAAGGTGATTACATGAGTGAATATCCTTGTTCATGGGAAATGTTCACGGAAGTACTGCATTCAAGGAGTACGACATGTGCAACCTGTTCTCAAATGTTCAGAAGATAGACAGAAAGATAGTACTTAGAATGATATGGCAAAGGTGGCAATATGTGAAAATTGGTGGATCTGGGGGGGTGGGTGTGGGTATGATGGATTCTCCGTATGGGGTTTGTCTTATTTTTGCAACTGTCCTTTAAGTTTGAAATAATTTCAGAGTTAAGAGCTGGGGGTGGGGGTGGGAGGAAGGCCGGGGAGACCCGCTGCCATTTTTCCATTAGCAATCCAAACAGCAATAGACCTTGTGCAAGACAGAACCCTACCATTATCACTTAATCACAGAACCACTCTTATCTGATAAAGAAATCAAGATAAATATGCATACTTGCTGCCTGAGACCTAAAAAAACCCTAAAAAGGTGCCCTAAAGTTGAACATAAAGTTATAACCATTATTTTACCCAAAATCAGAATATTTAATCTCAAAACCAAATATTTAAGTTTTTAAAATGATTACCCTGAAAAAAGGCACAAACATAAATTCAAATTGAAAATGTTAAATTAACAGTACATTAGCATTTCAATCACCTCCCCAAATCCCAAGTATTCACAAAAGTGAAACTGTTAACATAATCTAGTTTTTAAACATGATCTACAGAAATATTTTCAAAGCTAGTTTATAACAACTGTTTAAGAATAACATTCTTTTCTAGTCAAAGATGTCCTTCATAAGCGCACTTCTTTAAAATCAACTCCTAGCAACATCCTATAGAGGCAACATATTCTGAAAGAATTATATACTTATTATGAGAAATTCTACAGTACTTATTTTTAGTTTATTAAAAATTAATTAAATCCCTGTAAGTAAATATAAATGTAAGCAGAAAACACGTTAGTCAGAAGAAGACATTAATATTTAGGCAAGCTTTTAGTGTTTTAATCAAAAGACAATATATTCTCAAACAAATGGAGTAACATTTGGCCATGAGAAAAAATAATAAACCATTAGCACCTCTGGGGGAAAAAAAAAAAACCTAGAATGACAGAACTTCAAACTGTTCTATTATAAAAGAAAGAAGTTGATGAGATATTTACTTACATGTGAAGTGATAATCACTTAGCAACATATATCAACAAACTTCTCCCTAAAGGTTTCCCAAGATAAGCACAGTAACAACATGCAAGAGACCTCTCCACATGCTTTCAGTCGAGCTGTGCTTCAGGTTTCCAGATGAAAGGGTAGAACGGTATTCAGAAATACGGCATTATTTTTAAGCTACTCCTTGACTTATAGTAGAAACTTACTCCTTCACAGTAAAAACTTTCCTATATTTCAATGTCTCCATTCAGCTACCAAGAACTAAATTTTAACTAAAAAAGAAAAAATTCTGTTAAGGTAGATGTGCTACATATTTAGCAACAACAAATCACTTACTTTTTTCTCTTTCTCATGATGTTTATCCTGAGAGTGAGAGGAAGAATCACTTAAACTTTGATCATATGATCTATTAGATCCCCGTTTGCTCTTCTTCTAAAAAAGAAAATATATATACATATATGTATATGTGTATAAAATTCTTCAAAAGAATCTTTAAGTTTAAACCAATTAAAATTGAGGTATATTTTGAATGTCTACTGAGGAAAAAAAGTCCCACAATTTCAATCTATATAATCTAGTTTAAACACCATACTTACATTATCTAATGCATTATAAAGGAAAATCTAACCCTACATTTAACATTAATGCCATATTTTTTGTACATTTATTAAAATGTGTGAAAATGGATTTTCAATTTTCAAACAAGTTACAGCATGGTTTCAATGTCCACTTTAAAAACAATTTTCAACCAAAAGAGAGAATGCCATTTTACAGAAGGATGACAAGACTAGAAGTATTGAAAAGCAAATATTTGAAGAGTTACTTCATGCCACTAGGAAAAGCAAGAAGCCTTTTAATCTCAAACATTTAGCATTAAGGAATACAGTTTTCTAAAAACTGGTCTCTCTGTACTTCATTAAGACAAAAATTACAGGAAATGGCAGTATTAGACCTGTGCATTTTACAAAGTATTAATAAAAGCATTACACATTTGTGCTTAAAATCATTATATTGTTGCATGATAAAGCACAAAGATGAGAATTACATGGAGTGCGTAAAAGTTAGTAGTACCATAACTAAATGGTGTAAATTACACAAAAATGGCTATAAAAGACGTTCAAACTACCAAGCAAAGGTAGTGCTTATACAATGTTATTAATTATTAAACAAACCTTTTCCCCGCAAATCAGCAAATGGGAAAACAGCATGTTACTATCTAGCAATTTGCACAAACTTCAAATTCCATTTCATTATTTCTGTATTTTATCTGTTGCCTCACATTTAGAAAATGAAGATTCCAGTATGTTTTTAATATCCAGAAGGCAAAATCCCAATTTTAAAACCTCAAAACTTCTCTTAAAACACTTCAATAGTCTTGTCAGTCATTAAACTATATCAAAGCCTTCAGCATCAAATGGTATATATACACACTCCAAAGTGTTTCATATGCATGAATCAGAATGTCAGAGGGCTCTAATGATCTTATTTATTTAAAAAGACAAAAAAGAAAACAAGAATCCCATTCACAAGGCATAGGTAACAATTAAAAAATCAAATTCTCAAGAAAAACTAAGAAGCCTTAAATCTTCTTAAACAAATCATTTACAACTGAGTAAAAGAGAAATAGGCACTTGGGATAGTGAAGTATTGACTATTCAAAGGAACATGGATACAGATATGTGACAGTCAATCAAATGTACTACCTCAATCATCCATGCTAGTGTACAACAGCAAAGATTGACAAAATCGAAAAAAAATTCCCAAAGTTGATTTTTTTTAAATATGTTTTTCTCAAGGTCTTTAAATAAGAAGTTACAGAACAGCCCAATTTCAATTTTGCTCTTTCCTAATAAATAAAAATGAACATAAACAAGTGAAAAATAAAATAGACAATAGTAATAAAGCAGAAAGTTAAGATGAGATCTGAACAAGTGACAGGAGAATCACAAAATGTATAATCAGATATCAAAAGTCAAATTAATTGAAAGTAATGTTAAATTATAAGAGTTCCTTACAAATCTATTTTTTTCACTAAAATATACCAGCATATACTATTTACTGCTATTAATATATATTATAAAGTATTTTAGAATAGTCACCTTTATTAAGGAATTAAAGCAAAGTAAATTATTTTCAAGTTATAGATCCTAATTAATAATGTCTAATAGAGACCATGCCAAGCAAATAATTTCAAGCAAAAATCTAGGCAAAAGTAATTGTAATTTTGCCTTAGTAACTATCAAAACTAATTATTATCATTTTGATATTAGAGTCAAGACAAGGCCTTACCAGCTTGCTGAAATGGTATTTACAGTAGCCACAGTACTGGACGTTATCCGCACCGTTCCCTTCTTCCTCACAAAGGAGTCCAGCAAACTGCGCACTGAAAATGAAAGCCAAGTGTGCGAGTAAAAATCCAAACCATGCTATACACAAACAAATAAAATTCACTTCCAAATGTACGATTTGTAATAAAATCTATTTCTACGTCAAAAAGGATATAAAAAGAGCTTTATTCTAGTTGTGACTAAGTACATTTCACCCCAACCTGCAACTGATCTTTTTTAACGTTATCTTATATTTACGGTTTAAAAATTAACTCTTCATCTATCTCTCTCAAGGATAAATAATTATGCATCTTTTATGTCACCAAATAGACATTAAGTTTCTTTAAGATAAATTCTTTTTTCCATAATTAACACTGGATTTTATTTTTTCAGTCTGTATTGCAAGTACAGCTGGAAAGGCCATGCCTCTACAGGGCTGAAACGACTTGTGATGATATTTAGCCCACGGGTGAAGGTTACACTGTTAAAAGGAAAAATAAATTCCTTTTTTGCAAGGACTAATTTTCCAACTCTAAATGCTTCAGGTCACAGCACAGCAGGCAAGACAAACATAAGAGGTGCTTTTCAGTAAAGAACAAAGGAAGAAATGGAATTGAAATCTAAAGTTATGATGTTCATATTTTTTTAAAAAAAAGTACTAGCTAAAATTATCATCATTTCGCCAACTTGACCTTTCACTTATAATATTTCAAAAATACAGAATTAGTATATATCTCATACCCAAAACAGGACTTTCATCTTTGGAAAATTTAGTACAGTAGTAAGAATCTACAAAAATCAAAGATTTTTCCATCCCTCAAAAGAGTCTAAACTGTCCCTTATAAAGCCCAGCACTGGGGGCTCAGGAAATGAGCATGTGCCTGGACTGGCTGCCAGGTACACCCTGGTTCTTAAAATTAGTAAGTGCATGGATCGTTCGCAAACTTCTATCTGGGGACTGTTACCTTTTATACAGGCTATTTTGACGTTTAATATTCTTTGGCCCTTGAAGTTGTACGCTGAAAAAATATCCAACTCAAGAGTTTGAGAAGCAGTCACTGTGACACGGGGCATGCGGGTGTCTGCTTCACCCTGTGAGGCACAGGGGGAGCAGTGCTTCCACTTCCGAATGCTGACGAACACTCCAGGGCTGCCCTACCTTCACCTGCCTCCGCGCACTCAGTCCTCCTAACAAATCAAGGATATGGGCTCAAGATCAGTACCTTACACAGATGAAACTAAAGCTTACATAGAATAGGAGATCTGAACCAGGGCCCTCAGATTGCAAATTCACTTTGGTGATTTATCAGAACCCTTTTTATTTCAAAAAAGTAAATGTGAACGTAAATATCACCCCAGTAAAATTTACTGGGTACCTATGTCTTCAACTTAATACTGTCACCCACTTACCATGTCACATGGAAAGCCTGTCGACATCCGTGTTTGTTACATGTCATACAAGCACCAGTGGCAGCTTTGCTTTCTCTTCCTTGTTCATCGCAAATGTAGCAAGTCTTAGGGTAGAGAAATAAAACAAAAAACAAAACAAAAACCATACAAGGGCTTAACACGCATCTGAATTTATAATAACCTTCAGAAGTCAAGATCAGGCTTATGATCAAACCTACTGTGCTGCTTTGAATGTATTATGTCCCCCAAACACCATTATCTTTGATGTAATCTTGTGTGGGCAGACGTATCCCTGTTGACTGGATTGCAATTCTTTGAGTGTTTCCGTTGAGATGCGCCCCACCCAACTGTGGGTGATGACACTGATTGGATAATTTCCATGGAGGTGTTACCCCACTCATTCAGAGTGGGTCTAAATTCAATCACTGGAGCCATATAAATGAGCTGACAAACAGAAGGAACTCAGTGCAGCTGTGAGTGACATTCTGAAGAGGAGCTACAGCCAAGAGGGACACTTTGAAGAAAGCACAGGAGCTCCAGATGAGAGACAGTTTGAAGACGGCCGTTGAAAGCAGACTCTTGCTCCAGAGAAGCTGACAGAGGACAAATGTCCCAAGAGCAACTAAGAGTGACATTTTTGGAGAGGAGCTGAAGCCTAGAGAGGAATGTCCTGAGAGAAAGCCATTTTGAAACCAGAACTTGGAGGAGACACCAGCCACGTGCCTTCCCAGCTAACAGAGGTTTTCCGGACGCCATTGGCCATCCTCCAGTGAAGCATTAGCAAACCAGAACACCTACTATGGTTCAAAAAATGAATTCCTTTTTTCTGATGGTAATCTAATTTTTACAAACAATACAAACATGAAAACATAAACAATATGCACACAGGTAATGGTCCTAAGGAACAATTCATGAAGGCACGGTCCTCAGACTCGTCAACCCTGCAAGTTAGAAGGGATCTTGGCCAGCGCGAGGCCAGGGCAAGGACACTGCCCAGTACACCTCTTTCCTCCCACAGGGCTGTGACAGTGAGGCAGTGTCCCCACCACAGCCCTGTGAGAGGAACAAGGCACTGACCACAGGCCACACCAAGAGGCCCCAGGACACTGCGTGATGGCTCCCATTTGGCCCCCCACCCTGACATGCTGGGGCTGGGAGGAAGCAGGTCAGAAATACCCAAGAGGCACAGGCTGATGGATAACCCTCTATAAGGCAAAATTTGGGGAAGCGCGCAAAGTCAATCAGATATTAAGCCATTTAACAGGTGAAAAACAATCCTTTAAAGACTCTGAAAATTGTCCCAAAGACATACAGCAAATGGAGAAAACTTTATCTACTAAATCTCAGTAAAACCAGTGAGAGCACATGGCATCTGAGCCACAACTTGCTCCCACCACCACCCCCAGCTCCATGTGATGGCCATTCAACTCAGGCAGGTCCCCCACCCACCACCCCCAGCCTCTATCCTAATCTAGAACTACAATTCCATCCCTGCAGGAACATGCCACCAGTGTCTCTCATCCCCAGCCCTGTGCTTCAAAAACACTATTCCAGGGAGGTATGCCAAGAGGACCTTTAACTAATTGTAAAAGTAATTGCAAAAAACAACATCTATAAAATTATATACCTGGCATTATAATACAGGAATGCAATAATTTTACAATAACAATACAATGGAAGGGGGTGGGAATAAAGCCAGGTTGGAGAAAGGAAATAACACCAGAAGGTAACTAAAAAACTATATAAAGAAATGAAGAGGAACAAAAATGGTAAATTTATGCACGCACACATACAAACTCGATAAATATATTCACCATCTCCTCTTAGCTTCTTTAATAGACATAGGATTATATAAAGCAATCATTTTAACAATGTATTATTGGGTTTGTAACATACATAAACATATTATTTATAATAACAACACAAAGGGGGGGTCATGGAATGGATGTACACATTAGCAAATTTTCTGTATCTTACTGGAATTAAGTAGATTCTGAAAAGTTGAGATCTATATATATTATAAGCACTAGAGGAACCACTAAGAAAATAACCCAAGAAAATAGCTTAAGATTCCTTAAAGTAATAAAAATAGTACACTAGAAAATATCCACTTTAAGATAAAAGAGATAATATAAAAGAACAGAGGAACAAAGTAGTCACGAGATTTAAGGAAAAAAAAAAAGTAAAATGACAGTCAAAAATGCAACCATATCAATGATAACATTAAATGTGAACGAATTAAGCAATCCAATCAAAAGACAGAAGTTGTCAAACTGGGCTATAAGAAAAGTTCCAAGTTTATGCTACCTATAGGAAGGACACTTAGGACTCCAAACAGAGAAGGAAATAGGCTGAAAGTAAATGGATGAAAAGAGATATACCATGCAAGCAGCAAGAATAAGAGAGCTGGAGCCGCTATCATTATAGCAAACAAAATACATTTTAAAATATATATGTTACTAGAAATAAAGAAAGGCATTGTATAATGATAAAAATATCAATCCAACAAGAACATATAACAATTATGAACCTACATGCACCTAACAACAGAGTGGAAAAAAACAAAATAGCATGAAGCCAAAAAGAAGAAGGAAAATAAAAAGTGACTTGGTAATTTTTAAAGTCTGACTAAACAGTGATTGGATCAAGAAGAAAAAGTATACATTAACTGAGGATTACTGAGAAAATGTCCCAACCAAAAAAACACATCCAAATAAAATGTCAAATGTGTGGATAAAGCTATAATCAGAGGCAAATTGACAGCCTGAAAAGTTTTCAGTTTTTAAAGAAAGAAAAAAAATAATACTTTGATGTAATTTTTTCAACAAAAGAAACAATGCGTTAGTCTTATCAAAAGCATTCTGGGAGAATGGGAATGTTCTCATATTGATTGTGGTGGTGAATGTTTAACCATGTGATTATGGGGACCCAGGGCCCGGGCCCCCTCCCTTCCACAGTGATGTCACATAACTGCCTACTTGGCTGGGACAAAAAAAAAAAAAGAAAAAAGTCATCAGACCTCCCCAGGAGAGGAAAAAAATGTATTGTTAACAAAGCATTGAAACTCCCTTTCCCTGGTTGCCGCTGCTAACAAATCTCCACACCCTTGTGTCACAAGACAGGGCCGAAACTCTGTTCTCACACCCTCCTTGTCCTAACCCTTATAAACTACCCCCTGACACCCCTGCTTTTGCACAGCACTAACTTCCATCTTTCCCAGCCCAGTGCCACCATGGAACAAATCATCTCCTGTACGTTAAGTCCCATTAAACTCATGCATGACTCCGTACCTGGTGTGTTCTTCAGTTCTAGGGCTAAGCTGGGTTGTAACAGTGATTATACCAGGAGCCACTGATTATACACTTAGAGGGGATTGTGTGTGTGTGAATAAAACTGTTGAAAGGAAAAGGAAAAGGAAAAGAAAAAGAGAAAGGAAAAGGAAAAGGAAAATCAAACCCCAAACCAAATTATTCCATACCATCTCGTTAGTTCTTTTGGTGAACTTCTGTCAGTGCTGATGGCCCATCAAAGACTTCTGGAAAAGTTTTCCAGATACCAGAAATAGCATTTCTTAAGGCACCTTTTACCTTGGTTTACACCAAATGATTCTGTAAATGTCCACAAGGTCACACCTTGAGACTCAGAATGAGTTTGTTCAACTTCAAATGAGTAACTTATTCCCTCACCTAGTGCCCATGGCAATGTGGCTAGTTAACCAGCACGTATCCTTGAGGAAGTGGGATCATACTGATTTCATGCCATGATGTTGTCAAGAGGTAAAGCACAAAGGTTAAGAGCAGGAGCTTGGGGGGCAGTCTGAGTTACCAGGCCATACCTGTTACCAGTTATATGACGTTGGACAAATTACTTAACCTCTCTGTGCCTCATCCATAATACCAATAAAAAAGGAATAATAGTGACATCTTTAAAAAAAAAAAAAAAAAAGGAAAAAAGAACTCTGGGGCCAAATTCCACTACTACCTAAGCTAGAAAGCTAGAAAGAGCATTACTCCAAAACTAACAAGAAAAGTTTACCTGAAGTACAAAATCGCAACTTGTCTTCAAACTCTCAAAGATCTGGGGTCACAGGGCAACCAAGCAGCCTGACATCCTGAAAGAGACGCACTCACCTCTGTACCTCCACAAGTAGCCGCAAGAACGTACAGACTATCCACCAATGGCACAACAGAGGACGAAGACAAAGCCCCTATATAGGCAGCAAAGAAGAAAGCAAGCTGGAATTTTAACAGATCTCTAAAGGCATAAAACCACTGAGGACTACAACAGGAGTCCACACTTGCTCACAGACTCCTTTCCACGAACCTTCATAAGGAGCTCATGGGAAAGATCAAACATGGTGAGACAAACTGGAAAAAACCTCCGTTGGTGGTACAGGGGTGAAGGGGGGATCAGGTACTCCTGAGGGAAAACCAGACCATTCTGTCAAAGGCCTTAGGCCTCCAGGGACTGGCCACAAACCCCGGTAAGACGCAGGTCAACAACCATGTTGGTTAGAGGTGGGACTTGAGGAAGGGCCAGAGAGATCCGGGAGCCCAGGACGGTTAAGGATACCACCGGATGTCTTCCGGAGCTGGGGGGAGGTACAAAACAGAGTCTGCCATTGGGAGGAGAGAAAAGAAAGCCGCAGTGCTGAGGACCAGACATACAGAGCCTGCCAAAGACCCTGAGGCTGGATCAAAGTGAAAGAGAAAGCCCCAAGCCCTTACCATCTATTAAAAATAATGCTGGGGGAGGGGCAAGAGACCAATAAAGGGAGAAGCAGAAAGGCACATCCCTCTGTGGCACAGGTAAACAGGTACAGCGAAAAGCTGAGGGTGGATAAAAACTATGCCAAAACCTAACCTTCCAGCCCCCACCCTAAGCACAGGCACCACAGAGAGGGGACTCTGAAAGCTGGGAGGCACCAAAGGCAATCAGAGCGACAACAAAACCCAATCCCAGCTCAACTCCTGACTAAAGTGACTCACTCCCCCACACTAACTGCCGAAAAAGAGGCATGCCCGTTTCCAGGAGCCACTCACGGTACTTCAGTCTAGCGTGTGCAACCATCTCGGTTAGCCCAGGGCTGTCCCAGTTTTAAAACTGGAAGTCCCATGTCTCTGGAAACCCCTTGGTCCCATAAAAACAAGGACAGCTGGTTACCCTACTCAGTATCTCCTGTTCTACTTAACCAAAAATAATGAGGCACATCCTAAAAGAATTCCATTGTCAGACGACAAAACATTCAACCAAACCATGAGTAATCTGTTAAAGGTAGACAACATGCATCAAAACACAGGCAATTCACAAGAGAAATACACTCTACTGACCTAGCAAGTAATCAAAAATTAAAATAAACGGATATCACATTTTGATTATCAAACGCTTTTTTAAAAACTCAGTGTAGGCTCAATGTACACAAGGTATGATAAAATGGCATTTCATTAGGCCACTATCTAAATTTGGGAAATAAGGTGGTATTATCAGAGCTACAGTAATTCTAACTCTAGATAATCTAGCCAGAGGAAATAATTGAAACACAGAAAAAAAGGCTTGAAGCAAGATTTTTGTCATGCATTTATTTATAATAGTAAAATACCCGTATGAAACCTCAACTTCCAGTAACATAGAATGGTTAAGGAAATTGTAAAACAGTAATAGACGAATTTTAATCATTCAAAATTATGTATTATCATTAAAGACTCAGAGTATGTACATATTTGTACATATGTGTACATACGTGTATCAAAAAGCAGACCTCTTAACAGCTGTTCAAATATGACATTTATGGGACCCAAAGCTAAAGAAGACACACTTCAGAGAATCTGGACAGAGAATCTGGACAGCCCAGCCTCTTCCTCAGAAACTGCCTCTAGGCTCAGTTTCTAAAGCTGGAACGAAAGTGCCTGGGCACCCAGGTTTTTCTTCGAAGCCCAGATGACCAGACCAGGGTTGCTCTGTTGGAAATTTAGAACTAAGACACCGAGTCAGTTACCTGTAGGGAATTTGGCTAAAATGGAGAGCAGAATGAGCATTTACAGGGAACTAAACGAATAAACAGGAACAGACTATACAGAGGAGAGAAAGGGGACCAGAGGACACTTGTCAAAGACGGAAAGTCTCTATTTCTAGGTCCATTCCTTGGCAGCTGTGAGAAGCCCATCTCCTTCTTTTAACCATCTCCATCTGTACTTTAGCTAGTTTTAGTCAATTTAAATTTCTAACTACAGCAGTCTTTGATCTTAAATGTAAACAAGTTGTAATATTGTTTCTACAGAAAAACTAAACTTGTCAAATTTGATTTACCTTGCTTTTGCTTTTTTTTTTTACTTTTTATTTTGAAATAATTTCAAATTCCTATAACAAATGCAAAAATAATATAATCCCCATAAAGAGAACATAGCTCCTGCCCCAGATATCCAGATCCACCATTAAACATTGGGCCACATTTGACATGTCATTCCATCTTACTGTCTGTTCCTCCATCTATCAATCTATTTTTCTAAGCATTTAACAGCAGGCTGTATACATCATGCTCCTAGAACACATTATACTGCCATGTACATTTCCTAAGAACGAGGATATTCACTACATAACCACCTTATGCACAGTTATCAAGAGTAAGAAATTTAACATTGATAACAAGCTTACAGTCTATATTCCAAATTTTTTCCTGTCCCAATAATCTGACTTGCCTAATTTTGATATCATGTTGCCCAGCAACTTAATCTCCCCTTTAAATGTTTTTATGAAATTTTACCCTCTAAGAGTTACACTTAGCAGATTATATTATGTACTGACCTATCATCTAGGAATATCCAAGAAGCCAAATGAACACGAAAAAAACTGATTCTGGCAATTTGTATGTTGGTGGATTATGGCATTTTAATCCCATGAACAATTATAAGTAACTAGTGCATATTTCCATTTCCAGAAGTTTAGATTGGAATGTTCCCTTTGGAACTAAAAGGAACAGAGAAGGAAATTATATTGCCTTTAGTAAACCCTGTTTACTAAAGAGAAAGCTTCAGAACTATAAAGAGAAAGAAGGCAACTAGAAATGAAGTTGCACTCAGAAGCACAAAACGCATAAAGAAAAAATACAATGAAAAGAATTTACTATTCCCTGAGGAAAAGAGAAACAATACAGAGGACAACAGAATGTGTGCACGTGGCAGTGGGGGGAGGAGGGGGGCACAAAGGGGCAGAGAGAGAAGTCAAAAAGAGAGGCTCAAAATGAGAATAAGGGGAGTACCAAAAAGGGCAAAAGCATTTTTGAAGAGATATAACTGCAAGACTTGTTTCAAACTACCAACTATAAAATGCAACATTATCTTAAAATATAATTGTTCTGGCAGGTTCTATGAAACTTTTATTGAAAGTAATCACTGATATTTTCTTCTTTCTTTCGTGTGTGTGTGTGTGTGTGTGTGTGTGTATAAAATAGGTTTTTCCAAATGATTCTATTCTCCAGAAAAGAAAAAGGCATTTAAATGCTTATCTGAGTAATTAATATAAAGTGTCATGCAAAACCAGAGATTCAGAGATTTATCAGACATATACAAGGAAAATATTCAATGCTTTGGTAGGAATATGACGTTTTATACCTGCACCTGCTGCCTTAGTTTGTCTTACTCTGTCTGGAATTACCACTTGATCCTTTTCTCAACAGGTCAACTTCCTACTTACTCTACAAAGACTGACCATTTCTTTCTGACACTTTATTCAATTCCTTAGGCACCAGTCATCTCTCCTTCCAATATGTTCCACAACACTCCATTCAGTCTGTTATTCTATAGCATTGTTTTCATAAATTGCAATTATTTCTTTACTTGACTATCTACTAAAATGAGAGTACTGACAGAGACAAACCCTATATTTGATGTATCTCCGAATTCCTGGGAAGTAGCACAATGCATGATACGAAGTAGGTCCAGTTAATTAATAAATCAATAAATGTGTCCAACAGTATCCTTTACTGCCATCCATTAAGGACTATCTTTAAAAACTCAACAATTCATTTCATTTCAGAATTACATGCCCCGCATTAGCCGTATGAATATATACGAGCAATATTTCTATTAGCTTTTTAAAGTGATACATTCTAACATTAACTACATAACAATTCATCAACAATAACAAAATCCGAGAAACACATATAGCAACCATATGTAAGAAAAACTATAAAAAATAAAGGACAAAAAGGAAAGAAGAAACAAACTTGATGAATGAGAGACCATGTTTCTAGAAGAAAAAACTCAATGTTGCAAAAAGATCAACTCTACCCCAAATAAGATTTAGTTGTACTGCATAAATTCCATTTTTGTTGGTCCTAATGTTCATCCGGAAAAATAAATACACGACAATATTCTACCATGTACTAAAATGTGTATAAAGCCAAAATAATCTAAAATAATATGGTACTAGGACAAGAAAAGACAAGCATATCAATGAAACAGAAACAAAGCCCAGAAACATACTCAGGTATACTCAAGAATTTAGTAATGATTCAAATGGTATTTCAAATCACTGTGGGACTTATAAAAAAATAGTATTGAAAAAAATGACTAACCAAGTGGGAGAGAAAAATTAAACCGTTATATCTGGTCATATTCTAGAATTAATTCGAAGTGAATAAGAGATTTATACCTAAATAATTAATTTTTCCTCCCACCCACCACCTCCCCTCCCAACTTTTTGAATAGTCTGCTCTTATGAGCACTGGGTACACCAAGCAAAGTAACTGTCCATGCTGGGGAGGCGGCACTCTAATGCAAATGTCAGGCTGGACTCCCAAGTGTCTGATGTGGCTTTCTTGTCTTTAGCTTTGAAGCATTCCTGAGTCTGGAACGTACCTCTTATCCCCATATCTCAGACCCAACCCATGACTACATCTGAATCCTTTTCTGATTTGTTTTAGTCTCCTGCTCTCAGGGGGAACTGAGCAGTCCTTTCATATGTCCCCAGTGTTTCATGTCTCTCTGCCCCTTCTCCTTAGTGAGTAAGCTCTTTAAAGGCTGGGATAGTATCTTATTAATCTCTGTACCTCCAGCATCTGGCCCAATAGCAGAAACTCAATGAATGGATGAATGAATGAACAAAAGAAAATGAAGAAAGAGCTAAATGGCAAGATTTGTAGCACCGATTCCTCACATATACAACCATCTGGTGTGGTTTAAACAATAAACATTCATCGTCTCATGGTTTCATTAGCTAGAAGTCCAAAATAAAAGTGTCTGTGAGATTACGCTTTTTTCCAAGAGTCTGTGGCATTCTGGTACTGGCTGCCGGCAATCCTTGGGGTTCCTTGGCTTGCATCTCTGCCTCTCATCACATGACGTCCTCTCCTTTGTCACTTCTTTGGCTTCTGGGTCCTCTTCATAAGGCCTCCAGTTTCTGGATCAAGATCCAATTCATTCAGTTGGGCCTCACCATAACTAAAAAAATATCTTTAAGAGGTCCTGCTTACAATGGGTTCACACCAACAGGGCATGAGACTAAGAACATGACTAAATTGAGGCACATAATTCATTCTACCAGAAACTGTAACTGGATTAAAGTCCAGTCTTGCTTCCTCTTGGGGCTTCCCTCCTTTAAGGAAAGGCAAGTTACATTATTTTCTAGCATCCTCTGGATGATGAGCTTCAAACCTGTATGTTTCAAAATTTTAAGTTTGAGATTTTGAGACAGAAACTTAGAGTGTGTCTGTACATGTATTCTAGACTCATTTTGTATCTTTTGTTTAAAAGATACATTTAAAGAAACTTTATCATCAAAAAGAAATCTGTCTAAGTGTGATTGTGAAAACCTTGTGGATCGCACTCCCTTTATCCAGTGTATGGATGGATGAGTAGAAAAATGGGGACAAAAACTAAATGAAAAATAGGGTGGGATGGGGGGTATGATTTGGGTGTTCTTTTTGATTTTTATTTTTTATTCTTATTCTGATTCTTTCTGGTATAAGGAAAATGTTCAAAAATAGATTAGGGTGTAATGAATGTACAGCTACGTAATGGTACTGTGAACAGCTGATTGTACACCATGGATGATTGTATGGTATGTGAATATATCTCAATAAAACTGAATTAAAAAAAAAAAAATGTCAGGCTGGAGCAGTGTTGGCTCAACCACGGAGCTGGGAGGGGGCAGTGGTGGGCTGAAGCTGGGTGTCAAATCCCCACAAGAGTGAAACAGACATCCAGGCAGGAAGCAACAGCAACCCAAAGTGGGGGTGAAGCCTGAACAAGGTAAGGATGGCATCTGCACTGGCGAGTGGCAGCAACAGGATCTCCTGTTACATATGGGAGGGAGGGACAAAATAAGTAAACTGAGGATAATGGGAGTCACGATTTCTTACTGTCTGAGATGAGAGTCATAAATACAGAAAGGGTAAAACTAGAATGCACCCTGTGTTGTTGGATAAGATTTGGAGCAATCACTGTGAGTTTATGGTTTCCAATATGGATGGTAGACGGCCAGATACACAGAAACAAGGGTGGGTGGGTGGGTGTGCGTGTGTGTGTGTGCGCGTGCATGTGTATCCATACAGATAGATACACAAAACAATTAAGATCCAAGTGTGAGTATGTCTCTCTCTGTATCTATATACTCACATATATAATGAACATACCTAGTGCCCAGCTGGGTTTCTAAGTATCATTCTCCAATAAAAGGAACCAGGGCTCCTTGAAAAAATGTTGATTCCAGGGCCCAGGCAGGAAATGTACAGGATAAGGAACATACAGTTGTGTCTGAAGGAAGCAACTGCTCCGAGAATGATGTTGCACAGAAGACAAGCTTAAAAGGGTCCCACCAGCCAAAACTGAGACAATCTGAGAATCAAGATAAAGGACAGTAATGGAATGTGGCCCATAAAAATAAAAGTAATACATAAGCCTATGCAAATATAAATAACTGGGGAGTGGAGAAAGCTTTTCCACTACAGTAGAATGCCAGCTGATGAATTTTAAAAATGATGGAATTAGAAAACCACCATTTGCCATTAATCATACTAATAAATTAATTCAGCCAAGAAACATCAACAGATGTTATAACCAATGCATAGATAGGAAGTACTTTCCCACAAAGTGTTTTTAACTACAAAGAGGAAAACAGATTAACCTCACTGTGGAGAAACTTGAGAGACACCACCAAACAAGGGCTCAAGGAGGCATCACGAGCCCCGTGGGGGTCCAATGAGGGGAACTCACGCACCCATTTTAGGGTTCAATGAGGACACAACATCATCTCTGTGCTAGTCCTGCCCAAAACATGTAATCTGAATTTCATCAAGAGGAAGCATCAGACAAGTCTGAATGAGAGACATTCTACCAATTAACTGGCCTGTGGCTGCACAAGTATCAAAGTTTTGAAAGTCAAGGAAAGACTGAATAACTACTACTCTAGTTAAAGGATACTAAAAACACATAAATACAATTTTGTGACCTTTTTGCTATGAAGGACATTACTGGGAAAATTAGAAACAGGAATGAGGTCTGCGAATTAGATGGCAATAATGTGCCAATGCTACTTCTTGATGCTGGTGGCTGGGTTCCAGCTAAGTAGAACGGCACACTTAAGTATTCGGGGGTGACAGCATTATGTCAGCAAAATTACTCTCAAATGGTTTAAAGCAGGAAGAGCTCTTTGTACTATCCCTATTAACTTTTCTGTAAGTTAGAAATTACTTCAAAATTAAAAGGAAAAACAAGTATTTAAAAAAATTAACTTTGAAAGTACTAAAAAAAGTGTATGTATTAGGATAGAGATTTTTCTGTGGATGGCATCAAAGGCAGAAACAGGAAAGATAAAGAGCAGCTGTGTAAAGTACGTAACAACTCAAACTTCTATACTAGAGAACATTAACTGCCAGAATACCAACAACAATGAAAACCTGAGAGAGATGAAGAAAGTTTAAACGCACATTTTAAATTGTAGGGTAAAAACGTATACAGCAACCGTATAAAACCAAAGAATAGTATTGTTACTATCAAAAACGGTAAGAAAAAGAATAACATAAAAATACGAAAAAAGACAAAGGGAAATGCAAAGTCAATTAACAAACCTAAATAACCTTTAAAAAAATTTTACATTTCACCTTACCAACATTCCCAAAAAGCATTCCAACACTGTAATATTTATCACTAAAAAGAATAGCAAGGATTCTTTTAACAGAAGCACACAGTGTGCCTGCAGGCCATGAATGATGAGCAATCATAGTTATTAATATAATATAAATTGGAAACTGCATTCTAGAGGATAACTGCATACTATAAATTTACTGAAGCTTTCAAAGAAAGCTTTTCAAAGGATCCTTTACATAGAAATTCTACTGTCAGTTGGTCCTATGGAAATAATCAGACAAATCTGTAACAGGGTATGTGCTACATGGCAGACACCAAGTTAGGCTCTTCAACAATAAGGGGATACTTAATTAAGTTACAATGTAATGATACTAATAATACAACATATCCAGTAGAAATAACGGCAACAACAGCAAAATGAAGTTCCGGGTTCATAAGTTTTAAACACAGACAAAACAGAATAAGCAATATGATCCAAAAAACTTTAAATGTATATATTTATAAGCAAAAATGCACAGAAAAAAAATCCAGAAGGGTTATAATGGTAAGATTTAAAATTACTTTTGTCTTATATTGTCCTATTTCTTTTTCTGTATTTTCAACTTTTAAAAATAAGTATTAATTTACACAATCAGAAAGTTTTTAAATACAAAAATATGTGAAAACTTAAAATTGGCTGCAGTAGTGTTAATAGCTAGAAATAAATACCTGCAACTATCAAAATGCAATACAGTAGGCTTGATTCTTGAAGACAACTGTATAGCAATGTAGCTTACAAGGGGTGACAGTGTGACTGTGAAAACCTTGTGGATCACATTCCCTTTATCCAGTGTATGGGTGGATGAGTAGAAAAATGGAGACAAAAAAAATTAAATGAAAAATAGGGTGGGGAGAGGGTGATTTGGGTGTTCTTTTTTACTTTTATTTTTTATTCCTAATTTTACTTTTTCTGCTACAATGAAAATGTTCAAAAAAATAAACTGGGGTGATGAATGCACAACTACATGATGGTATTCTGAACAAATGACTGTACACCTTGGATGACTGTATGGTATGTGAATATATCTCAATAAAACAGAATTTTTTAAAAATTGGCTGCAGTGACACTTTTGTCCAAATGAAATAAATCAACACTAAATCTCAAGTTAAATGGTAAAACTATATTTTAAAGACATTGGATAAAACGGAAAAATCTTCCACATACCAAAAAGTATGAAACTATAATATATATCTATTAAATCAACACAAAGATACAGTGAAAAAAATGCATAAACTAAAAGAAATTTAAAGCCAACAATAAAAATGTCTTGTGATAGAAAATATTACTAAATTTTTAAAAATTTTTTCAAAAAAGAATGTACATTTTCATAAATATTATACCAAACACTCATTAATTCAAATTTAAGAAAACCTTGATACTTGAAAGAGAAACAAATGTCCATAGTTTTTAAAGGACAAATCTATAAGGATTAAAATGTCCTATAAATGTCAGAATACTGAATACCTAGATAAGTATAAATGGTAATAGAGGCTTTTTGTTTTGTACTCTTGTGACCTTAGTAACATAATATTTACCAAATGTAGCTTAATTTAGTAATTACATTGTTTTCCAAATCTCTAAATTCATTTTTAATGCAGGACTATAATAAAGAAATACAAAGAAAAATTCCTTTAAACTTCCCAGTTTTAAAACAAAAAAAATTATATTCAAATAGCAGTAAAATAATATCCACTGTACCTTATTATAACGATCATGTGGAACAGACTGTAAAACAATTGGTTCCATTGTAGAAACATTGGCAAACTGTACCTCTGGAATATACAGGGCACAAACCACATGAGCCCAACCTGAAAGGAAATAAATAAAAATGTCATTTAATTTTCAATAAAGCTTTTTCAAAGAGAAAACAAAAGTAGATCCCTAAAACACATATTTAAGCAAATGCACAACAAAGAAATTAACAAATTCTCATTTCTGACTGACTTCCACTGCTTAAGAGGAGTCAAAGAACTACTGAAACTGCACGCTGCAGTCATTTCTCCATTTTTATGGACAGCAGTATAAATAAAGGGAAACATTTTTAAGCCTGAATGCTGGGACTCACACCACGTGGAGCAGGAGACGAAATACTGTGGCCTAAAATGACTTTTGAAAGTCACTATACAATTAGTTTTATATACTTTAATACTTAAGGTAAATGTTTTAATACTTTAACCTTAATATTTCAAATACCATTATTAAATTTTAATTTCTATGTTACTGTTAATGTTCTTTATTTTACTATTTTCATTTTTTCTCCTACAACACGTTCACAATTATTACATTTGAACCTTTCTCTTAATTTTTAAAATGTGACTGAAGGGGTATCCAAGAGCAGCTGTGCGAGTGGAGAATTACTGGGCCCAAGCTGGAAAAGGATGGAAGTCCAAGACGGTGAGCGCAGCTCTGGCCACTTGTGCCCTGGGGACATTTGCCAACTCAGAGGATGCAGCTGAGAGGTCAGAGGTGCTCCTCACAGACTCGGGGACAGGAGGCCACGGACAATGAGAGAAGAGAGGAATGAGCAAGTATCCCCCTCCCCAGCTACAATGGGAAGGGCTGCAAGCCAGGAGTAAGAATGACCCGAAACTACACAGGCGGCTGGAATCTGAGCCTCTCAAACTCAGAAGTTTGAAACCCTAGGCACCACATGGAAGCAAACGTAAATTCTTTCTGAAGAAAAACAATATCATCTTCTGCCACAAATAATTTCTATAATTTGGTAATTTTTCCAGCACAATAAAAAATACCAAGCACATCAAAGACAAGAAAATGTGAATGAAAATGATCGGAAAAAAAAAATCAAAACAGATTTTTATTTGGGGCTTATCAGACTTGAACATTAAAATAACAATGCTTATCAATTTCAAATACACACAAGATAACTGAAAATGTATGCAAAGAAACAAAATATCAAAACACCAATTTCAGAACTAAAACAAAGAAACTAAGAAAAATAATAGATGGAATTAAGAATGGTTTAGACACAGATGAAAGCAGAATTAGTGAGCAACACAATAGGCCAGAAGAAAATATCCAGAATGTAGCACAAAGACACAAAAGATTAAACAGAAAAAGCAGGCAGGAGACCTGAAGAACACAGTGAGCAGAGTAACTGCCGCCCAGTCTGACTCCCAGAGAAACAACAGAGGGAAGATGGCACAAAAGCAGTATTTGAAATGATAACTAACACCTTTCCAGAACTGAACAAAGACAGCAAACCATACATGGAAGAACCGCTGTAAACCCCAGGGGAAATAAAAATAAATCCAGACCAAGACACACCTCTAAAACTTCAGAGAGAGAGAGAGAGAGAGAGAGAGAGAGAGAGAGAGGGAGGGGCAAGTTACCTTCAAATGGACAACTGGAAAAATAGAGGGGAAAAAAAAAAACTTATTTAAACAGAATCCATTAAAGGGAACATCAAAGGATGTTCCTAGAGCAGTAGGGAAAATGATTGCCTAGGGAATCTCAGAGATAAAGAAAAACAATAAAGAGTGATAAATACATCGGTAACTTTCAGTTACTATTGACTATACAGTATAAAACAACAATAATGCCTCCATTCATTTAAAAGACACCACATTAAGAATAAAATTACATTGTAACTCAAATTCTTTAAAATACATATGACTGCTTATAACAAAATAAAAAACACTATTGGTTAGGATTTCCAGTATATGTAGACTTAACTAACACATGAAAACTAAAACATAAAGATCAGGGATAAAGTGTTAGCAGTAAAAGAGGTCCATATGCCTGCAAAGTTTCTACATTTTTTGTGACCTGGTACACATAGTAAACCGACCTTACTGGTTTGAAAATTATAACCCCAAGGATAAATATATATATATATTTGAACCTATATAAAGAGCTAGGCCAAAAAGCCAACAGAGAGACCTATGACGAGAGAATGAATCGATAATTTAAAAATCACCCAACAAAGAAAAGTCCAGAACCAGATGGCATCATTAGTCAATTCTACCAACATCAAAAGAACTAATACTAATCCTGCTAAATCTCTTCCAAAAAACTGATGTGGATGGAACACTTATTAACCCATTCGATGAGGCTAACATGACCCTAATACCAAAACCAGATAAAGGTATCACAAGAAAAGAAAATTACAGACTCAGCAGTGTCTCAAATGTCTGAAAGTGTTCCCTCTCTAAGATCAGGAATAAGACAAAGATGTCCATGTTCACTACTGTGATTCAACATCATACTACAAGTTTTAGCCAGAAAATTAGGCAAGGATAAAAAATAAAGGGCATCTAATTGGAAAGGAGGAATTAAAACTATGCCTATTAGCAGATGACATGGTCATATATAAAGTAAACCCTAAGAAATCCACAAAAAAACTACAAGCCCTAATAACAAATCCAGCGAAGTTGAAGGATAGAAGATCGACACACAATAATCAACTGCATTTCTATACACCAACAATGAAACTCTCCATGTACAATAACAACCAAAAGAATAAAATACCTACAAGTAAATTTAACCAAGCAGACTTCAATCTTACACAGTGAAAACTATAAAACACGCTGAAAGAAATTAAAGACAGCTTAATAAATGGAAAGACATCCCATGCTCTTGGATTTGAAGACATAATAATTGAGATGGCATATTAGATAAAGCTATCTCAAGATTCAATGCAATCCTTAAAATTCAGACATCCTTTCCAGCAAAAAAGGAAAAGGTAATTCTCAAATTCATATGAAATTGCAAGGAACCCAAATTAGCCAAAACAATTTTGAAAAGAAAAACAAAAACATTGCAGGACAACACTTAATTCAAAACTTAATACAGAGGGAGATCCAAGATGCTTGATCAGGAGAGACAGAGCAAAATTCTCTCTGAAAAAACACTAGATACAGGACAAAAAGCTCTCCAGAACAGCAGTTCCAGGGTGCCACCAGCTGGGCAGGGACTTCTACACCCATAGGGAGTGTGTACTTGGAGAAACCGAAAAACTGCATTCAAGACAGCTGGGTGTTCAGCCTGGAACACCACCAGGGAATGGGCAGCTGCAGCGGGTGGACAGAGCAGTGAGGAGTAGCCTTCCATGCCTGGGTACCCTCTTCACTACCTGGTGTGAGTGACAACCCTTCAGACCCGTGGCCAAGAGCTCCCACGTCAGGGACTGGAGGTTGGAGCAAGCAGACAAGAACAGAAAGGGCAGCTTTCCATGCCCCGTGCAGCCATCACTGCAGCTGGCTGGGAGACAACCTTTTACAGCCTTGTGGCCAAGAGTTTCTATAAGGGAATTCGGGATTCGGTGGGTTTGTGATGGCATCCACACTTCTGCCACAGAAGCCACTGGTGTGCACAGCCTAGAGGCAGGGGTGCTGCATGGAAGGGTCAGGAGCCCTCCCCCAATCCCAGGGACTCATGCAGCCCCAGAGTACTCTACCCACAGCCGTAGGAATGGCCGGGACCACTGTGTCCTAGAGTGGAACCCCTGCCAAACTGCACAGGGCACGCCCCCCACCCATAGGAATGGCAGTCCCCAGTACACATGGAAAACTGGTGCACTGACTGGACCTCCACATGGTTTGGGCTCCCACTCAGTGCAGAGAAGAAGTTGGAGAGAACTGACTTGAGGGTAAGAGGTGGCTCAGGAGTGCCATCTGCTGGTAGGAGAGGGAAAGTGCTCCCCACCAAGCTGTAGCTCTGACAAATTACAGATAAATGTTCAAATAATCCTGCATATCCTAAAAGAACTCTATCAAGATAAACAAACACCAAGAGGCCAAAAACAACAGAAAATTATAAAGCATATGAAGAAACCAGAAGATATGGATAACCCAAAGGTCCAAATTAAAAAGCCAAAGGAGATACACAACTTGGAGAAATTAATCAACGAAGTAATCACAAACACCAATACCATGGCTCAGGATATAAAAAGGACATCAAAAAGATCCTAGAATAGCATGAAGAAGAATTTGCAAGAGTAAATTAAAAATAGGGGATCTTTATGGAAATAAAAGAAACTGTTGATCAAATTAAAGAGACTCGATACACATAGCACCAAATTAGAGGAAGCAGAGGAATGAATAAGTGAACTTGAAGAAAGTAGGTTGGAAAATGAAAGCACAAGAGAATGAATGGGGAAAAAAATAAAAGAATTTGAAATGGATCTCAGGGATATGATGGACAACATGAAGTGCGCAGATATAAGTCATTGGTGCTCCAGAAGGGGAAGAAAAGAGTAAACGTCTAGGAAGAGTATTCAAAGACATTGTTGGGGAGAACTTCCCAACCCTTCTAAACTACATATGCAAATTACAAATGCCCAACGAACTCCAAACAGAATAAATCCAAATAAACCCACTCTGAGATATATTCTGATCAGATTGTCAAATGCTGAGGAGAAGGAGCAAGTTCTGAAAGCAGCAAGAGAGAAGCAATTCACCACTTACAAAGGAAACAGCATAAGACTAACCAGTGACTACTCAGCAGCCACCATGGAGGCGAGAAGACAGTGGTATGACATACTGAAAATTATGAAAGAGAAAAATTGCCAACCAAGAATTTTTCATCCAGCAAAGCTCTCCTTCAAATTTGAGGGAGGGCTTAAAATCTTCACAGACAAACAAATGCTGAGAGAATTTGCTAGCAAGAGACCTCTCCTACAAGAAATACTAAAGGGAGCCCTACCAGCAGAGAAAAAAAGAAAGGAGAGAGAGGTCTGGAGAAGGGCTCAGAATTAAAGAGTTTTAGTAATGGTACATTAAAGGAAATAAAGGGGGGGGGATATATCTGACAAATAAAAACCAAAGGATAGGATGACTGATTCAACAACTGCCTTCACAGTAATAACATGGAATGTGAATGGATTCAAGTCCCCAGTTAAAAGATACAGATTGGCAGAATGGATTAAAAAATATGAACCATCAATATGTTGCTCATAAGAGACTCATCTTACACCCAGAGACATAAAGAACTTGAAAGTGAACAGATGGAAAAAAATACTCCACACAAGCTACAGCCAAAAGAAAGCAGGAGCAGCAATATTAATCTCAGATAAAATAGACTTTAAATGCAAGGATGTTTTAAGAAACAAAGAAAGTCACTATATACTAATAAAAGGGACAAGTCAACAAGGAGAAATAACAATCATAAATGCCTATGCACCCAATCAACGTGCCCCAAAATACATGAGACAAACACTGGCAAAACTGAAGGAAGCAAGAGACGTTTCCACAATAATTATGGGAGACTTCAATATATAACTCTCTCCTACAGATAGATCAACCAGACAGAGGACCAATAAGGAAACTGAAAACCTAAACAATGTGATAAATGAATTTGACTTAATAGACATATATAGAGCATGACATCCCAAATCACCAGGATACACGTTCTTCTCTAGTACTCATGAACTTTCTCCAGAATAGATCATATGCTGGGCCATAAAACAAGCCTCAATAAATTTAAAATGACTGAAATTATTCAAAGCACATTCTCTGACCACAATGGAATACAACTAGAAGTCAGTAACCATCAAACATTTAGAACATTCATAAATATCTGGAGGTTAAACAACACACTCCTAAACAATCAGTGGGTCAAAGCATACACAAATATCTGGAGATTAAACAACACACTCCTAAACAATAAGTGGGTTAAAGTGTATGCTTTAAATGGGTCAACTGTATTAGGGTATGTGGTTAAACATGTAATTTTTTCAAAATTGAATAATAAAAAAACAAACAACCTAATTTTTTGAACAGGCAAAATATCTGAACACTTAACCAAAGAAGATAAATGGATAGCAAACGGTAAATGAAAAGATGCTCAAAATTATTAGACATTAGGGAAATGCAAATTAAAACCACAGCAAAATATCACTACATGCCTATTAAAATGACTTAAACTAAAAAACTGACCACCTCAGGAAATCAAGAGGGTGTAGAGAAACTGGAACTCTCGTACGCTCTTGGTAAGAATTAAAAGCACTTTAGAAAATGGGTTGGCAGCTTCTTAACAAATTAAACACATACTTTGCACTGAACCTAGCAATTTCACTCCTAGGTATTTACCCAAGAGAAGTGAAACCTACAGTCATATAAAGACACACAATCAAATGTTAACAGTAACTTAACTTAAACAGCTGGAAACTACAAACAACCCGACTGTCCATCAAGAGATAAATGGATAAACAAACGGTAATAGCCACACAAAGGAACAGTAATCAGCAATGAAAAGGAATGACCTACTGATATATGTAACTACAAGGATGAATCTCAAAATGTTTACATGGAGTGAGATAAGCCAAACTCAATACAGTGACAGAGAGCAAATCAGTGACTGCCTGTAACAGAGTGAGGAAGCAAGGAGGTGAGCAGCAAGAGAGAGTGCCAAGGAGTATGTGCAAGGTTCTGGGCAAGAGGGAAATGTCCACTGTCTTGATTGTGGACATACTTTCATGGATATGTTAATTTATTAAGACTTATCACATTGTATACTTAAAATATATGCAATTCATTGTATGCCGATCATTACAGACCTCAATAAAGCTGCTTAATTTTTTAAGAGAGAAAACATTTTGAAATAACAGACCTCAATCCCACCACATTTCAATTACATCAAATCTTAATTAGGCTTACATAGCTCAATTAAAATACAGAGCTTGAGAGGAACAAAATAGATTTTTATTAAAAATAAAGACTCTTACTTGAAAATGTTTCAAATAGGAAATATATGTTGTATAAATGCTGAAACAGTAAGAAAAAGAGTCTACTGTATGCTGCATATAAGAGACACTTTGCATAAATAAAAAGACACAGACAGGTTAAAAACAAAGTCAAATGTAGTAAGCTAGAAACGAAAGGACAAATATCATAAAACCTCAAAAATATAAACTTACTATAATGAGCAAATGCTGAGAATTGAATTCGAGAGCATAGGTTATCAGAGGATAGAATGTGGGCAGAGACTGGGCAATCGATGACGCAGGAGTTTGGAGTGTTCAACAAGGCTTGTTGTAAAGGTTCGTAGATTGTAAGCTCTTAAAGCAGTCACATCTATTTCTGAGTTTTGACTGTTACTTAAGAGATGTTTATTTGGTACAGAATTTATACTCTCTGTAGCACACTTTCTAATGTAACCTGTATGGTCAGTTTATTTAAACAACATGGTTGCATGGAACCTGGAATGGGGAATGAGATCTTGTTATTCGACACAGGCTAATATGATACCCTGATGCACCCCAGAGTACTCTGGACAGAAAATAGTGATGTTTTTGCAAAGTCCCCTTAAGGGACTGGGGAAAAAATAAGGAAATATTAAACTTCCTCACCTGGGGAATTCCTCATATTCCCGCAAGCATTAGGTAATCCAAATTTAGTAAGTCAAGCCCTTGATCTTGGGGCTTGCCCCTATGAAACTTATTTCTGCAAAAGGGAAGGTAAGCCTACTAAAAAATCACCCCCAGAGAACCTCTTTTGTTCCTCAGATGTCGCCTCTTTCTCTCAGCCAACTCTGTAATAAACTCATCACCCTCCCTCCCTACATGGGATGAGCCTGGCCCTGGCATCATGGCAGTGAGAAAGCCTTCTTGACCAAAAAGGGGGAAATAAATGAAACAAAACAAAGCTTCAGTGGCTGAGAGATTGCAAATACAGTCGAGAGGTCATTCCGGAGGTTATTCTAATTCATTATATAGATATTCCTTTTTAGTTCCTAGAGCATTAGAATAGCTAGAAGGAAATCCCTGAAACTGTTGAACTGTAACACAGCAGCCTTGATTCCTGATAATGACTGTATACCTATACAGCTTTTATTATGCAACCATGTGACTGACATTCCCCGTTTCCAGTTAATGGGCAGATGAGTAATAAAATAAAGACAAAGAGATAGATAGATAGATAGATAGATAGATAGATAGATAGATAGACAGACAGACAGACAGACAGATGTAAACAATGGGGGAGGGGTGTTATAGGATGTTTTGAGTGTTCTTTTTTTATTTTTGCTTTCTCATTTTTTTATTTTGGGGGAGTAATGAAAATGTTCTAAAATTAATGGTGGTAATGAATGCACAACTATATGATGACGCTATGACTGATTACATGCTTTGGATTGACTGTATTGTGTGTGAATATATCTCAGTAAAATTGCATTCTAAAAAAAGATTTAGGTCAGCATGGTGGATCCATAAGAAGCTAAGTACATGGGTGCCATAAGGTCCTGTAACCTCACTATGGGGTATGTACTTGGAAGATCTGAGAGCAGAGAAATGAATGGACATTTGCACACTGATGTTTATGGAGGCAGTATTCATGATTTGCAATGGGTGGAGGTGACCTAAGGGTACATCAACTGACAACACAAAGGTGAACTGAGCAACTATGAGGAGTGAAGCTGTGAGACATGCAACGAGGTGAATGGATCCTGTAGACAGCATTTTGAGTGAAGTATGCCAGAAATGAAATGATAAACATCATAATGCCTCACCAGCATGGACTAACTACAATGTGTAAACTCAGAACTGATCTTAGCACAGAGCTTATCAGGGGAACAATTATTGTAATGGTCTCTAGATTGTAGGCTCTTACGACAGTCACATCTATTCCTGAATTGTAATGGCTATCACCAAACTCTGAGAAGCTGATCCCTTTGTAGGTCTCTTGAACGCTGGGTATCTGTGTGACTCCTGAAACTCAGAGCTAGAGCTCGGAAGATACAAATGTCAGTATTAACGCATACAGCAACTGTTTAAAAAAAAAGCTGAAGACAGTAAAGCAAGGCTCCAAATAAATAGGTAAATGCTTAAAGTATATGAGTTGGTATGTTAGACAAGAATGATACGTGGGACTTCTCCTCTTTTGGACAATGTCCGCGCTCCCCACCTTGGAGCGTGTACTTTCGCATTAAACTTTTTGGCTGTACACACTGAACAGTTCTTTCTCTTCTATTTTCTATCGTTTTGTCTTTATGTTTTACTTTCTGGAATATATTTTTGACTATCCTGTAATATTATTTTAAATCTTAAAATCATTAAAATAAAAGAAAAATGGGGGGGAAAAAAAGCTGAAAAAGAGCCCAGACTTCAAGGAGAGATATGAATGAAGCAGATCTGGTTAAGACTAGGGCAAATCAGGCCGAAGTGTAAAGGTCGAAACTGTGTTTTAAAACTTCAACTTCCATGTGAGACCAAGGGAAGAGATGTTTACTTGGTGCAGGATCTCTATTTTCTAAACAATATAACTTATACAATCGGTTTGTTCAAACACCATAATTACACGGAACTTGAATAAGAAGTGAGATCTAGTAGCCTTGTATAGGTTAGTGTGAAATAGCAACACATCCCAAAATAATTTGGGCAGAGAATAAAAATATGATGCAGGGCCCCCCTGAAGAGCCAGGAGAAAATGCAGAAGTGTTGGACTTCCTAACCTGAATTGCTGCAGATGTTCTCACAAACATTGGGGACTGAGGGTTTGATGTGCCCGGCCCTCTATCATGGGACTTGCCCTTATAAAGCTTGTTACTGCAACGGAGAGGCTAAACCTGCTTATGATTGTGCCTAAGACTCTCCCCCTGAGTACCTCTTTGTTGCTCAGATGTGGCCCGCTCTCTCGCGCTCGCGCTCGCGCTCTCTCTCTCTCTCTCTCTCTCTCTCTCTCTCTCTCTCTCTCTCTCTCGCTAAGCCACCTCAGCAGGTGAACTCCCTGCCCTCCCCCCTATGTGGGACCTGACTCCAGGGGTGTAAATCTCCCTGGCAACGCAGGATGTGACTCCTGGGGATGAATCTGGACCCGGCAGCATGGGACTGAGAACATCTTCTTGACCAAAAGGGGGATGTGAAATGATACGAAGTAAAGCTTTAGTGGCTGAGAGATTTCAAATGGAGTAGAGAGGTCACTCTGGTGGACATTCTTACACACTATATAGATAACACTTTTTAGGTTTTAGTGTATTGGAATAGCTAGAAGTAAATACCTGAAACTATCAAACTGCAACCCAGTAGCCTTGACTCCTGAAGATGATTGTATAACAATTTAGCTTACAAGGGGTGACAGTGTGATTGCAAAAACCCTGTGGATCGCACTCCCTTTACCTAGTGTACGGGTGGATGGGTAGAAAACTGGGGACAAAAACTAAATGAAAATAGGGTAGGCGGGGGGGGGGGGCTGGGTGTTCTTTTTTACTTCTGTTTTTTATTCTTATTCTGATTCTGGTGTAAGGAAAATGTTCAAAAATAGATTGGGGTGATGAATACACAACTACATGATGGTACTGTGAACAGTTGCTTGTACACCAGGGATGATTGTATGGTATGTGATTATAGCTCAATAAAATCAAATTTAATTATAAAAATTTTTTTAAAAAAGATTTAAACAAACACAAAAAAACCCTATTTGGAAATTAAGAAATAAACTTCTAAATAACCATTGGATGAAGACAGAAATTACAGAGGAAAGCAGGAAATTGTTTTAACTTAATTACAATAAAAATCTCATCCAGCTTCAGGCATGAGCTAAAATTCTCTCTTTCTTCTTTAAAGAAGAAAGCATTTCTTCTTTTTTTAAAAGCATATATTAAAAAGGTTGCCAAATAATGGGTTACATTTCCATCTCAAAATTTCAGAATTGGAATAGCTAAACCCCCAAAAAGTTGAAGAAAAAACTAATAAACTTATTATAAAAAATTAATAATAATCTTCAAAGTCAAACTAAAAAAACTGGCTGCCTAGATTGATTTAGAAAAGAAAATACGGCACCAATAACATTGTCCATGTCATCGTAGACTCGGCAGGTATTACAAACACTAAGAAGACAGTGAGCAACTTTTTGCCAATAAATTTTAAAATTTATAGGAAACAAATGAATTTCAAATAAAGTAAATTTGCCAAAAATCAGTGTATGTACAGATGACTGTATAAAAAGAAAATCCAAACAAATCTACAGTTAGTAGACCAAATGAATTTAGGAAGAGTGCTATATATAAGGTCAATATAGAAAAATCATTTGAATTTCTATATACCAATAATAAACAAAACTTTTTTTAAAAAAATGTAAAGATACCACTCACAATAGCATAAAAAATATTGACTATCTAAGAAGAAAACTTTAAAAAGCTAAGGTACATGATTAAAACAGTGTAGTTTTAGTACAAGAAGAAAGAAATGAACCAATGGAAAAGAAAAGAAAGCCTACCTAGAAACAGACACATACACAAGTAAGGACATATTTGACTTATGACAATAAATGCTGCTAAAACAACTGAGTACTTCAAAACATGAAATCTGACTTCTATCTCACATCACGAATAAAAATCAATTACAGGTGGATTGTAAACCTTAAAATACATAATAAAAATGCTTTAAAAGATAATATAAAAGAATATCTTCATGACCCTGAGGTACGGAATGATTTCTTATGCAGTTTACAAAAAAATATCCATAATGTAAAAAACAGGACACCATTAAAATTAAAATGTTCCTGCTCATCAAAAGAAATTAAGACAGTGAAAAGGCACTCTACAGAAAGAGACAAAAGGTTCATATGTAGACCATATAAAGAATACATATAAATCAGTAAAAAAAATAGAACATCCCAATAGGGAAGGGCTCTTCAAAAGAGAAGAGAGCCACATGGTAACTAAATACATGAAAGGGATTCAAACTCTTTAATATTATGAAATGCAAAATAAAACCAAAATGAGCTTCCCCTAAAAGCTAAACCATCAAAAATTAAGCAGACTGACAATACCCAGTGTTGGTGAAGATGCAGGGAAACAGAAATCCTAGTTCATTACTGGTGGGGATGTAAAATGATAAAACCACTTAGAAAAATAGTTTGGCATCATTTACTGAAGTTGACTATACATTCCCTATCACCCAGCAATTCTACTCTTAGGTACATAAGCAAAAGAAGTGTGTACACGTAGGAAAAGATGTACACAGTAATGTTCACATCATTATTTGTAATGGTCAAATCTGAAAAAAAAAAAACAAACACAAATGTCTATCAATAATAGAATCAAACAATAAATCTATTTATAAAATTGAATGTAACATTAAAAATAAAAGAACTACAGCTACATGTCCTAACACCAATGATTCTCAGGTAATACTATAGAATGAAAGAATTTCAAACATGAAAGAATGATGACTATATGATTATATTTATGTGTAAAACAGACAAAAAAACATTCTGTTTAGGAATGCATGGGTAGGTAGTAAAAACCAAAAAAAAAAAGCAGGGAAGTGATTATATACAAGTCAGTATAAAAACGTCAGGACAGTGGTTAACTTTGTGGTGAAAAGATAGGGGACACATACACTGACCATATTCTGTATCTTGACCTGGGCAGTGGTTATGCTACATAACTTTAACTTTTATGTCTCATGTGCTGAAACTGTCCAATTTTTAAAAATTAAAAACAAACAAAAAAAAAGTTACATGCTTTGTGGTCCAGACGGGCTCTCTCAGGGATTTGCACTCATATAGCTCTTTCACACGCAGTAGTTAATGCATAATGAAATTAGGTTTCACTTGAATGATTTCTGCTTCACCAAAAGAGCAAATAAGAACTTATTTTGGTGGCATGATGGGAAAGGATGCCTCACAGGAATAGTTTCAAAAGAGAATGTGGTAAAGAAGATAGCACTGAACAAAACAAAATCCTCACCTTTATGCAAGTTACACTCTAATGATGCGGGGGAGGTGGGGGCACATAACAATGAATTAACAAAGAAACATACAGTATATGAGATAGTTATATGAGATAAGTGCTAAGGAGAAAAACTAAAGCATTGTACAAATGCAGTATTGCAAGGTGGGGCGGGGTAAGGTTGTTACTAAAACCAGACCATCGGGAAAGGCCCCTCTAACAAGGTGCTATCTCAGCAGACACTTGGAGGAAGTGAGCCATGGGAATATTTAGGAGACTTTGTTCAGCAAAAATAGAATACTGAGTCTATAGACTCTATGACAAAAAGATATTTGTCACATTTGAGTCATAGCAAGAAAGCCAGCATGGCCAAAGCAAACGGTAAGGGATGAAAATGTCAGATTAATTATGGAGAGGTTGGCAGGGGGATGCAAGGAACATGTAGGTCTATAGACAACTGGAAAGATGGAACTGCCATTTACTGAAATGGACAGGGAAGGAATAGGCATGGAAAAGTGGAATTCGGCTGTCCACGTTAAGTTTAAGGTGCCCATCAGAGAAGGAAATGTTAAACAGGCAACTGGAGATACAAATTTGAGAACTACCAGTGTTTGCCATCGATATTTAAAGCCATGACACTGATAAACTCATCCTGGAAATAACTGTACGAGGCCTAAGCTCTGAGGCACTCCAATATTTTTGAAGGTCAAGCATCTGAAAGAGGAGAATCCAGAAAAAGAGAGGAAGGACAGTGTGCTGGTTTGTATTTATTATGTCCCCCAGAAAAAGCCATATTCTTTTATCCAATCTTGTGGGATATTTGGATTAGGTTGCTTCCATGGAGACGTGACCCACCCAACTGTGACCCACCCAACAGACAGAAGGAGCTCAGAACTAGAACCAAGAGAGACATTTTGGAGATGGCCATTGAAAACAGACTTTTGCTAGTCCAGAGTTTGTCTGGGAGAAACTAAGAGAACACCCCCAGATGCCTAGAATTCTAGAAACATCCAGGGAGAAAGCCATTTTGAAACCAGAACCCCAAAGCAGACGCCAGCCACATGTCTTCCCAGCTGACGGAGGTTTTCCAGAGCCATCAGTGCTCTTCAGTGAAGGTAGCCTATTGTTGATGCCTTTTTTGGGACAGTTTTACGGCTTTAGGACTATAACTTTGTAACCAAATAAACCTCCCTTATAAAAGCCAATCCATTTCTGGAATATTGCACAACGGCAGCATTAGCAAACTGGAACAGGTAGACAATAAGGTGGGAGGAAAACAAGAGTGGTAGTCAAGAAACAAACTGAAATAAGCGTCTGAAGAAGAAAAGAATGGTCAACTGTATTGTATGTTGTTAAAAGGTCAAGTAAGAGTAGTGAAAAATGATTCAGTCATGTGAAGGTTCCTGATTAACAAGAACTTGTTTTGGTGTCATGGTAGGGAAAAGTTTGATTGAAGCAAATTCAAGGGAGAAAGGGATAAATATATAAGGATTGAAATGGAGGAAATAAAACCAAAATTCACAGACCAACTATTAGAAACATTAGAAGCATATGTCAAGGTGACTGGACAGATCAAAATACAAAAATCAACTGCATTTCTAAATACCAGAAACAACTTATAAAAGAAAATTGTATAAATTAAAATTGTAAATTTAACAAAAGATCTTAAAGATTTTTTCATAGATAACTATAAATCTTTCCTCGAGGCCACCAAAAAACACACAAATAAATGGAAAAATATCCCATGGCCATGAATAGGATGGCTTAATGCTGTAAAAAAGTCAATTATCCCCAAATTAGTCTACACATACAATGTAATTCTGATTCAACAGGGTCTTTAAAAAGTCAAGTTTGGTTGTTGAGTTTTTTCTATTTTATTTTTAACCTTACATATTTAGTTTTTATCTGATAACATTCCATACACTTTACAAACATTAATTCAACTAATGCTCATAATAAGCTGACATAGAATAAACTATTAGTAAATCCATTTTACAGATGAGGAAACTAAAGCACAGAGAAACTAAGGTGATTCTGAAACATATCTGGAAGAACAATGTTCTAAGAATAGTCAAGTCCTGTCTGAAGAATGACGGTGGGGGGTGCGGGGAGTGCGGGGCGGGGACCTTACTCTCAAGGCTTACACTATAGTTCATTTTCAGCAGAGCAGCCACAGTGACAGTCTCATCGCCCCTCTGTTAAAAACCGTCCATGTGGTTTTGTAACTCATCCCATGTGAAAGCCAAGTTTTCACAACAATTTCTCAAGCCCTACAGGATCTGTGCCTACTCCAAACCCAATCTACATCTCTTTTCAGCTTACTTCTTCAGTGGAGTCTTCTCCACTCTACTCAAAATTTCCCAGCACACACCCCAGACACCCCTATGTAAGTCCAAACTGATTTTTCTCCAAAATACATGACATACTCTATATTTTATTTATCTCATTTACTTTCCATCTTTCCCCACTACAGTGTAAGCCCAGAGAGGGCAGAGGTCTGTTTGTTCACAGCTCTATCTATAACCCTACCTGTATATGGGATGCCCTCAATAAATGTATGTTGAAAGAAGGTCAATTTTCCCTAAGTTAATCCAAATCTATAAATCTAAGAAAAACAATGTAAAATGGTATTGAACTTTTTAAAAACAAAACAATCTGGTAACATCAATGATGTCATGTCGATTTCTTGAACCCCTTGATATGACGTGATAAGAAGACGACTTTGCTTCTGTGGTGCCCTCTCCAAAACTCAGAACGCACTCAGACCTTCATCAAGATACCCGGCCAGTATTCCTCAAGAGTCTCACCATCATGGAGAACAAGACCAGAAGAGACTGAAGAGACATGGCAAGTAAATGCCACGTGAGCCCTGGGCTGGATCCTGGAGTTTAGTTAATTAATAGTAAGGTGCTAGTGTCAGTTTCTTAGCTTTGTCAAATACAAGCAGAGTAACATAAGAAGTTAATGGGAGAAACTGTGAGGGGTATACGGAAACTCTCTGTAGCATATTTTACAATGTTTTTGTATACCTTAAATTAGCCCAAAATAAAAAGTTGATCACAACAAACCAAACAACCTGGTTTTAAAACTTCTTAAAGAAAAATTAAACACGTAAAGCAAAGAATACTATTATTACTTTAAAAGGAAAAAAAAAAGAGGAGAGGAAAGGAAGAGTAGAAAAAGGAGGATAATAATGAAGACGGACTAAACCTAACAGATATTTTAAAATATCATAAAATAAAAATAATTAAAACAGTGTAGGAGAATCCAAGTTGACTGACTATGGAGAAGCTGGGCTCACTTCTCTCCTAGAACAACTACTGATCAGGCAGAAGTTGTCTGGAACAAAGGATCTGCTATCTACAAAAGACTCAGCTTAGACCCAAGGATACATATAGGTTGAAAGTAAAGAGATGGAAAAAGATTTAACATGCAAACAATATCCCAAAAAAAGTTGCCATAGCTCTACTCATATTGGACAAAACAGACTTTTTAAATGCAAAGCTCCTACAAAAGACAAAGAGGAATATTACATGTTAATAAAAGGATCAACCCACCAAGAAGAAATAACAATCATAAATATTTATGCATGCAACCAGCGTGCCCAAAATTACATGAATCAAACACTAGCAAAACTGAAAGGAGAAACAGATGTCTCTACAATAATAGTTGAAGACTTCAATACACCACTGTCACCAATAAGGGAACAGAGAACTTGAATAATTTGGCAAACATACACAAAACAATGCATTGAAAAACAGCAGAATATACATTCTTCTCAAGTGTTTATGGATCATTCTCCAGGACAGACCACATGTTGGGTCACAAAACAGGTCTCCATAAATTTAAAAAGACTGAAATAAAACAAAGCACTTTCTCTGATCATAATGGAATGATAACGGAAATCAAGTTTTAGAAGACTACAATTATACAAAGCACCGTCTGTGATCATGGAGGGTAGACAACACACTCTTACACCCTCCTTGTGTCTTATACTCTCCTTGGGTCAAAGAAGAAACTGCAAGAAAAATCAGTTAATATCTCGAGACAAACGAAAATGAGAATGTAACATATCAAAAGTTACGGGCTACAGCGAAGGCAATGTTTAGAGGAAAATTTATAGCCCGAAAGGCCTACATTAAAAAAGAAGAAAGGGCTAAAATCAAAGACCGAACTACACACCTGAAGGAACCAGAAAAAGAACAGAAAATTAATCCCAAAGCAAGCAAAAGGAAAGAAATGACAAATATTAGAGCAGAAATAACTGAATCTGAAAACAAAAGAAGCAACCAAACCAAAAGCTGGTTCTTTTAGAAGATCAACAAAATGGGCATGCCCTTAGCTAGACTGACAAACAATAAAAGAGGGAAGAAGCAAATAAATAACATCAGAAATGAGGAGGGACATTACTATTGACCCCACAGAAATAAAAAAGGATCATAAGAGGATACTATGAAAATGTGTACAACAACAAACTAGACAATTTAGAAGAAATGGACAATTTTCTAGAAACACACGAACAACCTACACTGACTCCAGCAGAAACAGAAGACCTCAACTAACCAATCAGAAATAAAGAGACTGAAGCAGTCATCAAAAACTTCCCAAAATACTGAGGAAGGCCGCGAAGTCACAGCACCTTGCTGTGCCAGTCTGACAGTGACCTGTAGTGCCCTTGCAACACTCCAGAGAATTATAAAGCTCTCTGAAAAGAACTGAAAAATGGCAACAATTGAAAGTGTCAGCATCCTTAGTTCACTACCTTTGATTTGTGAAACCTATTATTTTACAGAGTATTTCAGTATTTCTTACGACTGGGAAAGAATGCCAAGATGGTACAAGCCTCCAGCGAGATGCTTTGGCTGTGCAGTGATTGAGGAGACCTGGAATTATTTTCTGCATAGGCTCCTTACATCACAAAAGAATAAATAAATATATTCATAAAATTCATCATGAGTTTCAGGCTCCACTTGGAATGGAAGCTGAATGTGCACATCCTCTGGAAACCCTAATTCTTGGAGATTTTTCATTGGAATCTTGCTTTTGTATGATCATGTAATTCTTCTTTGGGCATGGGTAACCGCTCGTTTGATAGAAACTATTGATGTCCATGGTGATTATGATATTCCTCTCAACCCTTTAAATCTCATCCCTTTCTTTGCTGGTTCTCGGCATCATGATTTTCACCACATGAACTTCATTGGAAACTGTGCTTCAACATTTACATGTGGGACAGAATTTCTGCGAACAGATTCTGTTTATTGCCTATACTGAAAAGATGAAAAGTTTGAGAAAAAGACTGAGTAAACATTTTATATAGACCTTCCTGAAGATACATATTTTCTTGAATTGAAACTATTCACTAACATTGCTTCTGGGGAGCAGAAATAAGCATGTATTTTGGCTGCTAAGGTACAAAGATACAAAAAATATTAACACCTTTAATTATCTTTCTAATGGGAACTTTTTCTGCTTTACATACAAGTTCTCTATATGTAGAAAAAGACATTAAAGTATAATTTTTTGAGGAAATTTTAAAGGCCATGTTGCTAACCTTATAAAAAGTTTTAAGTACTGGAAAAAGTATTAATTTATCTCTTTTCTGCTGTAATACCATAGGCCTGAAGTTGGAACTGATCTTAAATCTTTTAAATGTATAGTGCCCGCTTCAGAGAGTTCCTAGGAATGGTGGTAACAGCCTCATTTTGAACTTGAAACATTTTTTAAAATTTGCCTAAAGATCAAAATATCATGGGTTGGACCATACTCGTTGATAAGGTGAGTGAATGAAGCTGCTGAATCCAGGACTCACCAGCCCTGATAACTTGTACTTGTGCAGGAGCTGACCAATTTGGGGTGATTCTTCCTTTATTTTTGAGGGGTCCTTTTTGATTGCAATGCACTACTGGCATCAGTAATTAAAGCATTTTGTATGGGTATAAACAGAATATTTTAGTCTACAGGTTTTCAAAGTCAACTTGAATTTTTTTAAGTTGAGCTTTATTTCTGTTATTTACACTTTCATTTTTGTATGTCAGGTTCTCTTTATACTTAAATCTGTATCTTCAAACTTTGTGAACTGACTTGCTGTATTTGCACTTTGAGCAGTTGAGATAAATGTGACTTCTGTCTGGGAAAAAAAAAACTTTCCCCCCCAAAAAGCCTGGGACCAGACAGCTTCACAGGTGAATTCTACCAATCATTCCAAGAGGAACTGATATCAATCCTGCTCAAACTCTTCCAGAAAATTGCAGAAGAGGGAACGCAACCTAACTCATTCTATGACGCCAACATCACCTAATACTAAAGCCAAATAAAGATACCACAAGAAAGGAAAATTACAGATCAATCTATCCAATGAATATAGATGCAAAAATCCTCAACAAAATACTTGCAAATCAAATCCAACTGCACATTAAAACAATTATGCGCCACGACCAAGTGGGTTTTATCCCAGGTATGCAAAGCTGGTTCAACACATAAAACACAATCAATGTAATAAACCACATTAACAAATTGAAGAAGAACCACATGATCATCTTGATTGATGCAAAAAAAGGCATGTGAAAAACCCAGCATCCTTTCTTGTTAAGAACTCTTTGAAAGACAGGAGTACAAGGAATCTTTCTCAGCATGAAAAAGGGCATATATGAAAACCCACAGCTATCTTCATACTCAGTGGTGACTGACCGAAATCTTTCTTACCGAGATCGGGAATAAGACAAGGATACCCACCGTCACCACTGTTAGTCAACACTGTGCTGTAAGTTCTACCTAAAGCAATTAGGCAAGAAAAAGAAATAAAAGACATCCAAATTGAAAAGAAAGAAGTAGAACTTTCACTATCTGTAGACAATGTGATCCTATACCTAAAAGTTCCAAAATATCAACCAAGGAGTTTAGCAAAGTGGTGGGATACAAGATCAACATACAAAAATCAGTATTGTTTCTATACACTAGCAATGAGCAATATGAGGAAGATGTCAGGAAAAATATTCCATTTCCGAGAGCAACTAAAGGAATCTAATATCTAGGAATAAATTTAACCAAGAACGTAGAGGACCTGTATTCAGAAAACTACAAAGCACTGCTAAAAGAAATAAAAGACAATCTCAATAAATAGAAGGACTGAGTATTTTATGATATCAGTTCTACCCAAATTTATTTACAGATTCAATGCAACCCCAATTAAAATTCCAATACTCTACTTTGCAGAATTGGAAAAGCCAATTACCAAAATTATTTGGAAGGGTAAGGGACTCAGAATAGCCAAAAACATCTTGAAAAATGATGCTGGAGGACCCCCTACTTCCTGACTTTAAAGCATATTACAAAGCCATGGTGATAAAAACACCATGGTATGGGCATAAAGATAGACATTGACCAATGGAATCAAACTGAGCATTCAGAAACAGACCCTCACATCTATGATCAACTGTGTTTGACAAGGCTGCCAAGTCCACCCAACAGAGACATAACAGTCTTTTCCACAAATGGTACTAGCAAAACCTGGATATACATATCTAAAAGAATGAAAGTGGAACCCTATCTCACACCTTATACAAAAATTAAAACAAAATGGATTAAAGACCTAAATATAAAAGCCAGAACCACAGAACTCCTAGAAGAAAGGGTAGGGAAGCATCTTCAAGATCGTGTGGTAGGAGGTGGTTTCTTAGATCTCATACCCAAAGTGCAAGCAATGGAAGAAAAAATAGATAAAAGGGACCTCCTCAAAATTGAATATTCTTCACTTCAAAGGACTTTGTCAAGAGGGTTAGAAGGCAGCATCTCACTGGGAGAAAATATTCTGAAAACACATATCTGATAAGGGTTCAATATCCAGGATATATAAAGAGATCCTACAACTCAATGATAAAAAGACAACCCAATTTAAAAATGGGCAAAAGACATGAATAGACATTTTCCCAAAGAGGATATACAAATGGCTAAAAAGCACATGAAAAGAAATTCAACATCACTAGCTATTAGGGAAATACAAATCAAAACTACAGTGAGATACCATTTCACACCTACTAGAATGGCAACGATTAAACAAACAGAAAACTGGAAGTGTTGAAGAGGAACACTTATTCACTGTTGGTGAGAATGTAGAATGGTACAGCCACAGTTCCTCAAGAAAATTCACAATTGCCAAAAGATGGAAACAACAACTGTGTCCATCAACTGAAGAATTGATAAACTAACTGTGACATATACAAATGATGGGATATTATTCAGCTGTAAGAAGAAATGAAGCCATGACACGTGACTACATGGATGAACCTTAAGGACATTACATTGGGTGAAATAAGTCAGACACAAAAGGACAAATATTTTGTGACCTTACAAATATGAACTAAATGTAACTGGCAAACTCATGGTATTAATATCTAGAACACAGGTCAACAGAAGACAGAATGAAGGCAGAGAATAGGGATTTGATGCTGAATTTGTGAAGAATTTGTAATGACGTTGACTGTAAATGTTTGGAAATGGATGGAGGTGATGGTAGCACATTATAGGGAGTGTATCTAACAGCAGTGATAGGCAGTGCAATTGTGGTTGAAAGGGAAAGGTTAGGATCTGTATGTTACTGGAAGGAACGCAAGAGGATGAAACACGGGACTGTGTATAACATAGTGAACCCTCTTGTGGGTGAAAATGTTCTAGAACTGATTGTGCGGATGAAAGCACAACTGTGTGAATATACTAGAAGACAGTGATTGTACACTTTAGGTGGACTGTATGCCATGTGAATTTATCATCATAAAACTGTTTTTTTTAAACAAAAAGTGTGGCAATGGCCCATGAAGAGATACATCACTGAACAGAACAGGAAGTCCAGAAATAAAGCCAAATTTCTAGAAATACAGGATATAATAAAAGTGTTGTTTGAAGCCAACAGGGGAAAAATGGATTATTCAAAATAAGAAAAAAATAGTTCTTTATCGCACACCTTACACTAAAAAAAACCCTTCATATTGACAGACAAGTTAAATCTGACAATAAAGCCACCTACTATTTAAAAAACTTATTAAAATTTCAAAATAATAGTGAAGAAGAAACAGGCTGCACATGATACAAAACCAAGAAGACATAAAAGATAGATAATATGATCATTCTGTATGGCCCAAAGCTAAATCAAAACACAACCACCTGGGAGGAAAAAAATACCCTGCAATTCATACAACAGACAAATGACTACTGATTTCCCTAATACACTAAAAATTCTTTCACAACAATCTAAAAATATATCATAAGGAATGTTCCAAAAGGAATATGAGGTAAGAATATGAACGAAAACTACATGTAAGAAATACAAATTGCTATTAAGCATTTAAAAATTGTTCAACTTCTCCATAATAAAAGAAATGCTAATTAAAGTGACACTGATGGGAGGCTTCCGGAAGACAGCAGTTAGCAGAGACAGGACAAAAAACCATCTCTTTGAAAAATACTACATAAAAGACAAAAAGTGACCCACAACACCAGTTTCAGTGATGTACTAGCTGGACAAGGTCTGCTAAATCCACAGGGACTGTGCACTTGGTGAAATCGGGATTCTGCGTTCTGCAACAACTGAGTGAGCCTGCTGGATAGCTGGCAGCCACGCTGCAGTTTGGGGAAACCGAAGGTTGGTGTTTAGAGTTGGACAAGTTTTAAAAACCCAGAAGCGGCTGCGGATACAGTGCTGAGAACCACACAATGAAGCACGGCAGGAACTGCATCCCCACAACCTGTGAGTACGCCTCAATATCTGGCATGGATGACAGCCTTTTGTATACCCGCTGCTAATTGTCTTGGAGGTAGGAAGACAGAGGTTAGTGAAAAGGGGAAAACAACCATGCACAATACAGCCAGCTTCCCAGCAGTCTGGGAACGCTCCCGCCCAGTGCCGGCACCGCAGCCCAGAGCTACGCCAAACAACCGAGCGTGGCAGGAAGTGTTTCCAGCAACACATGCACACACCACAATATCTGGCATGGACGATAACCTTTCGCGCACCCGCAGCTAACTGTCTCAGAGCTAGAAAGGTGGAGATGTGCGAAAAGGGGGAACTTAACAAGCCCCATACAGCCATCCTTTCAGCAGACTAGGAATGCCCCTACACAGCCCTGTGGCACAGAAATTCCCTTGGGGGACGGCGCTCACTTGTGATGTAGTACAGTCTTCCCTCAGCAGAGGCCCTAGGAGGGCACAGCTTGGAAGAGGGACCCATTCGCAAATCCGAGGGACCACACGCCAATACCAAGGACTTGTGGGTCATTGGCAGAGACAAACTGTGGCAAGACTGAACTGAAGGTTTAGACTCTTGCAACAGCTTTAAATCTCCAGGAACACCTGGGAGGTTTGATTATTAAAGCTGCCCTCCCTCCCAAACCACTCAGACACAAGCCCTACATTCAGGGCAGGCAGCATCAACAACACACACAAACTTGGTGCACCTTACAAGAATCAGACCCCCCGCTCACCACAAAGACAAAGCTGGGGAGGACTGGCTTGAGGGGAACAGGTGGCTCGCAGCCGCCACATGCTGGTTGGAGAAAATGTATGCCACCAAGCTGTAGATCTGACAAATTAGAGATAAGTGTTTGATTCAGCCTACACATCCTAAAAGAACCCTATCAAGTTAAGCAAATGTCAACACGCCTAAAACAACAGAAAATTTTACAGCATATGAAGAAACCAGACGATATGGATAACCCAAATCCAAACACCAAATCAAAAGATCAGAGGACAGGTAGTACTTGGAGCAATTAATCAAAGAACTAAAGACAAACAATGAGGGCATGGCACAGGATATGAAGGATGGGAAAAAGACCCGAGAAGAGCAAAAATAAGAAATTGCAAGAGTAAATAAAAAAACAGAGGAGCCAATGAAAATAAAAGAAACTGTCAACCAAATTAAAAAGATTCTGTTATATTGTTCAAGGATGTGTGCAGCTTGCTCTCGTATGTTCAGAAGACAGAACAATAGATGATGGAAGATACATAGGGAGGGAGGGAGGGAAAGAAATAAATGCTAGAGTGACAGGATGTTAAAGTTGGTGGATTTGGGGTATCGGTGGAGGGAGGTGGGGATATGCTGGAGTTCTGTGTATGGTGTTTGTACTGTTTTGCAACTGTTCCTGTAAGTTTGAATTTATTTCAAAATAAAATTCAACAACAACAACAACAAAAGTTTCTGGATACTCACAGCACAAGACTAGAGGAAGCTGAACAGCGAATCAGCAACCACAAAGAAGACAGAATGGAAAGTGAAAGAACAAAAGAAAGAACAGGGAAAAAAAAATTGAAAAAATAGAAATGGAAATCAAGGGTATGATACATGATATAAAACGTCCAAATATGAGAGTCATTGGTGTTCTAGAGGGGGAAGAGAAGGGTAAAGGTCTAGGAACAGTATTCAAAGACATTGTTGGGGAGAACTTCCCAAATCTTCAAAACAACACAAACACACAAATCATAAAAGCCCAGAGAACTCCAAATACAATAAATGCAAATAAACCCACTCAAAGACATATTCTAATCAGACTGTCAAACACTGAAGAGAAGGAGCAAGGTCTGAAAGCAGCAAAAGCAATTCATCACTTACAGAGGAAACAGCATAAGACTAAGCAGTGGCTACTCAGTGGCCACCATGAAGCCGAGAAGGCAGTGGCATGACATATTTAAAATTCTGAGAGAGAAAACTGTCAACCAAGAATTCTTGATCCAGCAAAGCTCTACTTCAAATTTCAGGGAAAGCTTAAATTTTCACAGACAAACAAATCCTGAAAGAATTTGCTAACAAGAAACCTGCCCTACTTGAGATACTAAAGGCAGGCTTACGGACAGAGAAACAAAGAAAGGAGAGAGAGAGATGGAGAAAGGTTCCATACTAAAGAGATTCAGTATGGGTACGTTAAAGGACATTAAGAGAGAGAGGGAAACATATACCTGACAAACATAAACCAAAGGATAGGATGGCTGATTCAAGAAATGCCTTCACAGTAATAAATTGAATGTAAATGGATTAAACTCCCCAATTAAAAGATACAGATTGGCAGAATGGATCAAAAAATATGAACCATCAATATGTTGCATACAAAAGACTCACCTTAAACACAGGGACACAAGGAAATTGAAAGCGAAAAGATGGAAAAAATATTTCATGCATGCTACAGCCAAAACAAAGCAGGAGTAGCAATAAAAATATTAGATAAAATAGACTTTAACTGCAAGGATGTTTTAAGAGACAAAGAAGGCCACTATGTATTAATAAAAGGGGCAACTCAACAAGAAGAAATAACAATCATAAATGTTTATACACCCCATCAAGGTACCACAAAACACTTGAGACAAATACTGGCAAAACTAAAGGAAGCAACTGATGTTTCCACAATAATTGTGACAGACTTCAACACATCACTGTCTCCTACACATAGATAAACCAGACAGAAGACCAAAAAGGAAACTGAAAACCTAAGCAATCTGATAAATGAATTTGATTTAACAGACATACATAGAACATTACATCCCAAGTGACCAGGATACACATTCTTCTCTAGTGATCACAGAACTTTCTCAAGAACAGACTATATGCTGGGACATAAAACAAGCTTCAACAAATTTAAAAAATTTGAAATTATTCAAAGCACATTCCTGACCACAATGGATTACAATTAGAAGTCAATAACCATCAGAGACTTAGAAAATTCACAAATACCTAGAGGTTAAACAACACACTCCTAACCAACCGTGGGTTAAAGAAGAAATAGCAAGAGAAACTGCGAAATATACAAAGATGAATGAAAATGAGAACACAACATATCAAAACCTATAGGATGCAGCAAAAGTGGTACTGAGGGGGAAATTTATAGTGCTAAATGCATACATCATAAAGACAGAAAGAGCTAAAATAGAAGAACTAATGCACCAACTGGGAAGCTAGAAAATGAACAGCAAACTAATCCTAAACCAAGTAGAAGAAAAGAAATAACTAGGATTAAAGCAGAAATAAATGAGAGGAAAACAAAGGAATAAATAACACCAAGAGTGGGTTCTTTGAGAAGATCAACAAGATTGACAAGCCCCTAGCTAGACTGACAAAATCAAAAAGAGAGAAGACTCAAATAAACAAAATAATGAATGAGAAAGGCGACATTACTACAGATCCCAAGGGAAAAAAAAAAATTATAAGAAGATACTATGAACAGAGGCGGGGCAAGATGGCGGAGTCGTGAGGAGCAGAATTTCGTCTCTCCCCTAGAACAGCTGGCAATTACCCAAGAACTACATGAAACAGTGTTTTCGGGGTCTCCAGTAACCAGTCACACATTGGACACAAGTTTGGAGTTCAAGGAAAAGCTGAGATCGCAGCGAACATTGTAAGTTCCCCGGACCAGGGGTCTGGCGCCCCTCCCCACCCAGACATCACAGACTGTCTTGCTGCCGGCTCCCTGAAAGGGGGGGGTGGGGAATAGCAATCCGCTGAGGGCAAGAAGGGGGCTCAACCCAGCCTCAACTGCAGAATTAATTAACAAATTAATTAACTAACTTTGGGAGCTGGGGTGCTAAAGAAGGGCTGGGCTCCGAGAAGTGGGGGCACGTAAAAGCGGGCACCCATTCCCAGACTCCAAACAAGCCATTTTTTTTTTCCCCTACATTTTGTCCCTTCTAGCATCTCACTGATCCCTTATCTTTTTGCATTTCAATAGCCCCCGGCAGGGGTGGAACTGCAGCGGCTGGAGAGTAATTATCAGACAATAGCCCAAAGCATATCTTTAAATGCTCTATTCCCACACTGACAAAACTTCCAGGCTGGGGAAAGACTTTTAAAAAAGACTCTTTTTTTTTTTTTTTCCTTTTTTCTTTTTCTTGATTTCTTTCCTATTTTTATTTTTTTATTTATTTTTTTAATCTAAAAGTAATATATGTGGTTATTTTCTATCGAAAAGCCCAGGTTGAGGGACTAGGCTGGGCTTGGGGGAGACAGAGTGCCCACAGTGTCTTTGAATTCCGTATTCACTACTGAAGGCCTCCACCCCGTCTTTAATTGGCAACTCAGGCTGACCAAGGAATCTACCTGGAGAGGCCCCAAAGAGGAGAGGGGAGAAGGGAATAGTGCCCCTGAGAGACAACTGGAGTTCCGAGGATTGGGAGAGTGGAGGGAGGTCCAGCTCAACTGGCAGTCCTCCTTCTGGGAATTCAGACCCCAGGAGCTGGAATTCAGATTCCGGCTTCAGTCAGCCATGTCCCTGACAGGATCAGAGTCAGCAGGAGAACTAAAGGCTCCATAACTCCTTACACTGGTGGGGGACCTGCGGGCTGGCCAGCGCCACCTGCTGGACAGGAGAGGAAAAGCACCAATTCTAAAGGCCTCATAGGAGGGTCCCATTCTCAGGAAAACTCCATACCCTCCCAATGAGACCTGGGCCTCACTAGACTGGGAAAATCTGACTACGGTCGACCATATCTGAGGTGACCCACTCACAAAAAGGTTACATAGAGGCAGAGCAAGAAACAGAAAAAACAAGAGGGGAAAAATTCCGATCAACTAAACAGAACCTAAGTTAGAGGTCTAGAATAAGTTGAACTGAATAACAGAGGCCAGAGAACAAAGCCAACCAACAAGAAAACCACCAGGTAAAAGACAGAAAACAAGCTCCAAAATAAACTAATCAAGAAAATCAGATGCCTAGACAACTTAAGATAACAAGCCATACCAGGAAACATGAAAACATGGACCAGCCAAAGGAACAAACTAATAGCTCAGCTGAGACACAGGAGTGGAGGCAGCTAATGCTAAATAAATTTGATGAAATGAAGGAAGATAAAGCAAAAGAGCTGAAGGATATAAAGAAGACACTGGCTGACCATAAAGAAGAATTCATAAACTTAAAAAAACAAATGGCAGAACTCATGGGAATGAAGGCCACAATGGAGGAGATGAAAAACACAATGGAGGGACACAACAGTAGATTTGAACAGGCAGAAGAAAGGATCAGTGAACTGGAAGACAGGTCATTCGAATTCATACACACAAAAGAACAGATGGTGAAAAAAATGGGAAAATATGAACAGGGTCTTAGGGAGCTGAGTGACAACATAAAACGTACAAATATATATGTTATGGGTATCCCAGAAGGAGAAGAGAGGGGAAAAGGGGCAGAAAGAGTAATAGAAGACATATTCACTGAAAATTTCCCAACTCTTATAAAAGACAGAAAATTAGAGATACAAGAAGTACAATGTACCCCAAACAGAACAGATCCCAAAAGACCTACTCCAAGACACTTACTGGTCAGATTGTCCAATGTCAAAGACAAAGAGAGGATTCTGAAAGCAGCAAGAGAAAAGCAATCCATCACATACAAGGGAAGATCAATAAGACTATGTACAGATTTCTCTGCAGAAACCATGGAGGCAAGAAGACAGTGGCATGATATATTTAAGATACTGAAAGAGAAAAACTGCCAACCAAGAATTCTATATCCAGCAAAACTTTCCTTCAAAAATGAGGTAGAGGAGGCGGGGCAAGATGGCAGACTGGTAAGCTGTATGTTTTAGTTACTCCTCCAGGAAAGTAGGTAGAAAGCCAGGAACTGCGTGGACTGGACACCACAGAGCAATCTGACTTTGGGCATACTTCATACAACACTCATGAACACGTAGAACTGCTGAGATCAGCGAAATCTGTAAGTTTTTGCGGCCAGGGTACCCGCGCCCCTCCCTGCCAGGCTCAGCCCGTGGAAGGAGGGACTGTCAGCTCCGGGAAGGAGAAGGGAGAACTGCAGTGGCTGCTCTTATCGGAAACTCATTCTACTGATCCAGACTCCAACCATAGATAGACTGAGACCAGACACCAGAGAATCTGAGAGCAGCCAGCCCAGCAGAGAGGAGACAGGCATAGAAAAAAAAAAACAACACGAAAAACTCCAAAATAAAAGCAGAGGATTTTTGGAGTTCTGGTGAACATAGAAAGGGGAAGGGCGGAGCTCAGGCCCTAAGGCGCAAATGCAAATCCTGAAGAAAAGCTGATCTCTCTGCCCTGTGGAACTTTCCTTAATGGCCCTGGTTGCTTTGTCTCTTAGCATTTCAATAACCCATTAGATCTCTGAGGAGGGCCCTTTTTTTTTTTTTTTTAACTCCTTTTTTCTTTTTCTAAAACAATTACTCTAAGAAGCCCAATACAGAAAGCTTCAGAGACTTTCAATTTGGGCACGTCAAGTCAAGAGCAGAACTAAGAGAGCTCTGAGACAAAAGGCAATAATTCAGTGGCTGAGAAAATTCACTAAACACCACAACTTCCCAAGAAAAGGGGGGTGTCCGCTCACAGCCACCATCCTGGTGGACAGGAAACACTCCTGCCCATCGCCAGCCTCACAGCCCAGAGCTGCCCCAGACAACCCAGTGTGACGGAAGTGCTTCAAATAACAGGCACACACCACAAAACTGGGCGTGGACATTAGCCTTCCCTGCAACCTCAGCTGATTGTCCCAGAGTTGGGAAGGTGGAGCAGTGTGAATTAACAAAACCCCATTCAGCCATCATTTCAGCAGACTGGGAGCCTCCCTACACAGCCCAGCAGCCAAGAACTGTCCTGGGGGGACAGCACTCACCTGTGACATAGCACAGTCATCCCTCAACAGAGGACCCGGGGTGCACAACCTGGAAGAGGGACCCACTTGCAAGTCTCAGGAGACATACGCCAATACCAAGGACTTGTGGGTCAGTGGCAGAGACAAACTGTGGCAGGACTGAACTGAAGGATTAGACTATTGCAGCAGCTTTAAAACTCTAGGATCACCAGGGAGATTTGATTGTTAGCGCCACCCCCCCTCCCCGACTGCCCAGAAACACGCCCCACATACAGGGCAGGCAACACCAACTACACACACAAGCTTGGTACACCAACTGGGCCCCACAAGACTCACTCCCCCACTCACCAAAAAGGCTAAGCAGGGGAGAACTGGCTTGTGGAGAACAGGTGGCTCGTGGACGCCACCTGCTGGTTAGTTAGAGAAAGTGTACTCCACGAAGCTGTAGATCTGATAAATTAGAGATAAGGACTTCAATAGGTCTACAAACCCTAAAAGAACCCTATCAAGTTCAGCAAATGCCATGAGGCCAAAAACAACAGAAAATTATAAAGCATATGAAAAAACAAGACGATATGGATAACCCAAGCCCAAGCACCCAAATCAAAAGACCAGAAAAGACACAGCACCTAGAGCAGCTACTCAAAGAACTAAAGATGAACAATGATACCATAGTACGGGATATAAAGGAAATCAAGAAGACTCTAGAAGAGCATAAAGAAGACATTGCAAGACTAAATAAAAAAATGGATGATATTATGGAAATTAAAGAAACTGTTGACCAAATTAAAAAGATTCTGGACACTCATAGTACAAGACTAGAGGAAGTTGAACAACGAATCAGTGACCTGGAAGATGACAGAATGGAAAATGAAAGCATAAAAGAAAGAATGGGGAAAAAAATTGAAAAAATCGAAATGGACCTCAGGGATATGATAGATAATATGAAACGTCCAAATATAAGACTCATTGGTGTCCCAGAAGGGGAAGAAAAGGGTAAAGGTCTAGGAAGAGTATTCAAAGAAATTGTTGGGGAAAACTTCCCAAATCTTCTAAACAACATAAATACACAAATCATAAATGCTCAGCGAACTCCAAATAGAATAAATCCAAATAAACTCACTCCGAGACATATACTGATCACACTGTCAAACACAGAAGAGAAGGAGCAAGTTCTGAAAGCAGCAAGTGAAAAGCAATTCACCACATACAAAGGAAACAGCATAAGACTAAGTAGTGACTACTCAGCAGCCACCATGGAGGCCAGAAGGCAGTGGCACGATATATTTAAAATTCTGAGTGAGAAAAATTTCCAGCCAAGAATACTTTATCCAGCAAAGCTCTCCTTCAAATTTGAGGGAGAGCTTAAATTTTTCACAGACAAAGAAATGCTGAGAGAATTTGCTAACAAGAGACCTGCCCTACTGGAGATACTAAAGGGAGCCCTACAGACAGAGAAACAAAGACAGGACAGAGAGACTTGGAGAAAGGTTCAGTACTAAAGAGGTTCGGTATGGGTACAATAAAGGATATTAATAGAGAGAGGGGAAAAATACGGCAAACATAAACCAAAGGATAAGATGGCCGATTCAAGAAATGCCTTCACGGTTATAACGTTGAATGTAAATGGATTAAACTCCCCAATTAAAAGATATAGATTCGCAGAATGGATCAAAAAAAATGAACCATCAATATGCTGCATACAAGAGACTCATCTTAGACACAGGGACACAAAGAAACTGAAAGTGAAAGGATGGAAAAAAATATTTCGTGCAAGCTACAGCCAAAAGAAAGCAGCTGTAGCAATATTAATCTCAGATAAAATAGACTTCAAATGCAGGGATGTTTTGAGAGACAAAGAAGGCCACTACATACTAATAAAAGGGGCAATTCAGCAAGAAGAAATAACAATCGTAAATGTCTATGCACCCAATCAAGGTGCCACAAAATACATGAGAGAAACACTGACAAAACTAAAGGAAGCAACTGATGTTTCCACAATAATTGTGGGAGACTTCAACACATCACTCTCTCCTATACATAGATCAACCAGACAGAAGACCAATAAGGAAATTGAAAACCTAAACAATCTGATAAATGAATTAGATTTAACAGACATCTACAGGACATTACATCCCAAATCACCAGGATACACACACTTTTCTAGTGCTCACGGAACTTTCTCCAGAATAGATCATATGCTGGGACATAAAACAAGCCTCAATAAATTTAAAAAGATTGAAATTATTCAAAGCACATTCTCTGACCACAATGGAATACAATTAGAAGTCAACAACCATCAGAGACTTAGAAAATTCACAAATACCTGGAGGTTAAACAACACACTCCTAAACAATCAGTGGGTTAAAGAAGAAATAGCAAGAGAAATTGCTAAATATATAGAGACGAATGAAAATGAGAACACAACATACCAAAACCTATGGGATGCAGCAAAAGCAGTGCTAAGGGGGAAATTTACAGCACTAAACGCATATATTAAAAAGGAAGAAAGAGCCAAAATCAAACAACTAATGGATCAACTGAAGAAGCTAGAAAATGAACAGCAAACCAATCCTAAACCAAGTAGGAGAAAAGAAATAACAAGGATTAAAGCAGAAATAAATGACATAGAGAACAAAAAAACAATAGAGAGGATAAATATCACCAAAAGTTGGTTCTTTGAGAAGATTAACAAGATTGACAAGCCCCTAGCTAGACTGACAAAATCAAAAAGAGAGAAGACCCATATAAACAAAATAATGAATGAAAAAGGTGACATAACTGCAGATCCTGAAGAAATTAAAAAAATTATAAGAGGATATTATGAACAACTGTATGGCAACAAACTGGACAATGTAGAAGAAATGGACAATTTCCTGGAAACATATGAACAACCTAGACTGACCAGAGAAGAAATAGAAGAACTCAACCAACCCATCACAAGCAAAGAGATCCAATCAGTCATCAAAAATCTTCCCACATATAAATGCCCAGGGCCAGATGGCTTCACAGGGGAATTCTACCAAACTTTCCAGAAAGAACTGACACCAATCTTACTCAAAATCTTTCAAAACATTGAAGAAAATGGAACACTACCTAACTTATTTTATGAAGCTAACATCAATCTAATACCAAAACCAGGCAAAGATGCTACAAAAAAGGAAAACTACCGGCCAATCTCCCTAATGAATATAGATGCAAAAATCCTCAACAAAATACTTGCAAATCGAATCCAAAGACACATTAAAAAAATCATACACCATGACCAAGTGGGGTCCATTCCAGGCATGCAAGGATGGTTCAACATAAGAAAAACAATCAATGTATTACAACACATTAAAAACTCGAAAGGGAAAAATCAATTGATCATCTCAATAGATGCTGAGAAGCATTTGACAAAATCCAACATCCCTTTTTGATAAAAACACTTCAAAAGGTAGGATTTGAAGGAAACTTCCTCAACATGATAAAGAGCATATATGAAAAACCCACAGCCAGCATAGTACTCAATGGTGAGAGACTGAAAGCCTTCCCTCTAAGATCAGGAACAAGACAAGGATGCCCGCTGTCACCACTGTTATTCAACATTGTGCTGGAAGTGCTAGCCAGGGCAATCCGGCAAGACGAAGAAATAAAAGGCATCCAAATTGGAAAAGAAGAAGTAAAACTGTCATTGTTTGCAGACGATATGATCTTATATCTAGAAAACCCTGAGAAATCGACGATACAGCTACTAGAGCTAATAAACAAATTTAGCAAAGTAGCGGGATACAAGGTTAATGCACATAAGTCAGTAATGTTTCTATATGCTAGAAATGAACAAACTGAAGAGACACTCAAGAAAAAGATACCATTTTCAATAGCAACTAAAAAAATCAAGTACCTAGGAATAAACTTAACCAAAGATGTAAAAGACCTATACAAAGAAAACTACATAACTCTACTAAAAGAAATAGAAGGGGACCTTAAAAGATGGAAAAATATTCCATGTTCATGGATAGGAAGGCTAAATGTCATTAAGATGTCAATTGTACCCAAACTCATCTACAGATTCAATGCAATCCCAATCAAAATTCCAACAACCTACTTTGCAGACTTGGAAAAGCTAGTTATCAAATTTATTTGGAAAGGGAAGATGCCTCGAATTGCTAAAGACACTCTAAAAAAGAAAAACAAAGTGTGAGGACTTACACTCCCTGATTTTGAAGCTTACTATAAAGCCACAGTTGCCAAAACAGCATGGTACTGGCACAAAGACAGATATATCGATCAATGGAGAATTCGGAGCTAGACCCCCAGATCTATGGCCAACTGATCTTTGGTAAGGCCCCCAAAGCCAATGAGCTAGGACATAACAGTATTTTCAACAAACGGGGCCTGGGAGCACTGGATATCCATATCCAAAAGAATGAAAGAGGACCCCTACTTCACACCTACACAAAAATTAACTAAAAAGTGGATCAAAGACCTCAATATAAAAGACAGTACCATAAAACTCCTAGAATATAATGTAGGAAGACATCTTCAAGACCTTGTATTAGGCGGTCACTTCCTAGACCTTGCACCCAAAGCACAAGCAACAAAAGAAAAAAACAGATAAATGGGAACTCCTCAAACTTAGAAGTTTCTGTACCTCAAAGGAATTTGTCAAAAAGGTGAAAAGGCAGCCAACTCAATGGGATAAAATTTTGGAAACCATGTATCTGACAAAAGACTGATATCTTGCAATATATAAAGAAATCCTGCAACTCAACAACAATAGTACAGACAGCCCAATTATAAAATGGTCAAAAGACAGGAAAAGACAGTTCTCTGAAGAAGAAATACAAATGGCCAAAAAAAACATGAAAAGATGTTCAGCTTCACTAGCTATTAGAGAGATGCAAATTAAGACCACAATGAGATACCATCTAACACCAATTAGAATGGCTGCCATGAAACAACAGGAATCTACAAATGCTGGAGATGATGTGGAGAAATTGGAACTCTTATTCATTGTTGGTGGGACTGTATAATGGTTCAGCCACTCTGGATGTCAGTCTGGCAGTTCCTTAGAAAACTAGATATAGAGTTACCCTTCGATCCAGCAACTGCACTTCTCGGTATACACCCGAAAGATCTGAAAGCAGTGACTCGAGCAGGTATCTGCACACCAATGTTCATAGCAGCATTATTCACAATTGCCAAGAGATGGAAACAACCCAAATGTCCTTCAATAGATGAGTGGATAAATAAAATGTGGTATATTCACATGATGGAATACTATGCGGCAGTAAGAAGGAACGATCTCGTGAAACATATGACAACATGGATGAACCCTGAAGACATAATGCTGAGCACAACAAAAACAGAAATATTATATGCTACCACTAATGTGAACATTGAAAAATGTAAAATAAATGGTTTATAATATAGAATGTAGGGAACCTAGCAATAGAGAGCAATTAGTGAAGAGGGAACAATAACCTAATAAGAACAGATAAGGTATCGTGGGTAAATTTAACATTTTGGGAATGCCCGGGAATGACTAAGGTTTGTTAATTTCTGGTGGGTATGGCAGGAACAAGATCACAGAAATGTTGCTATCTTAGGTTATCTGTCTTTCTTATTCCTTTGCTGGGTTATAGTCCGTATATTTTCCTGGGGTAGAGTACGAATATGTAAAGTAGTTATTTTAGGTTAAAAAAAAAGTGACACTGAAGCATAATTTGTACTTACCATATTGGTAAATATAAAAAGATTATCAATACTGCTGGAAGGAAAGGGTTAATGGTTGGACTCTGAATCCTTCTTTCAGACTCCTGAGGAACAGCTGAGGAAAATATCTGATAGTTTAAATTCTTGCAACATCAACCCTGAAGATAGATAAGAGTCCTGTAGGGTCTGCTATGAACTAATAATTTATCCAAGAAAGCTCTTTACTCTACCGTACTTGGCTGTCAGGATTGTACAGTGTATAACATACTTTCTGGACCAGAGCTACACTGAAAATTAGGAGCCAGTCACTTAGAAATCCAGAGGCTATAAGGTTAGCAGGGATTTTTAAAGAGAGGGACTGCACGCCTGGTGGCTTCCCTGTTATTATGACCAGAACTCACATTAGCTTCTTGTCAACCTCATAATCAAAACGCATCTGGTATAGAGTAACTGCAGACATCACAAGCCGTGTCAGTGTTAGAGGCCTCTATAACATTACAACTACGTATTCTTCTTTTATAACACTATTTGGTACTAGATACACCAGTTGTGTCTGGGGAGTTTGGTCAATAACTGGAAACTGGAATCCACTATCTCCCAAGAGCTGTGCAGCTGTGCTGAGGTGAGATGAAAACAGGCTGTCCCATGCACTGCGTGGAAATGAATTAGTATAACCTCAATAAAGGGGAATTCAAGAAAATCGAATGAAACTACAGATACATATAACCTCTGACCCAGCAATTCCACATCTAGAAATTTTTCCTGTAGCTCATCACTCACATGTGACTTCCTTTTATAAAGGCATTCACTGCAGCACTCTTGTTACGAAAAAAAAAAAAAAAAAAAAAAAGATTAATAAACTAAATGTCCATCAAAATAAAATACTGGTTAAATAAACTATTGTTTATTTAAACAATTACATATCATGCAAATGTGTAAAACAGAGAAGACAGGGTACACACAAGCTCTTTATTTTTAAGAGCAACGATCACCAAAATATACTATTAATAAGAAGAAAGAAGGCACAAAACACTACATTCTAAATTTGTGTTAATAATACATGCAGAAAATAACTCTGAATAGATTAAAAAGAATGTGGGAGCCTCCCCGGAAAGAAACTACAGGAGAGGGAGGCAGGAGTGGCGGGGAGAGATCACTGTCAACACTTCTGTACCTTTTGAAGTTCAATGGACAGGGACACTGGGTACAGTACAGGAAGGAATGTAATACTCATAAAAAGCCTACATTGCTGAACTGCAAGAATAATCTGCCTCTGAGCACACTAGCAACCAAGTTAATATTAATAAACTCCTTGGCAGGGGCATAGAAGAATTCCCTCTAGGAAAATAAGCCAAAGAGAAAAGACCTACAGATATCCTCAGTAAATCCAAATAATCAACAAGCCCTATCTGTTTCCAAGATATTTCTTCTACTTAGTTTCTTAGTACTTCACTCGTAAAAACAGACAGTGATATTCATGTTTTAAAATGAAGCATCTATGTAAATGACAGAGCCAATAAAGACAAAAAGGAAAAAGTAACTTAAAAAAATGACATGCAGAGATGAGAAAACAATAAAAAAAATTTTTAAATGGTAATTAATATCCTGAGAGATAAGAGAAGATACAGCATCCATGAAATAAATAACAGGAGCCTATAAATAAAGCTTTACTTCAAAAAGTCTCTGTAAATAAAAACCATGATAGCAGAAATAAATTCAACAGAAGAGTTGAAAATAAAATTGAAGAAACCTCAAAGAAAGTGTAACATACAGACGGAAAAGATAAGGGCAAAAGAGAAAAACAAATGATCTATCCGATAGTCCAATATCTGACCACTCAAGTTCCAAAAAGAGAACTGAGAAATTAGAAGGGAAAAGATATCAGAAGAAAATTCAACAAAATTTCTCAGAGCTGTAAGATGTTAGCTTCCACAATGAAAGAGCCCACTGACTTCCCAGCATAGCAAGAGAAAAATTCACATTGAGGCATGTCATTGTGAAATTTCAGAACACCACGGATAGATTTTAAACACTTCCAGAAAAAAAAAAAAAATACGTCACATATAAAGGCTCAAGCATCAGAATGGTCACTGGATTTCTAAACAGCAATACTGAAACGCAAGAAGGCAAAGGAGAAAGCCTTCAAAGTTCTGAAGAGAAATTATTTCCTACCTAGAATTCTGTATCTAATCAAATTAATCAAGGGAGAAGACAGAATTGAGGAATTTTCCTAAATGCAGAGTCTCAAAAAGATGTACCTCCTATTCACCCAAAAGGACATGAGATCCAAAAAATAGGGTGTCAGGAAAACAAGCCCAAGAGGGCCTGCGCCGGCTGGCCCTGAGAGGAAAGCTTCCAGGACAGCTGTGTGGCTGGACTGCGGAGTCACTGCCAACTGGAGCACAGGAGAGCTCCAAGGCAAGCACAGAAAGCAACCCAAAGAAATGTACCTGCGGTACGAGAATGGACTCAAAATACTACACCTTTTTAGTAAGAATTATTTGGTAACATTCAGAGAAAATTAAGCAAAGTAGAAAATAAGCTAATTATAAAAAGATGTACAGAAAAAGAAATATAATGATGGCACACTAGATGAGCCATATTTATAAGACTGAAAAGAAGAAAAGTATGTATGTATGTGTTGAAGTCTAGACCTGGAAAGTAAAAGCCACCTTTCACAGAACAAAGTCTCCCACATAAGAATATAAAAATGAGGAGGGAAAAAAAAAAACCAGAAGATAAAGCATATATCCACGTTATTTAAAAATATGAACTAACTACCAGAAGTAGGAGCTAACAGAATGGAAGTGGTGGCTTATGGGGTATATGAAGCAAGGATGGGAAGGGCTAGGAAAGGGGGCTAGTAATTTTTATTTAAAACTTCGTAGCCTTTCAAAGTTATCACCTTTCTGTATATATGTTATATTTCACAAAAAGGATATTGTAACCCATAGCATTCCTGGAAATCTCCTATATATATAACTACTCATTACATTGTACATTGAAAGTTATCACCTTTCTGCATATATTTCACAATAAGGAAATAACTGAAATTGTGGAACTATAACCCATAACATTCTTTGAAATTTGCTCTATAGCTACTCATTAAATTGTACGTTGAAAGTTATCACCTTTCTGTATATGTTATATTTCATAATAAAGAAATATCTGAAACTGGGGAACTATAACCCGTAACATTCTTTGAAATTTGCTCTCATCTACTTGTTAAATTGTACTTTGAAAATTACCACTTTTATGTATATATGTTATATTCCACAATAAAAAATGGAAAAAAAAACTCTATTGTAGTTTTGTTTTGCATTAATAATTACTAGCCTAAGAAAATCTTATGCCCAGATGACAACTGTCTAAAACTGTCTAAAACTGTGAAATATAACTCTTGGTTCTTAGGTATATCAGATATGTAAAATTAGTCATAGAAATTTATATGTGGCGATTCTACTGTCAACTTTTCAAAAATCACTAACTGACCCTAATCTACTTTGAGTGTAATAGGGCTATTTCTCCAAATCAGTGAACAAAGAAATGATCACTTGATGATGCCACATGGAAAACCAAGTGTGAAGAATTTCAGATTTTTCAGAGTCTATTATTTAGAAGTAATTTTTGGTGTTTGAATTTGTATCTGTAAGCATTCACTGTATATTATGTTATTTTCTCCAGGCAGGGCTACAGAAAAAGAGAAATTCTCTTTTTCAATGCTGGCACTGAAACCACATTTTTTGCAAATAAATGTATCTGAACCTAGTTTATGGGCTAGATCTGGAATGGCTACAGGAAATATCAAGTTATTTTTGTTTTGTTTAATTGTTCTTTTATAGGTTATCCAGGGATGTTTTTGGTTATTTGGAATTCTCATACTCAAACACTTGACACCTAAAATCTTTGGCATTGCAGATGATATGGGTGCATTTTTTGCTTATATTCAGTGACTTCATTACAAAATCAAACAGGCTAATAATGAACTGAGTTATTAAAGTGCTACTGTTTAAACAAACAAAAAAAATAGAAAGAAAGAAACAACCAAAAAAACCAAAACTTTGTAGAATTTTACATACCACCAAGCAATTAAGAGTAATGGAACATTACACATCAAATGACAGTTGTTTTTTTTGTTTTTATAAAGCAAAAAGTGGTAGACATACACTTTTTTTTTGAAACCCTAACATGCTTGTTCCAAAATCTGACATATTAAAACCATTTTTACTAAAAAACAAAAAGTTAAAATATTTCAATGCACAATAATAAATTATAAATTCTCTACAGCCTTTATCTGTAATTTTTTTCCTTTCCTGACATTAAAGAAAAGATACATTCCCTACCACCCTTACTAATTTGGAAAGTATCACAATATGTGTATTCTTTTAGTGTAGATTTATACAAAGTTACACTTATATTTTAAATGTGCACTTGACATAAAATCACTAATATGATTATATTGTTCCTGAAAAATTCACAAATTATGTATTTATATACATACATACATATACATACACACACATATATATATGCCTGTATTTACAGGTATATGTGTGTGTGTGTATCTCCACTTTAGAAAGTTTTAATTCCAATTACTCTCTTCATTTTACGTAATTTTTTCATTTATAGCAAGCAGATTAGTCATTACTGTTGTTGCTTTTATAAAACCATTTAGATTTACCTAAATGTTTAATCTTACTCTCTTACTGGTTTCAGTTTCCTTCTTCCTAAACTTGTCATTCTTTCAGTAAGGGTGTATTTTCTTAAAGCCAAACTTTCTCAGATTTTGCTTGAATGAAAATGTCTACTTTGCCTTCACTCTTAAGTGGCAATTTAGCTGGGTGAAAAATTACAGGTTAACAGTTATTTTCTCTCATCACTCTCAAGATTATTACTTATTGAACTATTGTATTACATTATTATTACACTGTCTTCTGGTTTCTGCTGGTCAGGTACTGGCTGTCCTTTTAGTTCTCTGTACCTAATCAGCTTTCCCCCTCTCTGTGGCCACTTTTATAATCTTTGATGCTCTCTCTCTGATGCTCTCTCTGCAGTGCCGAAGTTTTGCTATTAAAACGTATCTAGGTGTGGATTTATTTACATTTCTGCCTGCTCACGATATATTGTGTTTGCTGAATCTAAGGTTGTATTACTTTCATCAATTCTGGACATTTGTCTTAAAATATTAGCTCCCCACAAAATAGTAATAACAATAATAATGGGGGGAGGAGGAGGAGAAGAAGAAATCAAATAAAATATCAGCTCCCCAATCTCTAGTCTCTCTATCCATTGAGATTTTAATTTCAGTAATGATTTTTCTATTTGGTTATTTTCTTAAAATCTGCCTGGCCATTTTTAACACTTTTATTCTTTTCTTCGATTGTCTATTCCTTTTTTACTTTCACTCACCTGAAAAAGATTTCAGCAGTAACTCTGTTCAGTAATCCCGTTATGTAAATGCGGTAATTCTATTATCTGCAATTCATCTGAAGTTCGTGGGACTCTAATCAGGCCAACTCTTTATCATGTGTTTTATAATTTTGATGTATGAGCTCATTTTGGGTGATGCTATATCTGTGGAAATTTGTAGCCTGGGTTCTTTGCCCAGAACAGTCATGAGCCTGTTAGAGGCTCTGCAGAAATTACCAACTCACTGTCACTTCGATGAAAATTTCTAGGTTTTCAGGGGGCCCAAATCACGTAGGTAGTTTAAATGGAAGCCCCAAAACCCTATGAGGATATGTATTCCCAGGGAAGAGTCCCACTTAAGCCCAAAGAAATGAACTCCCTAGTTACATTGCTATGCTATGAGGCAGATTCTTCTAGTCTCGATTTTATTAAAGATCTCAGTTCCAAAACTCATTTTTTTATTGGCCAAAGCTCTCCTTTCCTGCCACTGTCATGGTAGTTAATTTTTTTTCATGGGTTGCTTTTATAAATTCAACTCATGTAAGTCCCTTGGTTACATAAACTGGCAATATCCACCATCCCCAACGCCACCTCTAGAGTAGCCTCAGTTTACTGCAAACTGGGTTGGCTTTCAGTTATTTCTCTAATTTATAAGGTCAGCTATGTATTTAAAAGGATCTGTCACCAAAACTGTACAGAATTATCCAGAAACAGTCTCAAAAACAAACTGAAATAAACACTGGCATATTCCTTCAGTCATGAAGAATTGAAAATAACATATAAAAATCTATACTAAGTATACTGTTAAAATAACTATGCTAAGTAATACAGATGTAAAACAGTATTTTACAATTATAAATTTTATAACTGTTCTCACCACTTCCACACCTTCATTTCATTTGTGGACTCAGTACATTCAAAAATTGAGCTGACATATCATATTGATAATCTAATCACCAAATATAATGCTCTTTAGTCCTCACCTTGTGTTCCGGTTTGCTAATGCTGCCATTATGAAAAATACCAGAAATGGATTGGCTTTTATAAACGGGGTTTATTTGGTTACAAATTTACAGTCTGAAGGCCATGAAAATGTCCAAATTAAGGCATCACACAAGTATACCTTCACCAAAGGAAAGCCAATGGTGTCTGGAACACCTCTGTTAGCTGGGAAGGCATGTGGCTGGCTTCTGCTGATCCCACGTTGTGTTCCAGCTCCTCTCTCAGCTCCTGTGTGTTCAGGAGAGCTCTGTGGTGTTTTGTCCTCTCTTAGCTTCTCCAGAGCAAACTGTCAGCGAAAATCTGCTTTCAACAGCCATCTCCAAAATGTCTCTCTGTGCTGCAGCTGCTCTGAGGTCCTTCTATGAGCTCTTTTATAAGGCTCCAGTGATTAAATCAAGATCCACCCTGAATGGGTGGGGCCACACCTCCATGGAAATAATTCAGAGATATCACATACAGTTGGTGGGTCACATCTCCATGGAAACAACTTAATCCCAAGATTCCAATCTAATCAACACTAATACATCTGCCCCCACAAGACTGCATCAAAGAACATGGCATTTTGTGGGACACAATACATCCAAACTGGCACACCTCACTTGAGTTCTCTCTCAAAAACAACGGCAGTGCCGACCAATACTGTTTTTTTCCTGGAGTAATTTTCTTTCTTCCTGATCACAATAATCCATTTATAATGTATTATACCCATTCATCACAAAAAAAAGTAAGAAAAATATTTATCTTACAACCAAAAATTAATCACTTTTCAGTCTTTTCATATAAGGCCCTCTAGCTCTATAAGAAATGAATCATACTGAAAAGTTTTTCATCCAGCTTTTAAAATTATATTGTAAGCATTTTCTTTGTGTAATCACATACCCTCTGAAAGCATGGCCTTTTTAACAGTAACATGGTCAGTCATATCCTATGACTGCAGAATAATCATTCCGTATAATATAGAATTAATGTTTTCATACATTTTTCTCCATGATAAATTTACAATCTTAAGATAAACCAAGTTTTATATTCTGAATTTTTCATTGCTTGCTCTTATATAACACAACACATTAAATCAGCAAAAACTTATTTTAACTATTTCATTTTTAAAATAATCCATCTTTCCCCCTCTGAATAAAAACGTTCCTTTTATCATGGAAAGGAAGTTTATTCTAATGGTCAAAGCATGGGCTCTGAAATCTTCATAATTAAGAGGACAGGCTCACAGTACCACCATACAGCTGTGCGTCCAACTATACTGTGTACAATTGTACTGTGAACAACTGATTGTATGCCTTGTATGACTGTATGGTATGTGAATATATCTCAATAAAATTGAATTACTAAAAAAAAAAAGAGGACAGGCTCTGAAAGCAAGACAAGGTGCACTCCAACCAGCTCTGCCACTTCCTGGCTCTATGACAAACAAGTCACTTAATCTCTCTGCGATTCAGTTTACTCATTCAAAACAGCACCTCTCTCATGGGGTTGCTCTAAAGAAAGAGTTAATACATGCAGAACACTGTAAAATGTCTGGCATATAGAAAGTGTTCAGTAAGTGCAAACTATTATCATACACAAATTCTAATGTATAAGAATTCGCTTCTGAGCATTCTACTCTAATTCAGTAATCTATATATTCCTTCAGAATACCACGTACTTCTAATTATTATACTTTTAAAATGTTTTCTTAATATATCCTTTGATCACTATTCTTTCTTAAATCTTGGTTATTCCATGTTTCTTCTTCTGCATGCACTTTGGAGTTGAAATTTTTATTATATTTACAAGTTAGGTATACTTATTAATTTGGGTAGACTTAATTATGATTTAAAATATCAAGCCTTGATTTTCAGGAACATGGTATTTCTCTCCATGTATCTGAGGCTTTTTATAAAGTCCTTTAAAGGTCTTCCATTTTCTTCCGAGTTCCCATACATCCTTGCTGGGTTTATTCCTAGTATTTTATATTTTCTGCTAAGTTTTCTTTCTTTTTTTTTTGGGGGGGGGGGCGTCTAGAGGGAATGGGTAGGAAAAGTTGGAGCACCAGTGGCTACAGGATAGCAACTAATGATTGAAACGTTAGTTTTAACAGTTTTTCAATTAATTCTGAGGAAATATCCATCAACAGATACTAATGATTAATGCTTCTTGCTCAAGTTTCCTTTACAGCATATTTAGATCTTCTAGACAAATATTAAATAATAAGTGATATTATTTCTGCATTTTCCTGGCTTTAATGTTTTCTTGGCACACTTTTCATTTTCATGTCGTAAGTCTTTCCTAACTCTCTCTGGGTACTCAATTCAGTCTCCTTTGCCAACTACTCTTTTTTTTTTTTTTTTTTTTTTTTTATTTTGCTCACTTGTAAATGGCAAGTCTTCACAAAAGCTCTGATCTTGATCTTCTATCTTCCTGACACTCTCCCTGAATGACTTCATTGACTCTAATGGCTTGTAATGCTATTCATACGTTGATAGTTTCCAAACATTCACCTCCAGCACAATCTACTTCCTTGAATGAATGCCTATTATTATATCCAATTTCCTACTGACAGCTCCATCCAGATAACAAACCAGTGTCTTAAATGCAACACATCAAAAGTGCATCTTAACATTCTCTACCCCAAAACAACTCTCCCTTCAAATGTTGTCTAACCAGGCTATGACCATCCACATTCAACCGCCCACACAGAAACCTGAACACCTCCCCGCCTTCATCTCTGCCCAGCAGGTCATTTAATCCTACTGCAGATGTCTGTAGATATAGTATACTCAGAATACATATCGTCTTCTAATCATAATACCACCTTTGAAGAGATTCTATTCGTTTTTGGTACTGGTCACTCCAAAATGGTAGCTGTTCACTTCTTACTTCAACTTTCTGAGCTATGTTACACACTTCCATAGACTCTTTTTGCTTAACTTATACAGAATCTATTTCTATTACTGGCAACCAAATAATACACCTGTATTTTCAAAACTGGTAAATAAAGATAAAGAATGAAGCATCTGCCCACTGTTACCCCTGTTAACCAACAGTGTACTCAAAGTTCTAACCAGAGCAATTAGGCAAGAAAAAGAAATAAAAGGCATCCAAATTAGAAAGGAAGAAGTAAAACACTCCCTTATTTGCAGATATGATCCTATATAAAGAAAAACCTGAAGTATCCACGAAAATTCTCCTAGAGATAATAAATGAATTCAGCAAAGTCACAGGGTACAAGATCAACACACAAAAATCAGTAGTGTTTCTAGACACTAGCAATGAACAATCAGAAAAAGAAATCAAGGGAAAAATTTCATTTACAATAGCAACTAAAAGACTCAAATACTTAGGAATAAAGCTAACCAAGGATGAAAAGGACTTGTACAAAGAAAACCAGAAAACACTGCTAAAAGAAATCAAACAGAATCTAAATAAATGGAAGGACAGCCCGTGTTCATGGACTGGAATACTGAATATTGTTAAGATATCAGTACTACCCAAAACAATTTACAGATTCAACACTATCCCAATCAAACTGCCAACAACCTTTTTTGCAGAAATGGAAGTCAATCATCAAATTTATAATGGAAGGTAAGGGGTCCCAAATAGCTAAAGCCATCTTGAAAAAGAATGAAAAGGCCACTCAATTGGTAAAGAATAGTCTCTTCAACAAATGGTGTGAGAAAAATTAGATCTCCATTTACAAAAGAATGAAGGTGGACAACTACCTCACATCATATACAAAACAGGCAAAAGACTTGATAAACATTTCTCCAAAGAAGATATGCAAAAGGTCAAACCACATGAAAATATGGTCAACATCATTAGCCACTAGGAAAATGCAAATCAAAACCAGAATGAGTTACCATTTCACACTCACTAAAATGGTAATTATTTAAAAACAAAACAATACAAAACAAGACAGAAAATTACCAGTGTTGGATAGGATGTGGAAAAACAGGAACACTCACTATTTGCTGGAGGCAATGTACAATGGTGCTGTCGCTGTGGAAGACAGTTTGGCATTTTCTCAGAAAATTCTGTATACAATTACAATATGACCTGGCAATCCCACTTCTAGATATATACCCCAAAGAACTACAAGCAGAGATTTGAACAAATATTTTCACTCTAATGCTCATAGTGGCATTATTCACAAATACCAAAAGATGGAAGCAACCCAAGTGTCCATGAACTGATGAATGGACAAATAAAATGTGATATATATATATATATATATATATATATACATACACACACACACATACACACACACACACACACAATGGAATATTATTCAATCGTAAAAAGGAATGAAGCCCTGAATATATGTGACAACACGGATGAACTCTGAAGACATCATGTTGAGTGAAATGTGCTGACAAAAAAGGATAAATATTGTATGACCTCACTGATATGATATAATTAGAATAAGCAACCTCACAGAGTCAAAATCTAAAATACAGGCTACCAGGGAACAAGGTCAGGGTAGGGAATAGGCAGCAAAGACTTAAAATATACAGAATTTGTATTTGGGACAATGGAAAAGTGTTGGTAATGGATGATGCTGATGATAACATGACATTTCGAACGCAATTAACAAGACTGAATTATATATTTGAATGTGATGAAAAACAATTTTAGGCTGTATATATGGTACTAGAAGAAAATATTTTTAAAAATTCATGAAACTGCAAAAAAAAAAAAAAATGAAGCATAGAACAGCAAAGTGAATTAGGTAGCTCTAAGAGCCCATCCTTCCACAAAAACATCAAAGAAGGGATAAAAACTGTCAGAATCAATTATTTTGGAATTCTAGAAAACTATTAAAAGTTACAGCAACCAAATACTGAATCAAGAAAGAAGCAAAATAAAAGTGGTAAGAAAGCTTTGCTTTCCATATGAATTTTAAGATTGATTTTTCTACTCTGGAAAAATAAAATTCTAGGGGATGTTGAAAGAAACTGCATTGCATCTGTAAAAATAAAAACTATGCCAATTTGCAGATGACATGATCTTATATATAGTAAACCCTAATGAATATGCAAAAGACTACTGTAATTTTAAATATCAGCATATGTGCAGGATATACAATTAATAAACATTAATCATTTGTATTTCTATACACCAGCAGTGAACAATCTAAAAGGGAAACTTCTTTAAAAATTCCATTTACAATACCATCCAAAAGAATAAAGTACACAGATATAAATTTAACCAAAGAGGTAAAACACTTGTACACTGAAAACTATAAAAGGCAGCTAAAAGAAATTAAAGACCTCAATAAATGGAAAGACTTCCCCTGTTCATGGAAAGATTCAATATGGTTAAGATGGCCTTACTATCCAAAGCTATCTACAGATTCAAGCAATCCCCATCAAATTACGACAAATGTAAAAGCCAATCCTTAAATTCCTATGGGAAATGCAAGGATCCAAACAGTCAAAGCAATATTGAAAAGATGGATAGGAAGGCTACATGTTGTCAAGATGTCAATTCTACCGAAACTCATCTACAGATTCACGGCAATCCCGATCAAAATTCCAACAACTTACTTGGCAGACTTGGAAAAGTTAGTTATCAAATTTATTTATTTGCTGGTGGGACTGTATAATGGTACAGCCACTCTGGAGGACAGTCTGGGAGTTCCTTAGAAAACTAGATATCGAGTTACCCTACAATCCAGGAATCTCACTTCTTGGTATATACCCAGAACATATGAAAGCAGTGACACAAACAGGTATTTGCACACCGATGTTCATTGTGGCATTATTCACAATTGCAAAGAGATGGAAACAATCCAAATGTCCTTCAACAGATGAGTGGATGAATAAAATGTGGTATACACACACAATGCGGCAATACTATGCAGTATACTATTGCATACTATACAATACTATGCGGGAGTACAAAAGAACGAGGTCATAAAACATACGACAACAAGGATGAATCTTGAAGGCATAATGTTGAGTGAAATAAGCTACACAAAAAAAGAGAGATATTGTATGTTACCACTATTGTGAACTCTGTGAAAAATGTAAAATAAACGTTTTACACTGTAGAAAGTAGGGAACCTAGACCTAGACAACAACTAGTGAAGGGGGAATGATAATCTAATGAGAACAGATAAGATATGGAGAGCAATCTTAATGATGTGGGAATGCTCAGGAATGACTACGGTTTGCTAATTTTCTTGGGGTATGCTAGGAACATGTTGGAAGCAATGTACTTATTTTAGGTTATTTGTTCTTCTTATTCCTTTGTTTCGTTTTGTTTGAAATGTTTTTTTTTTTTTAATTTTTTGATAGAGTATGAAAAAAATTAGAGGACTACACTTTCCAACTTCAAAACTTGCTACAAAGCTAAAGTAATCAAAATGGTGTGTGTGCCGGTTTGAATGTATTATGTCCCCCAGAAAAAGCCATATTCTTTGATGCAATCTTGTGGGGCAGACAGAATAGTGGGGATTAAGTTGGAACATTTGAATCAGGTTGTTTGCATGGAGATGCGCCCCACCCAACTGTAGATGATAACTGATGGGATATTTCCATGGAGGCGTGGCCCCGCCCATTCAGGGTGGGCCTTGATCAGTGGAGCCATATAAACATGCTGACTCAAAGAGATGGAACTCAGTGCAGCTATGAGTGACGTTTTGAAGAGGATCAAGCTTGCTAGAGAGGAATGTCCTGGGAGAAAGCCATTTTGAAACCAGAACTTTGGAGCAGACGCCAGCCACGTGCCTTCCCAGCTAACAGAGGTTTTCCGGATGCCATTTGCCATCCTCCAGTGAAGGTACCTGATTGCTGATGTGTTACCTTGGACACTTTATGGCCTTAAGACTAACTGTATAGCCAAATAAACCCCCTTTTTATAAAAGCCAAACCATCTCTGGTGTTTTGCATTCTGCAGCATTAGCAGACAAAGACAGATTTTGGTACCGAGAGAAGTGGGGTACTTTTGCTGCTGAGTTTGCAAATACCAACCATGTTGGAACGGCTTTTCAAATGGATAAGGGGAAGATTCTGGAAGAACTGTGAGGAGCTTGATAGAAAAGAAGGCCAAAACTGCTTTAAAGAGACTGCTTGTGGAAATATGGACTCTAAAGATACTTCTGACAAGGCCTTGAACAGAGATGATCAATGTGTTGCTGTGAACTGGAAGAAAGGTGATCCTTGTTTTAAAGTGGCACACAATTTGGCAAAATTGAGTCCTGGTGTCAGATGGAAGGAAGAATTTGAAAGCGACAACCTGGAATACTTAGCTGAGATCATCTCCAGACTATGTGTGGAGGATGTAACCTGGCTTCTCCTTGCAGCTTATAGTAAAATGCGAGCGGAGAGAGAGAAACTTAGAACTGAACTCTTGGGTTCAAAGAAACCAGAAGCTGATGGCTTGGAAAGTTACAAGCTTCCAGGGGGTGGAATCCCAGAAGCTACAGCCCAACGTGAGGATGTAACCAAACACGGAACCCAGACGCCATTTCAGTACAAGCCAAGATTGGAGATGGAATTATCCAGAAAGGATTTGTGGAAAGTCCTATTGTCTAATGGCTTTGACCCCTGTGTGCTTCACAGAAAGCCAACAGAATTTTTGCGAGATCTTTATAGACAGAGCCATTGCCGGTCTGGACTGGAGGAGACAGACAAGGAAAAAATTAAAGGAAAAATCTCTTCAAAGACAGAGCCATGGAGGTTGAGGTCTGGAGTTAGGAGGTCTCGGGCTGGGAGAGCGGAGCAGCCCACATGCATGGAAAGGGTGAGTCTGCCCTGGAGGTCAAGGGCAGGCATTCCACCTCGATGCTCTGGAAGAGTTTTGCCACCTCAGGTCCCAAAGAGGTTGGAGCACATTCCCAGGCAACTGGGGAGAGCCTTGCTGCCACCACACTGTTCTGAAGTGGTTGAGCATGTGCCCCGGAAATGGAAAGGAATCTGGGAGCTGCCCCAATGTTTGAGGAGGGTGGGGTCAAGATGGTGGTCTCCCCAATGTGTGGATATGTTGGAGTACTCACCCAAGCATTTGGAGAGGAAACAGCTGCCAAAAAGGCCCTTGGGAAGGGTTAGGCTCCTGCTCTCTCAAGCCCCAAGGATGCAACATTGTTTTGTTAATGACTCTCAGACTTTGAAATCTAATGGAGTTTGTCCTGCAGGTTTTAGGAACTGTTTTGGTCCTGTTAACCCTGTTTTCCTTACTGTTTCTCCTTGTGGCAATGGAAATGTTTATCCTATGAATGTCCCTCCTTCGTATATCAGAAGCATATAACTTGTTCAAAGTCCACAGATCCAAAGCTAAAGGAGATTTATGCCTTAGGACCCACCATGACTATAATTGATTCTGATGGGATCTTGTACTTAACTATTGTTACTGAAATGATTTAAGTTTCTGTGGTATTGTGGGATGAATGTATTTTGTATTTGGAAAGAATATGTTTTTCTGGGGTCCAGGGGGTGGAATATGCCGGTTTGAATATATTATGTCCCCCAGAAAAAGCCATATTCTTTGATGCAATCTTGTGGGGCAGACAGAATAGTGGGGATTAAGTTGGAACATTTGAATTAGGTTGTTTGCATGGAGATGCGCCCCACCCAACTGTAGATGATAACTGATGGGATATTTCCATGGAGGCGTGGACCTTGATCAGTGGAGCCATATAAACGTGCTGACTCAGAGAGATGGAACTCAGTGCAGCTGTGAGTGACGTTTTGAAAAGGAGCAAGCTTGCTAGAGAGGAATGTCCTGGGAGAAAGCCATTTTGAAACCAGAACTTCGGAGCAGACGCCAGCCACGTGCCTTCCCAGCTAACAGAGGTTTTCCGGACGCCATCTGCCATCCTCCAGTGAAGGTACCTGACTGCTGATGTGTTACCCTGGACACTTTATGGCCTTAAGACTAACTGTATAGCCAAATAAACCCCCTTTTTATAAAAGCCAAACCATCTCTGGTGTTTTGCATTCTGCAGCATTAGCAAACTAGGACAGTGTGGTACAGGGGGAACCTAAGATGGCGGCTAGGTGAGACAGGGCAAAAAAAACACCTCGGTGAAAAATACTAGATAAAAGCCAGAAGGTGACCCAGAAGGCCAGTTCCAGCGATGTCGGACAAGGTCTGCTAAATTCACAGGGAGCATGCATTTCGTGAAACCGGGAGTCTGCATTCTGAAACGAGTAAGCCGGATGAAAGTCCCGCGGCCGTGCTTCGGTGTGGGGAAACCACAGGTTGGCGCTTGGAGATGGACTAGTTCTTTAAAAAAACAAAACAAACAAACAAAAATACAGTAGTTGCAGATACAGTAGTGAGAATCACGCAGTGAAGCACTGCAGGAGCAGGCTGTATGTAGCCAACACCTCCGTGTCTGGCATGGAGGATAGCCCTCCCCGCACCCACTGCTGATTAGAGAGAGAGGGACAGAGGGGAGCCAAAAGGAGAAAGAAACTGCACCCCTTGCAGACATCTCCCCAGCAGTCTAGGGATGCTCCTGCCCGGAACCAGACCCACAGACCAGAGCCGCGTCAAGAAACCCAGTGTGATGGGAAGTCTTTCCTGCAGCACCGTGCACAGGCCACAATATTGGCCGTGGACGCCTTTAGTGCAGCCACAGCTAATTGTCCTGCAGCTGGGAAGCCGGAGCTGTGTGAAAAGGGGGAAATTAACACGCCACATTCAACCATCTTTAAAGCAGGCTGGGAACGCCCAGCAGCCCAGGGCTTCCCTGGAGGCCGGCACACACTTGTGACGTGGCACAGCCTTCCCTCAGCAGAGGTCCTGGAAGAGCACGGCAGGGATAGGGACCTGCTCGGAAAACCCAGGGTCCCTACGCCAATACCAAGGACTTGTGGGTCAGCGGCAGAGACAATCTGTGGCAAGACTGAAATGAAGGCTTAGACTCTTGTAACAGCCTTAAAATCTCCGGGAACACCTGGGAGGTTTGATTATTAAAGCTGCCCTGCCTCCCTAACCACCCACAGACATCCCACATTCAGGGCAGAGAGCACCAACAACACACCCAAACTTAGTGCACCAATTGAACCCCACAAGAATCAGACCCCCACACACCACAAAGACAAAGTTGGGGAGAACTGGCTTGAGGGGAATAGGTGACTCACGGATGCCATCTGCTGGTTACTTAGAAAAAGTTCAGAGATCGTTATTTTTTTATATCCAGAAAGAACCCTATCAAGTAAAGCAAATGCCTAGAGGCCAAAAACAACAGAAAATCTTAAAGCATGTGATAAAACCAGATGATATGGAGACCCCAAACCCAAACACCCAAATCAAAAGATGAGAAGAGACACAGTACTTGACACAATTAATCAAAGACATAAAATCACACAATGAGCATATGGCACAGGACATAAAGGACATGAAGAAGAGCATGGCACAGGACATAAAGGACATAAACAAGACCCTAGAAGAGCATAAAGAAGAAATTGCAAGAGCAAATAAAAAACACAGAAGATCTTATGGAAATAAAAGAAACTGTTGGCCAAATTAAAAAGACTCTGGACACTCATAATACAAGATTAGAGGAAGCTGAACAACGATTCAGCATCCTCAACGACCACAGAAAGGAAAATGAAAGCACGAAAGAAAGAATGGAGAAAAAAATCAAAAAAATTGAAATGGATCTCAGGGATATGACAGATAAAATAAAACATCCAAACTTAAGACTCAATGGTGTCCCAGAAGGGGAAGAGAATGGTAAAGGTCTAGAAAGAGTATTCAAAGAAATTGTTGGGGAAAATTTCCCAAATCTTCTACACAATACAAATACACAAAGCAGAAATGCCCAGCAAACTCCAAATAGAATAAATCCAAATAAACCCACTCCAAGACATATTCTGATCAGACTGTCAAATACTGAAGAGAAGGAGCAAGTTTTGAAAGCAGCAAGAGAAAAGCAATTCACCACATACAAAGGAAACAACATAAGACTAAGTAGTGACTACTCAGGGGCCACCATGGAAGCGAGAAGGCAGTGGCATGACATATTTAAAATTCTCAGAGAGAAAAATTTCCAACCAAGAATACTTTATCCAGCAAAACTCTCGCTCAAATTTGAGGGAGAGCTTAAATTTTTCACAAATGCTGAGAGATTTTGCCAATAAAAGACCTGCCCTACTTCAGATACTAAAGGAGCCCTACTGACAGAGAAACAAAGAAAGGAGAGAGAGATACAGAGAATTTTAACAGACATATATAGAACATTACATCCCAAATCACCAGGACACCCATTTTTCTCTAGTGATAATGGATCTTTCTCCGGAATAGACCATATGCTGGGACATAAAACAAGCTTCAATAAATTAAAAAAAAACAAAAACAAAAAAAAACCTGAATGTAGTCAAAGCACATTCTCTGACCACAATGGAATACAAATAGAAGTCAATGATATTTGATTTGTAACTCCACTATTTACCTCCTACAGGATATAAAATACATAAACTCTAATGACAAATCAGTGGTTTTGGACTCAACGTAAAATATGTAATTTTTGACAACAACTATATAAAGGTGGGGGAATGGAGGAGTACAGGAACATAGTTTATGTGTCCTTATTGAAGTTAAGTTGGTATCAAAGAAAAACAACATTGTTATGGATTTAAGAGGTTAAATTTAAGCCCCACAGTGAACACAAAGAAATTATCAGGGAATATGACTATAGAGATGAAAAGTCAAGTATGGGTTACGAGAAGTGGGGGAAGGGGCAATGGGGAGTTAAGAAATGAGTGTAGGGTTGCTGTTTGAGGTGAAGGGAAATTTCTAGTAACGGATGGTGCGAAGGTGATAGCATTACAACATTCTAAATGTGATTAATCCCACTAATGGAATGCTAGGGAGGGGTTGGAATGGGAAGATTTAGGCCATATATGTTTCCACAATTGAAAAAGAAAAAAGAAAAAAAGAAAGAAAGAAAAAGACGGTCTAAATAGGCAATGACAATTAAATGCCAAAGATGAGCCTGGATGGGATCTGAGGATGGAGGACAGGAGACTCAAAGGTACACAGTGGGGATATAAGGAGAAAAAAAAGAAAAAGGAAATATAGAATATAAGCTTTGTATCAATTTTGAATTTCTTGAACTTCTTAGCTGCGCTTAACGGTATTGCATGAAAGAATGCTCTTGTTCATGGGAATTGCATATGTGAATTACATTGTTTGTTCAAGGATGTGTGCAGCTTGCTCTCATGTTCAGAAGACAGAGCAATAGATGATGGATGATAGGGAGGGAGGGAGGGAAAAAGAAAGAAATGGGGTGATAGGTTGTTAAAGTTGGTGAATCGGGGTATCGGGAGGGGGGTTGGGGTATGCTGGAGTTCTGTATATGGGTTTTGTATTGTTTTTGCAACTGTTCCTGTAAGTTTGAATTTATTTCAAAATAAAATTTAAAATATTTAAAAAAAAATGGTGTGGTACATTATAGGCAAGATGGCAGAGTGATGAGGTGCAGAACTTAGTTACTCCTCTAGGGCAGCTGGTAAATAGCCAGAAACTGAATGAAACAGCCTTTTCGGGGTTCTCAGTGACCAGTCATGCATAATACAACAGTCCAGAACAGGTGGAGCAGCTGAGATAGCAGCAAATTGTATGATAAATGAACTAGACTTGGCAGACATTTATAGAACACTACACCCCCAACAGCAGGACACACATTTTTCCCAAGTGCTCATGGAACATTCTCTAGGAAAAACCACATGTTGGATCACAAAGCAAGTCTCAACAAATTAAAAAAAGAAAAAAATTGATAATATACAGAACACTTTCTCAGATCACAATGGAATGAAGTTGGAAATAAGTAACAGGCAGAAGGTTGTAAAATTCACAAATATATGGAGGCTAAACAACACACTCATAGAAAACAAGTGGGTAAAGGAAGAAATTTCAAGACCAATAAGTAAATTACCTCAAGGCAAATGACAATGAAAACAGAACATAGCAAAACTTATGGGATGCAGCAAGGGCGGTGCTAAGAGAGAAATTTATTGCCCTAAACGCCTATATTAAAAGAGAAGAGAGAGCAAAAATAGAGGGATTAACTGTTCACCTGGAGGAACTACAGAAAGAACAGCAAACTAACACCAAAGCACACAGAAGGAAGACATAACAAAGATTAGAGCAGAAATAATGCAACTGAGAGCAGGAAAACAATAAAGAGAATCAACAAAACCAGAAGTTGGTTCTATGAGAAAATCAATAAAATTGATGGACCCTTAGCTAGGCTAACAAAAAAAAAAGAGAGAGAGAGCAGATGCAAATAAATACAACCAGAAATGGGAAAGGAGACATAACTACTGAATCCACAGAAATAAACGAGATAAGGAGAAGACAAACACTACAAGCAACTATATTCCAATAAACTAGACAACTTAGATGAAATGGACAACTTTCTAGAAAAGCATCAACAACCAACATTGACTCAAGAAGAAACACGCAACCTCAACAAACCAAACACAAGTGATTGAGTCAGTCATCAAAACGCTCCCAAAAAAGAAAATCCCAGGAACAGATGGCTTCACATGAGAATTCTACCAAGCATTCAAGAAAGAATCAGTACCAATCCTGCTCAAACTCTTCAATAAAATTGAAGAGGAGAGAAAACTACCTAACTCATTCTATGAAGCTAACATCACCCTAATATCAAATAAGACAAAGATACCACCAAAAAGAAAATTATAGAACAATCTCCTTAATGAATACAGATGCTAAAATCCTTAATAGAACACTCTCAAATCAAATCCAACAGCACATTAAAACAATTATACACCACAAAGAGGTGGGATTTATTCCAGGTATGCAAGGCTGGTTCAACACAAGAAAATCAATTAATGTAATATACCACATCAATAAATCAAAGCAGAAGAACCACATGATCATCTCGATCGATGGAGAAAAGGCATTTGACAAAATTCAAAATCCTTTCTTGATCAAAACACTTCAAAGGACAAAAATAGAAGGGAACTTTCTCAATATGATAAAGGCAATATATGAAAAACCCACAGCTAACATCATACTCAATGGGAAAAGAATGAAACCTTTCCCTCCAAGATCAGGAACAAGACAGGGATGTCCACTGCCACCACTGTTATTCAACATTGTGCTGGAAGTTCTAGCTACAGCAATTAGGCAAGAAAAAGAAAGAAAAGGCATCCAAATCGGAGAGGAAGAAGTATAACTTCCACTGTTTGCAGATGACGTGATTCTACATGTAGAAAATCCAGAAAAACCTACAGCAAAGCTACGAGAACTAGTCAATGAATACAGCAAAGTGGCAGGCTACAAGATCAGTACGCAAAAACCAGTAATGTTCCTATACACGAGTAACGTGCAGCAGGATGAGGAAATCAAGAAAAAAATTCCATTCATGATAGCAACCAAAAGAAGCAAGTATTTAGGAATAAACTTAACCAATGCCACAGAAGACCAATACAGAGAAAACTACAAGAAACTGCTAAAAGAAATCAAACAGGACCTAAAAAAAATGGAACATAGCGTTTTCACGGATTGGAAGAGTAAATATAGATATGTCAATTCTACCTAAATTGATTTATAGATTCAATGCAATACCAATTAAAACCCCAACAACTTACTTTGCAGAAATAGAAAAACCAATAACAAAATTTATTTGAAAGGGCAAATAGCCAAAAATGTCTTGAGAAAAAGGAATGAAGTGGGACGTCTCACACTACCTGACTTCGAAACATATTACAAAGCTACAGTGGTCAAAACAGCACGGTACCTCTCAAGGATAAATATATCTACCAATGGAATTGAATTGAGTGTTCAAAAATAGACCCTCACATCTACAGACAATTGATCTTTGATAAGGCAGTCAAGCCAAAGCAACTGGGACAGAGCAGCCTCTTCAATAAATGGTTTTTAGAGAATTGGATTTCCATTAACAGAAGAATGAAAGAGGACTCCTATCTCCCACTTTACACAAAAATTAACTTAAAATGGATCAAAGACCCAAACATTAGCACAAAGACCATAAGACTCTTAGAATAAAATGTAGGGCAGTATCTTAAAGATCTTGTGATAGGAGATGGTTTCCTAGACTTCACACCCAAAGTGCAAGCAACCAAATAAGAAAGAGATAAATGGGATCTCCTCAAAATTAAACACTTTTATACATCAAAGGACTTTGTCAGAAAAGTAAAAAGGCAGCCTACACAATGGGAGACAATATTTGGAAAACACATATAATATAAGGGTTTAATATTCTGAATATATAAAAGGATCCTACAACTCAACAATAGAAAGACAAACAACCCAATTAAAAAATGGGCAAAAGACATGGGTAGACAATTTTCTAAGGAGGAAATATAAATGGCTCAGAAACATATGAGAAAAATGCTCAACTTCACTGGCTATTAGGGAAATGCAAATCAAAACCAAAATGAGATGATATCTCACCATTACCAAAAAAAAGAAAGAAAGAAAAACATCACAGAAAATCACAAGGGCTGGAGAGGATGTGGAGACAGAAACACATTTATTCACTGTTGGTGGGAATGTAGATTCTTGCAGCCACGCTGTAAGGCAGTGTGGTGGTTCCTCAAGAAGCTAAGTATAGATTTGCCATATGATCCAGCAATTTCTTTACTAGGTATATACTTGAGGAACTGAAAGTTCAAGACATGAACGGACATTTGTAAACTGATGTTTACAGTGGCATTATTCACAATTGCCAAGAGATGGAAACAACCCAAATGTCCATCAAGGACAAGTGGATAAACAAAAACTGTGAAATATACATACAATGGAATATGCACAGCTGAAGACAGAACAAAGTCACAGAACATATAATAACATGGATGAACCTTGAGGATATTAAGTAGAGCGAAGTTAGCCAGAAACACAAGGACAAATACTGTATTGTCTCACTAATACAAACTAACATTAATGAGCAAACTTTGAGAGCTAAAAGCTGATAACACAGGTAATCAGGAGATAGAGAGTAGAGATCAAGCATTTGATGCTGAAGGACTACAGAATGTAGAACAGGATTGATTGTATAGACCCAGAAATAGATAGCATACTACTGTGTGATGGTACCACAATATTGTAAATATACTGAACAAAGATGTCTGTGAGTAAAGCTGAAAGAGGAGGGCTAGATCATGTATGACACCAGAGGTAAAGTTAGTCAATCAAGACTGGGACTGTATAACTTAGTGAAAACTAGAGTGGTCAATGAATGTAACTAAACGTAAAAACAGAGAAATGCTTTTAAATGTGGAAGAAAAAATGAATGTCAACCACGCAAAGTGCTGAAAAGGGATGGTATTGGGGAAAAAATACAATCAAAGCAAACTGGAGTCTATGGTCAACAATAACATTGTAATACGCTTCCATTAAATGTAACAAAGGCAATATACCAAAACTAAATGTGTATAAGAGAGGGATATCAGGGAGGGATATGGGTTTCTTGATAGTGATGGTGTTGTCTGACCTTACTATTATATTGTACTGTATGGCATTTTGTTTTTCTTTTTAATTATCTTTTTATTGTTTTTTAAAAAACATTTTTTTCATAGTAATGAATATGTTCAAATGCTGATTGTGGTGATAAATGCACAACTATATGATGATAGCATGTATAATTGATTGTACACTGTAGATGACTGTATGATGTGTGAGTACATCTCTATAAAATTGTAGGAAAAAATATAAATAGGTATAAAAGTGCTGGAGAAAACATAGAGAGAGGGATGTACCTATTTACTGTTGGTGGGGACATAGAATGGTGTAGCCTATCTGGAGAACAGCGTGGGTATTCCACAAGAAAGTAAGTATGTGGGGGCCATACCTTACGGTCTTGCAACCTCATTATGGGGTATGTACTTGGAAGATCTGAGAGCAGAGACATGAATGGACATTTGCACATTGGTGTTTTATGGAGGCAGTATTCATGATCTGCAGTGGGTGGAGGTGGCCTAAGAGTACACTGACTGAGGAACAGAATGGTGAACTGCTGTGTGTGCATACAGTGGAATATTGAGCAACTACGAGAAGGAGTGAAGCTGTGAGACATGCAACAAGGTGAATGGATCCTACAGACAGCATTTTGAGTGAAGTATGCCAGAAACCAAAAGACAAACACTATAATGCCCCACCAATATGGACTAATTACAATGTGTAAACTCGTAATTGAATCTTAGGGCACGGTTATCAGGGGAACGCTCTTTGTAATGGTCCCTAGATTTTAAGCTCTTAAAGCAGCCACATCTATTCCTGAATTGTAATGGCTATCTCCAAATTCTGAGATGCTAATCCCTTTGTATATAACCTGGTCAGTCCCTGGAACTTTGGTTACCTGTGTCACACCTGAAACTCAGAGCTAGACCTCGGCAGATATGAATGTCAGTATACAATAACTGTTAAAAAAGCTGAAAAAGAGTCCAGACTTCAATTAGAGATATGAATGATGCAGATCTGGTTAGGACTAAGGCAAATCAGGCCAAAGGGTAAAGAACAATAGGGACTGTGTTTTAAAACTTAAACTTCTGTGTGAGACCATGGGAAGAGATGTTTATTTGGTACAGGATACATATCTTCTACAGCACACTAAATAATTTAACTTGTATGGTCAGTTTATTCAAACACCATAATTACATGGAACTTTGAATAGGAAATGACAGCTGGTTGGTTTGTACAGGTTACCATGCAACTCTGATACATCCAAGAGTAATTCTGGCAGATAATTAAAAAGTATTTGCAAAGACCCTTTGAGGGCCAGGGTGAAAAGGTAGAAACATCAAACTTCTCCACCTGAGGAATTCCTGATATTCTCGCAAGCACTGGTGACTACCACTGTTGTAGGCCAAGTCCTCAATCTTGGGGCTTGCTCTTATGAAGCTCGTTACTGCAAAGGAGAGGCTAAGACTACTTATAATTGTGCCTAAGAGTCTCCCCCTGAGTGCCTCTTTGTTGCTCAGATGTGGCCCCCTCTGTCTAGCTAAGCCAATTTGGCAGGTGAATTCACTGCCCTCCACCTACGTGGGACCTGACTCCCAGAGTGGAAATCTCCCTGGCAACGCAGGATATGACTCCCAGGGATGAACCTGAACCTGGCATCGTGGGATTGAGAACATCTTCTTGACCAAAAGGGGAATGTGAAATGAAACGAAATACAGTTTCAGTGGTTGAGAGATTTCAAATGGAGTCAAGAGTTTATTATGGAGGGCATTCTTATGTACTATACAGATATCCCTTTTTAGGTTTCAGTGTATTGGAATAGCTAGCAGTAAATTCCTGAATATCAAACTGCAACCCAGTAACCATGATTCTTGAAGATGATTGCATAACTATGTTGCTTACACAGAGTGACGGCGTGATTGAGAAAACCCTGTGGCTTACAGTCTCTTTATCTAGTGTATGGATGGATAAGTAGAAAAATGGGGACAAAAACTAAATGAAAAATAGGGTGGGATTGGGGAGATGATCTGGGTGGTTTTTTTTTTTTGGTTTTTTTTTTTTAACTTTTAGTTTTTATTCTTATTTTTATTCTTTCTGGTGTAAGGAAAATGTTCAAAAATTGATTGTGGTGAATGCACAACTATATGATGGTACTGTGAACAGCTGATTGCACATCATGGATGATTGTATGGTATGTGAATATATTTCAATAAAACTGCATTAAAAAAAAAACAGTGTGGTAATGGCATAAGAATAGACATATATACCAATAGGACAGAACTGAGAGTCCAAAAATAAACTCATACCTCTATGGCCAATTGATTTTTGACAAGGGTGCCAAGACCACTCAATAGGGAAATAATAGTCCTTTTGAACAAATGGCACTGGGAAATCCGATAACCACATGCAAAAGAAAGAAAGTGAATCCCTACCTCATGCTGTGTATAAAAACTAACACAAAACGGCTCAACAACAGAAATATAAGAACTAGCAAAAGAAAACACTAGGGAGAAAACAAGAAAATCTTCACAACCTTGGATATAGCAATGGGATATTTAAAATGACACCAAAAACATAGGCAACAACAACAAAAGGATAAATGGGACTTCATCAAAATTAAAGCAACTGTTTTTCAAAGGATACTATCAAGAGAGTGAAAAGACAACCCACAGAATAGGAGAAAATGCATAGAAATCATATATCTGATAACGGATTAATAATATCCAGAATACGTAAAGAACACCTACAACTCAAAAACAACCACAAAAGACAATACAATCAAAGAACTGGCAACAAACTTGAATACACATTTCTCAAAAGAATATATATAAATAACCAATAAGTATATGAGAAGATGTTCAACATCATTAGTCATCAGGGAAATAAAAATCAAGACCATAATGAGATATCCACTATTTACATTTACATTTATCTTTACAAATGTAAAACAAGTGTTGGTTAGGATGCAGAAGAACAGGAATCCTTGTATAATGTTGGTGCAATGTAAAATGGTGCAACCACTGTGAAAACAGTTTGGTAGTTCCTCAAAATCTTAAAAATAGAATTACAATATGAGCACGAATTCCACTCCAAGGTATACACCCCAAAGAACTCAAAACAGGGATCAAACAGATTCTTGCATACCAATGATCATAGTGGCATTATTTGCAATCGCCAAAAGGTCAAAACAACCTCAATGTCCATAACCAGATGAATGGAAAACAAATTGTGATGTACAGACACACATGCATGCACACACACAATTAAACGCTGTTCAGCCATAAAAAGTAATGGAGTTCTGTTACACGCTACAACATGAACTTTAAAAACTGTATACAAAGTGAAATAAGGCAGACACATAAAAACACTCAAGGAAAACATGAGCAAATTCCTTTAACTTTGGGGTAGGGAAGGCCTTTTTAACATGATGATTCAAAATATTTTGAAACCTAGTATGTGAGGAGATCCTATGAAAAGCTCCAGCAAATCGAAAAGGAAAAGGCCAAGAGTCAAATAGAAAAATCAAATGACTGTTTCACAGGGAAAAAAAAAAATACAAATAACACTTAAAAACATGAAAGTATGCTCAACTTTGCTTTTAAAAGAAATGCAAAATAACTACTCTGAAATACCAATTTCCACTTATCAGACTCCCAAGGCCAATGGAAACACAGCTTTCTCATTCAATGCTGCTGGGAACATAAATTAGCACAACCACTAGGGAGAATAATTTCAGAATATCTATCAAAATTACAACTCTAAAATCCCTTTGACCCAACAGTTCCTACTTCTGAAAATTAATAATCCTACAGATTTACCCACACACAGGCAAGTATCTAAGGTTATACTATATTATTTACTGAAGCAGTCATCATAAAAGCAAAAGATTATGAACACTAAGGTCCATCAACAGGTGACTGATTAACATGATAGAAAAGAATGCTCTCCAAACTACTTGTTAAATTGCATTTGGAAAGTTGTCACTTTTATGTATATATGTTATATTCTACAATTTAAAAAATTAAAAAGAGAGAGGTGCTATAAATAGGTTTATTTCATATATTATTAATTTCATAGAAAGTGCTGTCAAATTAAAAGGATTTTCAGAACTTAAAAAAAAAGAAAGGTCTCTACTGCTCATGGAAAGATAAGCAAATCAGTGAAAATAATTAAGATGCACAAGAGGATGTACAATAATCACCCATTTGTTTAAATATGGAGAAATATATATATTCATCTACTCATATTTGCTTGTGTATGCAAAAGAAACCTAGACGGATAAAGAAGAAACAAATAACAGCAATTACTTAGTGATAGGAAAGTTGTTGAGAAACTAGGCAGATGGGGAACAGGAGTGGGGGAGAGTTTTTAAATTTTTTTTTTTTTTAATTTTGGACGTGTCTGTAAAGCATTGTCTGAACCTTCAATTTTAAAAATACATATATAGCTAACCAAAGACACCATCTTTTTCCATTCCATTTACACGTGCCATTACTCTATTCTATGCCAATAACACTCTAGAATGGCTGCCTAAAATGGAGGAGCATGCTAATAGTAGTTTTACCAGTACTTTTTGAGTTTCCTCATCAGTTTCTTAATTTTGATGGGATGGTACTGAGCTGTAACGAAATACGGATTTCTCTAAGGAAGGTAAGTAGAAGTGGAGATGAAAATAAGAAACTACACAAGGGCCCTCAGAAAAGCACATCAAAGTTTAGAAACAGGAGTCAATATTTCTTGGAATTCCAATAAGAAAGACCTTCAGGGGGCTGAAATTACCACTCACTGGAAATATCTGTCTCTAGATACACGTAAGAGAAAAAGAAAGAATCTGGAAAAAAACAGATTTAGTTCTAACAAACTGGTTACTTTTCTAAAATAATTTCTAATAGAAGCAAGAAACTGTATCCATTAAAAAAAAGTTTAATTAGAAGTATATAGGGCACTCTATATAAAATAACCAATGCTTCAGTTTGCCCACAAAATAGAAAAATTATCTGTTTCAACACAGAAAGGATTCATAAATTATGGCCACTATTGTTTAAAAATATTTGAGTAATAAACTCTATTTTATAAAATAATATGAACTACCAGCTATTTTTAAATACTCACTCCCCAACCCAGTTTTCAATAACTTTTTTTCAAGCATCACTGCACTTACCCCCATTATCAGTTCTTTTTAAAGCTCCATCCTTATGGGGACACAGCTCACATCTCTACAAAAAAAAAAAAAAAAAAAGAAGAAGAAGAAAAGAAAAGAAAAAGAAAACAAAATTAAAGAGATTTTTCAGATTACCAAAAATACGAAATCCTCCCTTGAAACTTCAAAACTATTAAAAATTAAATCGTCCCTTGAAACTTCAAAACTATTAAAAATGTGGGAGCAGCATTTGTGCTATTTGGCAAGAAGAATATTCAGATCATTCTTCCCAAAATAATAATGCTCCCTGACATGTGATCTTCCTAACTTTTAAATTCCAGCCCCAAACCTTAAAAAAAAATTTTTTTTTTCATTAATTAAAACAACAAGATTCTCTCACATAGAGCTGGGGCAAAGTTTTCAACATTTGTCTATATCCCTTTAGGGTCTATCTAAAATCAGCTAGGCATACTGTGATCAGTTAGGTATGCTTTCTCCTAAAAAATAAAGAACCAAACTCAAAAATTTAGAATACTGATTGAAGGAGAAGTATTATCTCAGTTGTGCTGACCTCCCCCTTCCAGAAGGAAGGGACTGGTCCAATCCCTAGTTATACTTATCATTCACACACAATGGTACCCAAAAGGCACTGTAGACCCCTCTCTTTACCATCCCCGTGATTTAAAACCAGAAATAAACAAAAGTCAATACTACCATTGGGCAACAGGACAGATATCATTATATAAATAGTAAACATTAAGTTTCATTGACATTGTCTTACTATGAAGAACATATTCCAGAAGGTCACATCTGAATAGTTATTATTTATACCCTACATCGTTCCCAAAAGGATTTATGCAGCATACAATGTAGTAATATAAATAGATTACAAAGGAAAATCAAAACTAGGAAAATAAGATGAAACTAAGTACACAAAACATAAACCATGCAATCCTTTATTTCTTATCTTCCAGGATTTCACTCTCCTGGTTTCCCTCTCACCAATCTGACAGTGCCTCAGCAAACACCTTACCCAACTTTAAATGTTGCAGTTACTCAGGGTGCTGGCCTAGGAGGCCTTCTCATTTTATGTTAAACTTTAGGCAGTCTCATTCATTTCCAGATCTTCCATTACAACTAAATTACAAGGATCCACCACTGACTCTCAAAGTTTAGTTCAGATCTGTCCTCTGAGCATTTCAGACCATGATACAAAGCTTCCTAACTACAGACACTTACTCATCTTTCAACAGGGCCTTCCTCACGTGACCTCCTGAACAGTCTCACCAGTTTCTCTCTTAACTGACCCCCACCAATCTATTTTTCATAACAGGGAGCTTGAAAAGGTCCCACTTAAAACCCTTTGGTTTCCAGAGAAGGTCTAGCACCTACTTATCTCTTCAACCTTCTCTCTCTCTTCTCCATCTCTTTTTCTGTGCCATTCTTTTTTTCCTTTCAGTTCTATAAATACTCCGAAGCCTATTCTTGCTTCAAAGCCCTTAAACGTGCTGTTTTTACTCTAAATGGATTTACTGTCCTTTACCTTGACCCTCCCTCAGCTGGCTAACTTCTATGCATCCCTAAGGTCTCTGCTTAAAGTCACTTCCTCAGCGAAGGGTTCTGTGTATCCCTCCATTAGGTTAAGTGTCACTTAATGATTTATGCATTTCTGTTCATCTCCATTAGACAATGAGCTCCATTCCACGGCCCTGCCCCAACACCTAGATGATGAGCTCCATTTCAAGGCCACTGCCTCAACACTAGGCGGTCAGCTCCATCCCAGGGCTGCTGATCAGCGTCCACTAGTCAGTGTCTAGACTGTAAGCTCCATCCCATCTGCTGATCAGAGTCTAGACTATCCTCTATCCCACGGCTGCTACCCCACCATCAGCACTGTCACCAGACACGGTCACTCAAAAAATAAATCAAAAGATGGATAGAAGGAGGGATGGAAGGCTAAAGGCAGTGAACAACTTGGATCTAAGCCACATAGCAACCTCCCTCATCAGGAAAAATATGGTTAGTTGCATTTTTTACTTTGTGAAAGGGGCAGAAAATAGCCGATCATAAAAGTATAACTAAATCTAATATCAAGTCTAAGACCAGAGTCAGATTAGGCCCTGGGAATCAACAGGTGCAAGAATCACTGTTTAGCAATTGGGAAAGAGAAAATCCAGATTTGACCCTTACATTCTACTGATCACTAATATAAATTTAAAGTGTTTGAAAGATAATTTCAATATAAGAACTAAAAACAAAAATTACTAATAATCAAGCCTAAGAAATTTAAAACTTCCGTAAAAGAAAAACACCAGAATAGACTATTTAAAGGAGTAGTTTTTTAAAAACATTTTGTATAAAAAGAATGAATGCAACAAATATATGAGAAAACATTTAGCCTCTTTTATAACCCAAGAAATATGAACATAAAAATCACAAAGAAATGATAGGCGTCTTTGCCCATTATGTTAGCAAAATTTTTTTAGAAAGATAATCCCTGATTGTCAGGGTGCAGTGAGCATTTTATTTTCATATTCTGTTGATGGCACTAAAGTTCAATTCTTCTGGAGACCAATTTAGCAATATGAATCAAAATAAATACTGACTCAATTACTTCATTTCTGGAGAGCCAAAAGAAATAATTTGATAGAACTAAACATTTATTAAATTACTATGCCATTTTTGTATCATTTATATACTTCAGAACTAGAAAAAGTATACTTACAAAAATATTTTAAATGGCTGTTTAACACTATAAAAATTTTATAAAATCTAACGGTACAACGAGGAATGTACTGCTATGTTCATGAGGATTTTAACTAAATCAAGAAATAATGCATAGAAGAAAAGGCTAAAAGAAAACACACCAAAAACAGCAAAAGAGCAGACTACTGTAAGGAAGATATAATTATGAGTGAATTTATTTCATTATTGCATTCCTAAATATTTCTTCTATAATTTAAAATGTTATAGAAATACATCATTACATAGTAACTACATAATAGGAATGAGCCTCCCCCAAAATAAAAACAGACATACAGGAAGTTTAAGGGGGAAATGACTGCTGGAAAAGGAAAAGAAGGTTAGGTTACAATTAGAAGGCAGTATCCTGAGCTTGGATGGGAAGGAAAAGAAAGGAGCCTGGACAAGAGGCTCCAGATAACAGTAAACCAATCCAAACTGAAACATTTAATAGGGCAGAATACAGCTAAACATGTTACTCTCAGAATTCCTCAGTCTGTTATTTTAGTGAGTAAGATGTAGTGCCGGAGGGCACAAGCAGGTCCTGTGAAAGGGCATATAGAATATAAGAAGACAAAAAAAAAAAAAAAAAAAAAAAAAAGCCCACATTAAAGATCTCACCAAATTTTAACACAAGAAAAAAATCCTGTTATTGGAATAATGCAGAACAAGTAAAAGTTATACAGGGTGGTTCTTTCTTTTATAAATCAAAGATACAGTAAGAAAATATACAACTATTTTCCATGTTTATAATGTAGACATCAAAAACTAGATTCTTCTGCCAAGGAATAAGACTCAATACTTCAACAACTCACGCTCACCCAAAAACAGACTCTAAGGAAGCGTGGCTGTACTTGGCTATATTATATTCAGCTATTCAGCTATACCGATTTATCCAGACTGTGGCCACCATTATATTACAACAAGAAATAATGGCCAAGGTTTTATAGACTAATAAGAAGAAGGATAAAGTTGAAGTCTGATCTTCCTCATATTATATAAAACTACTTAATTATGGCATAAAATTATCTGTAGGATAAAGCATTTACTATCATAATTTTGTAATTTTTTAAACAAATGATAAAAATCAATCAAAGTTAACCTATTTTTTGTCATGGTTTTGAAAGATGCATGAGCATCACAGTAGAAATGAGTACTCCTAGTGCCCAAGCTGTGGTCTCCAAATGTTTCCCAAAGAAACAAGACTCCTGGAGAAATGGAAGATTCCAGGTCTGGAGCACAAATTTTACAAGATAAGCCAGGGCCATCTTTTCCCATCTATCAGAGCAAGTCAGCTATGAAAGACTACTAGAGTCACATCCAAAAAGAAAATGTAGCAACCTAAAGAGGTTCCTGCTGGCAAATGATGAAATAGTTTAAAGCCAGTAAAAACAACTGTACCTAATAGTTGTAAATCCATGATAAAATAAACTTCCATTTCCAACACAGCTGAGTAAGCGTACGAGAAAATCTTAACACATAAAACATCTATAAATTCTGAACAAAATACAAACTGACAGCTACATACTGATAATGAACAGTGTGCTGGTTTGAATCTTGTTACGTACTCCATAAAAAGCTGTTCTTTAATGCAATCTTGTGCAGGCAGACCTATAATGGATAGGGTATTCTGATTAGGTTGTTTCCATGGAGATGTGACCCACCCAACTGTGGGTGAGAACTTTTGATAAGATTATTTCCATGGAGGTGGGACCCCGCCCATTCAAAGTGGGTCTTTTACTAGAGTCCTTAAGAGAGCTGAAGGGCTGGCACAGACCCAGATGCTTGGAGATGCAGACAGAAAGACGTTTGGAGATGCTAAGCTAAGAGATGATGCCCAGAGTTTACCCCGGAGAAGCTAAGAGAGGACCACCAGATGCTTAGAAACGCCCTGGGAGAACAAGCAAAGATGCAAAGGAGCTGAGAGAGAGAAGCTAAGAGAGACAGAAGCCCAGAGACATTTTGGAGAAAGCCATTTTGAAATGCAACCCAGGAGCAAAGGACCAGCGGACACCAGCCACGTGCCTTCCCAGCTGACAGAGGTTTTCTGGATGCCATCAGCAGTTCTTCACTGAGTATCCTCTTGTTGATGACTTAGTCTGGACACTTTCATGGCCTCAGAGCTGTAAATCTGTGACCTAATAAACCCCCTTTATAAAAGCCAGTCAATTTCTGGCATTTTGCATAACAGCAGCTTTAGCAAGCCCGAACAGGCAGTGAACAAAAACGGGCAGACCTGGTAGAAAGGCAAAACCTGGCAGGGACCAACACAGGAAAAGTTTCATACTCTTCCTGACTATTAGCCAGGTGAAAAGCCACAATCAACACACAGTGGCTCTTCTTGTCTTGTTGCATGAAGACTCAGAAGCAGCAGTTGAGGGCAATCTTAGCTACTGGAAAGCGAGGTCTGAATCTCAAAAGGGAGAGAGCCAACAGGAGACTCTCCAAAATTTTGTTCATGGACTCTGCCAAACTCTCAAAATGCCCATGAATGATACATGAACAAGGCAGGCTATCAGCCCATCTAAGAAAACAAAACTGAAATAAGAACTAAGATGAAACAGGCAGCTTGAGTAAAACCAAATGAAATTCTTGATGAAGCAAAAAATACAAATTTTCTTCAGACAAATATAATAGAATCCAAAGTTTCCACAAAAAACATTCGCAACATCTGGAAGACAACCAAGATACTCCACCTATAAATAACGAGGAAATGTTAATCAGTCAAAAGATAAGAAACAATCAACAAATGTCAACCTCAAGATAAAACATATGTTGGAATTAGCAAAAAGAGACCTTAAAACAGCTAAATGTTTTGAGATCAATGAAAACGGTCTGTAATGAATGAAGTAGGCAATTTGAAAACGAGGGAAAACTTTATTAATAATTCTAGAACTGAAAAATACAGTAAGTGAAAATATCGCAGGACAAGCTCAACCAAAGAATAAGATGAAAACGAAAGAGTCAGTAGCCCTAAAGATACATTGGTTAGATAGCATCTAATCTTAAAAAGAAAGAAAAACAAAGCCAAAAATTGTGTGATTCCAGGAAACTAATGAACAGTTTTAAACAGTCTAGGATATATGTAATTGGAGGCCAAAAAAGCAGCAAAGGGGAAAAAAATGAGGCAGGAAAAACAATTTGAAAAAATAATGGCCAAAAATTGTATCCACTTGATGAAAGATAAGTTTACACATTCAAGAATCTCAATATACACCAAGTAGTCAAAGAACCAAAACCAAACTTAAAGCGAAAAGTCTTGAAGCAGCCAAAAGAAAATGACACTCTGTGTACAGCAAAGTGTGACTAGACTGATGGCCAATTTTTAACTGAAAACTAAGGGAGCCAAAAGATTCCATCCTCCCAAAGAATATTTTGAATAACTAGCAAAAAAATGACAGAGCCATCTCACGCAAAACTCCAGAAAATAACTTCAAGGGTACCAGTATCTGAGAGACGGCTGAATCAAGGAGACACAGTTCAAGACAACTAAGCGAAGCTCGTGGCTCTCTTGCCTCTCCACCACCTCCTGTGAGCAGGGTCGAGCAGCCTAAACGCAATGCCTCCCTATTCCGGAGGGAGGGAAGTAACCATGTGTGTTAACTGGGTGTGGAGAAGTAATGATAAATCCATGGCTTTCAACATACGATGTTGCACCAGTTTGGATAAAATTATGTCCCCTAAAAAGCCACATTCTTAAGAAAAAACAGTTTCTGTCATGAATGGAACACGTAGGGTGCCTTGGCTGCTCTTCGGGTGGAATCAACATCAAGGGATTTCAGAAGCAGGTAATGTCATCAATATGGCGACATAAACAACTACTGAAAACTTCTCTCCAGAGATTCAATGGAAAAAAAGACAATTCTCAACTGTTTGAAACTCTGGAGGAGGATATAGACTGAGGAAAGACCCAGCAGATGTCAAATTGAAGAAAGAGAAGAAATATCAGGTGGGAATTTTCCATCCCAGACCAGCTGGTCATCTCCATTTCCCCTTACTTGGTCTCCATGCAGGAAAGGCACAAAAACAGCAGACAAGACCCCTCCACAGGAACACAGATTTTAAAATCTCTCACAGCAGTGAAAAATACACTCACTGCTTGCAGACCCAGTGGACAGGGGAGGACATTTCAAGGCCCAGGTCAGTGAGGAACAAAGAGACTGAGAAAAAACATGGACAGAGACTGTGTTTCCATCCCAGGGTCTGAAAGCCCTTCCCCACCCTTGAGGGAAGCAGCAGCCCTTTCCTCACCTTGCAGACAGCTGGAGTACTGGGTCAGTGAGGGAGTACTGGGTCAGTGAGGGAGTACTCGGCCACAGGTGCAGCCCCACTCAAGGCAGATTTTGGCCATCAAAGTGAGGGCATAGGAATCCCGCAGTTTCAGCCCTGCAGGGTCAGGCACAGCCTGTGCTCGGAGGCAAAGCAGGCTCTGACGACCATTAAGTTACCAAACTGCGCCATCTGCTGGACAGTCCAGAAAGTGCAAGGGAAGAAAATACTTTTCAAAAGATACTTCAGACCCTTTCTTAGGAGCACAGGACCTGCTCTACACACCCTGTACAGAAACCTGGCCCTGTATTGGCTGAGAAATAGGGAAGACCCAACTGTTAAAGCAGGGTCCCAAAACAAACCCAGGTCTTGCTAGGCGGTGGAAAATAGAGCACCACTGGAAGCCAGCATATTTGTATTACCACACACAGTGAACTTGCTAGGGTGCCCAGTGCCCACCTCCCACCCTTGTGGAGGCCACAGTGGCCGTCTGATTTTGGGGAGAAGACTGGGGGACAGAGCCAATCTGAAAACTATCCAGAGAGAGAAAAAAGAAAAGACAGAGATCAAAGTCAACCAACAAGAAAGCTTTTCGCAAAAAAAGAAAGAACCACCTCCAGAATAAACCAATCAAGAAAACCACATGCCCAGACACCAGTAAAAAATCACGAGCCACATCAGGAAATGGGAAGACATGACCCAGGCAAAGGAAGAAACTAACATTTCAACTGAGATTCAGGAACTGAAACAACTAATTATAGATGTTCAAACAAATCTTTTAAATCAACAAGGTGAGAGAGAATGTGACAAAAGAGAAGGAGGATATAAAGACAACACCGGGTGATCAAAAGGAAGAATCCACAAGCTTGAAAAAACAAATGGCAGAACTTCTGGGAATGAAAGGCAAAAGAGAGCAAAAAACACAATGGAGACATACAACAGCAGACTTGGAGAAGCAGAAGAAAGGATCAGTGAAATGGAGGACAGGACATCTGTAATCCTGCACACAAAGGAACAGACAGAGAAAAGAATGAAAAAATATGCGCAGGATCTCAGAGAACTGAAACACAACATGACGCACATGAATATACATGTTATAGGTGTTCCAGAAGGAGAAGAGAACAGAAAGGGAGCAGAAGGAATCATAAAGGAAATAATCAATGAAAATTTCCTAACCCCTATGAAAGACAAACTACAGGTCCAGGAAGCACAGTGTACCCTAAACAGAACTGAACCAAATAGACCTACTCCAAGACACTTACTAATCAGATTTTCAAATGTCAAAGACAAAGAGAGAATACTGAAAGCAGCAAGAGAAAAGCGATCCATCACATACAAGGGAAGCTCAATAAGACTAAGTGTGGATCTCAGCAGAAACCATGGAGGCGATAAGGCAGTGGTATGACATAATCAAGATACCGAAAGAGAGAATCTGCCAACCAAGAATCCTGTATCCAGCAAAACTATCCTTCAAAAATGAGGGAGAGTTTAAAATATTTACAGATAAACAGACACTGAGAGAGTTTGTGAAAAGGAGACCTCCTGTACAGGAAATACCAAAGGGAGTGTTACAGACAGATAGGAAAACACAGGAGAGAGTGGTTTGGAGAAGAGTGTAGAAATGAAGATATCAGGAGACAGAAAGAGGGTAGAAATTGGGCATTTAATGTTGAAGGAGTATAGAATGTTCTAGAGGACTGACTGTAGACCTATAAATGGATAGCACAATACTGTGTGATGGTAGCACAATATTGCAAGTACACTGAAAAAAGATGACTGAATATGGTTGAAAAAGGAATGTTAGGGGTCTGTGACACCAGAAGGAAAGATAGAAGATAAAGACTGGGACTGTATAACTTAGTGAAACCTAGAGTGGTCAATGAGTGTGGTTAAATGTACAAATATAAGAATGTTTTTGCATGAGGGAGCAGCAAGAAGGAATGAAGTTGTGAGGTATGCAACAAAGTGAATGGACTGTGAGGAGAGTAGGTTGAGTGAAATAGGGCAGAAATGAAAAGACAAACATTATATTGCCTCACTAATATGGACTAATAACAATGTGTAAACTCTGAGAATTGAATCTGGAAGCACCAGCTATAAGGGGAAGGCTTATATAAAGGTTCCTAGATTGTAAGCTCTTACACCAGTCACATTTATTCATGAGTTGCAACAAGTTATTTCTAAATTTTGAGATTCTGGGCTGTTTGTGTATCACATGGTCGGTCCCTGGAGCTTTGGGTGTCTGTGTGGCACGTGGGACTCAGAGCCAGAATTCAGCAGCTATGAGTGTTGGCCCCTTGAATCAACTGTTAAAGAGGCTGAAAAGGAAATCAGCCTTTGATTGGAGATAAGAACGAAATGGACATGGTTGAGATTGGGGTAGATCAGACTAAAGAAAGGGAAGAGGATAATATTAATCATGTTTTAAAACTTTGGCTTCTCTGTGGGACCAATGGAAGAGATGGTTATATGGTCCAAAATCTGTATTTTCTGTAGCACACTATATCATGTACCTTGTATGGTCAGTTTACTCAAATACCACAATTACGTGGAACCTTGAATAGGGAGTGAGATCTGGTTGGTGTGTACAGGTTAGCATGAAGCCCCGATAAAACCCAGAGTAATTTGAGCAGAGAATAAAAAGTATTTGCAAAGCCTCCTTGTGGGACTGTGGGAAAATGTGGAAATATTAAACTTTATTAGCTGGGGAATTCCTGATAACTCTCACAAGCATTGGGGACCACCAGCTTGGTGGGCCAAGCCTCAATCTCAGGGCTTGCCATTATGAAGACTGTTACTTCAAAGGAGAGGCTAAGCCTACTCATAATTATGCCTAAGAGTCACCCCCAGAGGGCCTCTTTTGTTGCTGAGATGTGGCCTCTCTCTAAGCCAACTCAGCAGGTAAACTCATTACCCCCACCCCATGTAGGAATGACTCCCAGGGGTATAAATCTCCCTGGCAATGTGGAATGTGACTCCCAGGGATGAGCCTGGACTATGCATCGTGTGACTGAGAAAGCTTCTGGACGAAAAGGGGGAAGAAAATTGAAATAAAATAAAGTTTCAGTGGCTGAAACTATATGATGGTACAAGAACAACTGATTGTACACTTTGAAGGACTGTCTATGTTATGTGAATATATCACAATAAAATTGCATTAAAAAATATACTAGAGGGAGGGGTAGAAACAGATAAGATGGAATTTAACAAAGGATGATTAATACTGAATTTCCATATAATTTTCTTTTTCTTAGTTGCTAGGGTATTAGAACTGCTGGGAGGAAAGAATTGAAATGATGGAACTGTAACCCACAGCATCCTTTGAAGTTTGTTCTACAGCTAGTTGTTAAATTGTAATTTGAAAGCTATCACCTTTTCTGTATATATGTTATATTTCACAATAAGGAAACAACTGAAACTGGAACCGTAACCCACAATATTCTTTGAAATTTGGTCTCAAACTACTTGTTAAAGTGCATTTGGAAAGTTATTGCTTCTGTGTATACCTGTTATATGCTATGATAAAACTATGAATAAAAAAAGAAAAACAGTTAATAGAGGGCTATTTCAGAGTAAATGTACCTACTGCAAAAACTAACGACTACACTTAACAGTAATATCTTAATATGTTCTCATCAAGAGTCACAAATGTACCACATCAATACTAGGGGTCAACAACAGGAGAGTATAAGGGGTACGGGATAGTTAAAATTTTCACTTATATTTTTATCTATTGTTGCTATTTTTAGGGTAACAAAGATGTTCTAAAATTGTGGTGATGACTGCACAATTATGTAATGACACTGTGACACACTGTATATCTGGGACGGATCATATGCTGTGTGAATATATCTCAAGAAAATTGCATTTTAAAAACTTTCAAAAAAGTAATTCTCAAATATATTTTTAAACAAAATTTACAGACGAAATAAAGAGGAAAAAAAAGCAGTGAAACAGTACATCCGCATCCAACCATATAATTACATTATAAACATTAAGAGAATAAATACTCCAATTAAAAGGCAGAAATAGTTGTCTTATATAAAAATCAAGGCCTAATTATGTAGTATCTCAATGAGACATGGATGAAAACAGATATACCAGAGACATACAGAATATGGCAGAACAGGAGAGGCAGAGCAAACTCCTCCCCTAAGGGAATAACTAGAGAAAAGGCAGAAAACCACAGGGACAGTGGTTCCAGGGCACGACCTCTACAATACAGTGAGGACCTGGATGAAAGCACAGAGAAGTCATGTCAGAAAGGATGGGGTGAGTTTATTCACTCGTGACTACCGCCAGGGCCGGCAGCTACAACCTGGGCGGAGGGAGCAGAAGAGGCCAGAGACGGCACTCCAGCATGGCCACCTCATCCACGGGCTGGGCAGATGACCCTTCTCAGCCACGCAGGCAGGAGCTCCCATGAGGAAACTCGGGACACAGTGGAACTTCTGTAGGAAGCACACAGGAAACTTGGTACAGCATGCAGTCCTTACCCCTTAGTCCTGGGTGGGCTGCTGTGGGGAGGACTGGGGGTCCGTCTCCTCAGGAGGAGGGGGACACAGAGCTGAGCAGAACCGAACCAACAATTAGCAGGTCTTTACTCTTCCTTCACAGAGGCCCACGGTATGCAAGGGCAGAGAGATGGGGCAATGAAGGGCACCAGACAGAAACACCAGGAGCCCCACCCCCACCCACAGGCCAGCAGGTGCGCCGGGGGCAGAGACCTTGAGGGCCGACTAAAAGCGCCTTTCTGAGCTGGCTGATAGCTGGAAAAGATGAAACTCGCTGTCCCACAGCCTAAGATTGATCCACTCAGAGGCCTGAGAATCAGCAGACCCACTGTGCCCTTAAGCAGATTCTCTGCTGAACTGCACCATGCACACCCCACCCCAGGGGCTGGCAGTCTACAGTGTGCATGGAGAACTGCTGGGCAGATTGGATATCCACCTGGTTCAGACCCCACCCAGAGTGCAACTGCAGTCAGAAAAAAGCAGATTCAAGGGAAGACAGGAAGAGTGCACTCTAGCAAGATGTGGCTCTCCTAAATTATAAAAAGATATCCAAATAGACCCACATTTCCAAAAATAACCTTATCAAGATAAGCAAAGGCCATGAAATCAAGAAAAAGCCTCAAAGCATATGAAGATTCAAGAAAATACAGACAAGCCAACAAACAAAATTAAAAAGTCAAAGAAGACACAGAACTTGGAGCAATGAAACGAAGAAGTACATACAAATGACCAAAAACAACTTCAATGGGTGGGATGAAGGCATAAATATCATCGAGAAGACACCAGAAGAGCACAGAGAACTGAAAGAGCAAACAGAAAAATAGCAGATCTTATGGACATAAAGGAGATTGAAGATCAAATTTAAAGTATACTAGAGACACATAACAGCTATGAAGAGGCAGAAGAAAGAATAAGTGAACTACAAATTAGACCAATGGAATGTGAATTCACAAAAGAAAAATGGTGAAACAATTGAAAAAAAATTGACATGGATCACAGGGAAATGATAGACAACATGAAGCGTGCAAATATAAGAATCACTGGTGTCCCATATGGAGAAGAGTAAAGGAATAGGAAGAGTGTTTCAAGACACAGTTGGGGAAAACCTTCCAACCATTCTAAATGACATAAATATGCAAATCAAGAAGCACAAAGAACTCGAAATAGATAAATCCAAACAGACCAACAACAAGACATATACTCATCAGACTGTCAAATGCTGAAGGGAACGAGAAAGACTTTAAAGGAGCAAGAAACAAGCAATTCACCACATACAAGGGAAAACATATAAAACTAAGTTCTGGCTAATTCAGTGGGCACCGTGGAGGTGAGAAGGCAGTGGTATGACATATTTAAGATTCAGAAAGAGAAAAACTGCCAGGCAAGAATTCTTTGTCCAGAAAAGCTATGCTTCAAAACTGAGACTTTGAAATTTTCAAACAAACAAATACTGTGAGAATTTGTTAACAAGAGACCTGCCCTGCATAAAATACTACAGGGACTTCTGCCAGCTGAGAAAAAACAAAAAGAGAGGTCTAGAGAAGGACACAGAACTGAAGAGAATTACTAAGGGTAACTTAAAAGAAAAAAAAAGAAACAGTGGGAAAAAACAGATCTGACAAATAAAAGCCAAAGGATAAGATGGCTAGTTGAAGAATTCCCTTTACAGTAATATTTTTTAATGTGACCAGACAAAAATCCCAAATTAAAAGACAAAGAATGGCAGAATGGATTAAAAAGTATGAGCCACCGAAACGATCTATACAAAAGACTCATATTAGACCCTAGAACACAAAGAGACTGAAAGTGAAAGGAAGGAAAAACATATTCCACACAACCTGCAGCCAAATGAAAGCAGGGGTAGCAATAGTAATATCACACAAAATAGATTTTAAATGCAAAGATTTCATAAGAGACAAGGAAGGACACTACATATTAATGAAAGGGACAATTCACCAAGAAGAAATAACTATCATAAGTGTTTACACACCCACTCAAGGACTCCAAAGTGCATGAGATAAACACTGGCATACATACAAAGGAAGTCTGATAAGACGATGGGCGGATTTCTCAATGGAAACCATGGAGGCAAGAAGGAAGTGGGGTGATATATGTAAGATACTGAAAGACAAAAACCAACAACCAAGAATCCTATATCCAACAAAACTGTCCTTCAAATATGAGGGAGAGCTTAAAATATTCTCTGACAAACAGTGACAGAGTTTGTGAACAAGATACTTACTCTAAAGGAAACACTAAAGGAAGCACTGCAGACAGAAAGGAAAAGACAGGAATGAGAGATCTGGAAAACAATTTGGGGAGACAGTAGCACAGCAATGTAAGCACACTGAACAAAGATGACTGTGAGCATGGTTGAAAGAGGAAGGAAAGGACCATGTGGGGACACCAGAACGAAAGAGGAAAGATAAAGACTGGGACTGCATAACTCAGTGAAACCTAGGGTGCTCAACGATTGTAATAAAAGGTACAAATATGTTTTTACATGAGGCAGAACAAATGAATGTCAGCATGGCAAGGTGTTAAAAATAGGGTGGGATTCAGGGGAAAATACAATCAATGGAAAATAGAGACTACTAAAAAAAAAAAAACCTATGGGATGCAGTGAAGGTAGTGCTGAGAGGGAAATTTATAGCTCTAAATACGTATATTAAAAAGAAGAAAGAACTAAAAACCAAAGACCTAACTTAACTGAAGAGGCCAGAGAATGAACAGCAAACAAACCCTAAAGCAAGCAGAAGGAAAGAAATAAATCAGAAATAAACGAGATGGGGAACAAAAAAAAATAGAGAATAAATAAAACCAAAAGTGGGTTCTTTGAGAGGATCAACAAGATTGACAGACCCTTAGCTAGACTGACAAAGTCAAAAAGATAGAAGCCCCAAATAAACAGAATCAGAAATGAGAGTGGGATAATTACTACATATCCTGAAGAAATAAAAAATATCAAAGAGGATACTATCAGCAACTATATGCCAACAAGCTAGACAATTTAGAGGAAATGCAGAATTTCCTCTAAACACATGAAACACAACCTAGAAACACATGAACACAACCTAGACTGATCCAAGAAGAAACAGAAGACCTCAACCAACCAATCACAAGCAAAGAGATCTAATCAGTCATCAAAAATCTACCACAAATAAAAGCCCAGGGGCAGATGGCTTCACAGGGCAATTTTACCAAACTTTCCAAAAAGAATTGACACCATTACTGCTCAAACTCTTTCAAAACATTGAAGAAAAAGGAAAACTACCTAACATTTTATGAAGCTAACATCACTGTAATTCCAAAACCAGATAACAATACTACAGGAAAGTAAAACCATAGGCAAATCTCCCCAATGAATATAGATGCAAAATTTTTCAACAAAATACTTACAAATCAAGTTCAAAGGCACATTAAAAGAATTATACACCAGGACCAAGTGGGATTCATTCCTGGCATGCAAGGGTGGTTCAGCATAAGAAAATTAATCAATGTAATAGAACACATTAACAAATCAAAAGGAAAAAATCAAATGATCATCTCAATAGGCACTGGAAAAGCATTCAACAAGATTCAGCAACGTTTCTTGATTAAAACACTTCAAAAGGTAGGAATAGAAAGAAACTTACGCAATATTCAATACGATAAAGGGCATATATAAAAAACCCACACCCAGCATAGTACTCAATGGTGAGACACGAAGTCTTCCTCGTAAGAACGGGTACAAGACAAGGATGCCCACTGTCACCAATATTATTCAACATTGTACTAAAAGTACTAGTCAGAGCAATTAGGCAAGAAAGAGAAATAAAAAGCATTCAAATTGGAAAGAAAGAAGTAAAATTTTAATTATTTGCAGATGATAAGATCTTGTATTCGGATAATCCTGAGAAACTGACAACAAAGCTACGTGAGCCAATAAACAAATTCATCAAGTGGCAGAATATAAGACTAACGTGAAAAATCAGTAATGGTCCTATAAATTAGAAATGATCTAACTGAAAAGACAATCACAGAAAAATATCCATTCACAATAATAGCCCAAAGAATCAAGTATCTAGGAATAAACTTAACCGAAGATTTAAAAGACCTCTACAAAGAAAATTATAAAACTTTACTAAAAGAAATAAAAGAGGACCTAAATAGGTGGAAAGATAGTCTATGTTCATGGAGAGGAAGACTGAACTTTGTTAGGATGTCAGTTCTACCCAAATTGATCTACAGGTTCAAGCAATTCCAATCAAAACTCTAACAACATATTTTGCAGACTTGGAAAAGCTACTAATCAAATTTATTTGTAAGGAATAGGGGCCTCAAATTGCAAAAACATCCTGAAAAGAAGAAACAAGGGGGAATACTTACACTTCCAGACATTAAAGCTCACTATAAAGCCACAGTGGTCAAAACAGCATGGTACTGGCACGAAGATAGATACATTGATCAATGGAATTGGATTGAGAGTTCAGAAATAGACATCTAGGATCTTTGGTCAAATGATTTTTGAAAAGGCCTCCAAATCCACTGAACTGGGACATAACAGTCTTTTCAACAAACAGAGCTGGGAGAACTGGATATCCATATCCAAAAGAATAAAAGAGGATCCCTAACTCACACCCTATACAAAAACTAACTCAAAGTGGATCAAAGACTTCAATATATGAGTCAGTACCATAAAACTCCTAGAAGATAATGTAGGTAGGGGACTGGTGGTTTGACGGGTTGAGCCCTCTACCATAGGTTTTACCCTTGGGAAGACAGTTGCTGCAAAGGAGAGGCTAGGTCTCCCTATAATTGTGCCTAAGAGCCTCCTCCCGAATGTTTGTTCTTTGTTGCTCGGATGTGGCCCTCTCTCTCTAGCTGAGCCAACTTGAAAGATGAGATCACTGCCCTCCCCCCTGCGTGGGATCGGACACCCAGGGGAGTGAATCTCCCTGGCAACGTGGAATGTGACTCCCGGGGAGGAATGTAGACCTGGCATCGTGGGACAGAGAGCGTCTTCTTGACCAAAAGGGGGATGCGAAAGGAAATGAAATAAGCTTCAGTGGCAGAGAGATTCCAAAAGGAGCCGAGAGGACACTCTGGTGGGCACTCTTACACACAATTTAGACAACCCTTTTTAGGTTCTAAAGAATTGAGGTAGCTGGTGGTGGATACCTGAAACTATCAAACTACAACCCAGAACCCATGAATCTCGAAGACAATTGTATAATAATGTAGCTTATGAGGGGTGACAATGGGATTGCCATAAGGACCACACTCCCCTTTGTCTAGTTTATGGATGGATGAGTAGAAAAATAGGGGAAGGAAACAAACAAACAAACAGACAAAGGTACCCAGTGTTCTTTTTTACTTCAATTGCTCTTTTTCACTTTAATTATTATTCTTGTTATTTTTGTGTGTGTGCTAATGAAGGTGTCAGGGATTGATTTAGGTGATGAATGTACAACTATGTAATGGTACTGTGAACAATCGAATGTATCATTTGTTTTGTATGACTGCGTGGTATGTGAATATATCTCAATAAAGTAAAGATAAAAAAATAAATAAATAAAAAACTAAGGGGAAAAAAAAAAAAAAGAAGATAATGTAGGGAAACATCTTCTAGACCTAGAAATAGGAGGTCACATATTAGACCTTACACCCAAAGCACAAACAACAAAAGAAAAAAACAGATAAATAGAAACTCTTCAAAATCAAAAGTTTCACTTCTTGTGGAACCACCACACTGTCCTCCAGATAGGCTACACCATTCTACTTCCCCACCAACAGTAAATAGGTACATCCTGGTGCCAGTTTAAATATATTGTGTCCCCCAAATGCCACTATCTTTGATGTAATCTTGTGTGGGCAGACGTTATCAGTGCTGATTAGACTGTAATTCTTTGAGTGTTTGCATGGAAATGTGCCCCACCCAACTGTAGGTGATAACTCTAATGAGATAATTTCCATGGAGGCATGGCCCCACCCATTCAGGGTGGGCCTTGATCAGTGGAGCCATATAAATGAGCTGACAAACAGAAGGAACTCAGTGCATCTGTGAGTGACATTTTAAAGAGGAGCTACAGCCAAGAGGGACACTTTGAAGAAAGACAGGAGCTACAGATGAGAGACAGTTTGAAGACAGCCATTGAAAGCAGACTCTTGCTCCAGAGAAGCTGAGAGAGGACAAATATCCCAAGCGCAACTAAGAGTCACATTTTTGAGAAACTGCATCCTAGAGAGGAACATCCTGGGGGAAAGTCATTTTGAAACCAGAACTTTGGAGCATACGCCAGCCATGTGCCTTCCCAGCTAACAGAGGTTTTCTGGACACCATTGGCCATCCTCCAGGGAAGGTACCCGATTGCTGATGTGTTACCTTGGACACTTTATGGCCTTGAAACTGTAACTGTGTAACCAAATAAACCCCGTTTTATAAAAGCCAATCCATCTCTGGGGTTTTGCATTCCGGCAGCATTAGCAAACTAGAACAATCCCTCTCTCCATGTTTTCTCCAGCATTTGTTATCACTCTGTTTTTATTTTTCACTACAATGCTACAGGGATATATTCACTTATCACATAAACATCCACAGGGTACCATCAACTGTTCACAGTATCATCATATAGTTGTGCATTCATCACCACAATCAGCACTTGAACCTATTCATTTCACAAAAAAAAATTTTTAAAGAATTAAAAAGATTTTAAAAATTAAAATACAATACAAGACAATAATAAGGTCAGACAACACCACCACTACCAAGAATTCCATACCCCTCCCTTAAATCCCCCTCTCATAGACACTCAGTTTTGGTACATTGCCTTTGTTACATTTAATGGAAGTATATTACAATGTTACTGTTAACCACAGACTCCAGTTTGCTTTGATTATATTTCATCCCCCAATACCATGTTTACTAATGGCTGGCGTCTGCTCCAGAGTTCCGGTTTCAAAATGGCTTTCTCCCAGGACGTTCCTCCATAGGCTTCAGCTCCTCAAAAATGTCACTCTTAGTTGCTCTTGGGGCATTTGTCCTCTCTTAGCTTCTCCAGAGCAAAAGTCTTTCAAAGGCTGTTTCCAAATTGTCTCTGTAAGCTGAAGCTCCTCTCTCAGCTCCTGTGCATTCTTCAAAGTGTCCCTCTTGGCTGCAGCAAACTCGCTCCTTCTGTCTGAGCTTATATAGTGATCTAGTAAACTAATCAAGGCCCATGCTGAATTGAATGGGCGGGGCCACGCCTCCATGGAAACTAATCAGAGTTATCACCTACAGCTAGGTGTGTCACATCTCCCTGGAAACACTCAACAGATTCCAATCTAATCAACACTGATATGTCTGCACACACAAGACTGCATCAAAGATAATGGCGTTTTGGGAGGACACATAATACATTCCAACTGGCACACCATACTTTTTCAACACCTTGCAAGGTTGACATTCATTTGTTCTCCCACACATAAAAACATTTTTATATTCGTACATTCAGTCACCATCATTGACCAGTCTAGGCTTCAGTTATACAGTCCCAGTCTTTATCGTCTATCTTTCCTTCTGGCATCATACATGCCCCTAGCCCTTCTCTTTCAGCTTTACTCACAGACATCATTGTTCAGTGTACTTACAACATTGTGCTACCACCACACAGTGTCGTACTATCCATTTCTGGATCTATAGAACCAATCCTGTCTAACATTCTATACTCCTTCAGCATCAAATGCGCAATCTCTAGCCTCTTTTTATCAACTGAAACCTGTGTTCTCAGCTTTAACTCTAAAAGTTTATTCATTAATGTTAGTTCATATTAGTGAGACTACACAGTATTTGTCCTTTTGTTTCTGGCTAACTTGTCTCAACATAAGGTCCTTGAGGTTCATCCACATTGTTATATGTTCTGTGACTTCATTTTGTCGTACAGCTGCGTAATATTACCACAGTTTGTTTATCCACTCATTCATTGATGGACATCTGGACCGTTTCCATCTCTTGGCAATCATGAATAATGCTACTATAAACATCAGTTTACAAATGTCTGCTTGTGTCTCAGCTTTTTTTGTTGTTTTTTTGACTTTGCCAAAAAAGGTGAAGAAGTAGCCAACTCAACTGGAGAAAATACTTGGAAACCACCAAGTATTTGTGTATCAGATATATATCTGATAAGAGACTGATATCCTGCACATATAAAGAAATCCTACAACTCAACAACAAAAGCACACACAGCCCAATTATAAAATAGGCAAAAGATAAGAAAAGATGTTTTTCCAAAGAGGAAATACAAATGGCTAAAAAAAACAAAACATACACACGAAAAAACGATCATCTTCACTAGCTACTAGGGAAACACAAATCAAAACCATAATGAGCTATCATCTCACAGCAATAAGAATGGCTGCCATTAGACAAAAAGGAAACTACATGTGCTGGAGAGGATGTGGAGAAACTGGAACTCTTAATCATTGCTGGTGGGAATGTATAGTGGCACAGGCGCTATGAAGACAGTTTGGCAGTTCCTCAGAAAACAAAGTATTGAGTTACCCTACAATCCAGCAATTGCACTACTCAGTATATTCCAGAAGATCTTAAAGCAGTGACGCTAACATTGCACACCAATTTCCACAACGGCATTATTCACAATTGCCAAGAGATGGAAACAATTCACAGGACCTTCAACAAACAAGTGGATAAACAAAATGTGATATATACATACAATGGAATACTATGCAGGAATAAGAAGGAACAAGGTCCTGAAACGTGACAACGTAGATGAACCTTGAGGACACAGTGCTGAGTGAAATAAATCAGACACAGAAAGCGAGATATTATATGATATCATTCATATGAATCCCCTGGATAATGTAAAATAGTGCCTTAAAATGTAGAATACAGGGGACTTAGAAGCTAAGGAAAGGGGAATGATAAACTAATATGTACAGACATATTAATGAGTGTGAACTTAAAGGTATGGAAATGGAAACGGGTTATGACCGTTAATAGAATTACAGGTATCAGTGTCATAATGAAGGTAAACATGATCGAAAGGGGTTGTTTAAAAGCATGTTTCCCACAGATTAGACAACAAATATAAATAAGTGCTTGCATGATCTACTTCTAAATTATGACACTGTATAAAGTTAACAACAGAATGGTATATGGGAAAAACTACCTATTGTATATATGGACTGTATTTAATAGGAATACCTTACTAGTACCACACTAACATTAGGGATAAGAAATGGGGGTGGGGGATAAGAGCTGTGGAGTGTTTTAGGTTACGATAATCGTTTAAAATGAGAGTTATGATAATAGTACAGCTAAGTGAAGATGATGTGAAACTGTTTATATTGGACAGAATATATGCTATGTGAAATCAGGGGAATAAGTCAAGTCCTCCATCCTGAGGCTTGTTCTTACGGCGCTTACTGCTATAGAGGGGAGGCAAAGCCCACCTATAATTATGCCTAAGAGTCACCCCCAGAAAACCTCTTTTGTTGCTCAGATGTGGCCTTGCTCTCTCAGGGGAGTGAGTCTCCCTGGCAATGGGGGACACAACTCCCAGGAATGAGTCTGGCCCTGGCAACGTGGGATTGAGAATGTCTTCTTGACCAAAAGGGGGAAAGGAAATGTTTAATAAAACAAGGTTCAGGGGCTAAGAGATTTCAAATCAAGTCAAGACGCTGTCCTGGTGGTTACTCCTAGGGAAGCTCCAGCTAGATATTGCAAACGGCCACAGTATGACAAGCCCAAAGCAACAGTAGTCCCAAAAACCCTAAAGAATACACAGGTCCCAATCTGAGACTCAACAGAAGATTCACTCACTAAATTTTTCAGAAACTTAAGACCTCCAGATTGTTCCTATGCCAGATAAGTCCCCAAACCCAGAGGCAATAGCCTCTTCAAGAACATCAACCAGCTACATCCCCATTCCCCACGTCAACATCCCTTTTCAATATGAACAAGTTAGTGGTCACTGCCCAGATATCCCTGAAGATTGAGACAGCAATCAAATAAGTTGGAGGAGTAGCAAAAGACAAGACAGGATTTAACAAAGGATTAAGACTACCAAATCATTACATAGATTTCTTTTTGTCTCTAGTGTATTAGAACAACCAGAATGAAATAACTGAAATTGTGGAACTGTAACCCATAACATAGTTTCAAATTTGCTCTATAACCACTTGTTAAACTGTACTTTGAAAGTTATCACATTTTTGTGTATGTTAGACTTCACAATAAACAAAAAAGTTAAAAAAGATAGACCATGTAAACTGAAAGCATAAGAAGGTGAGCCACTATACTGACATGAGTTAGACTTCAAGTCCAAGAAACTTAGTAGAGATAAAGGACAGTTCAAAATGATGAAAGGGTCAAATAATCAAGAAGACAATATTTATAAATGTGTGCTAATGACAAAGCTTCAAAACACACGAAGCGAAAACTGTCCAAAAGCCAAGGGATAAGCAAACAATTCCACAAACACAGTAACATATTTTCACAGCCCTGTTTCAGTAATTAGCAAAACTAGACTCCAGCCCCTCCCCCGCCAAATAGACAAATAGGTATCATGTGAACAGTACTATCAACCACTATACAATTCGTGTATATGTCATATGTATTTACCAAGAAAGATCATATACTGAGCAATAAAAACAGGTGAATTTAAAGATATTGGAATCATGTAGAGTATGTTCTCTGACCAAATCACAGGGGAAAAAAAAAGGTGAAAAATCAGTGATCAAAGTAAGGTTACATATAAAGAAACTGAGAGAGGACAAAGTGGAAAAAAGGAAATAATAAAAGATAAATCAATAAAATAGAAAAAAACTTACAGCCAAAGCTGGTCCTTTGGAAGGATCAACAAAACTGATTGTTAGCAAATCGGACTAAGTGTGTGTGGGGGGGGGGGGGCGGGGGGCAGGAGACAAATTAACAGTCAGGAATGGAAGAAGAATCATCACTACAGAACCCAGATTCTACAGACACTTTAAAAAAATAAAGGAGAGAACACTTTCCAAATCATTTTCTGAATTCAGCCTATTAAATATCATATCTGAAAAGATGCTACAGAAAATATTAGAACATCTCTCATGTATATAACGTGAAAAAATATTTAAGAAAATACTAATAAAATCCAACAATATATAAAAAGCATAATATATGATGACAGGATTTATCCAGGAACACAACGTTGGTATTAACATTTGAAGATCAGAGAATAAAATTCACAAAAGTAGCTAAAAATAAAAACCATATAATCATCTCAAGGGATGCAGAAAAAGCATTTGACAATATTCAACACCCAGTCATAATAAAAACTCTCAAAAAAACTAGGAATTGAAGACATCTTACTTAACCGATAAATGACATCAATAATCATTAGTGGTGTAATGCTGAATGCTTTCCCCCAAACAATGAGAACAATATAAGCCCACACAATAAGGGAAAAATTAAAAGGAAAACAGATTATAAAAGAAGGAATAAAACTCTTTACTCACATATGACATGATCATCTACACAGAATTTCCTAAGTAATCTATCACAAAAACTAGAACTACCATGTGAGTTAAGGTTACAGGAAACAAGGTCAATGCACAAAAATCAATTTAATTTCATATATTAAAAAATAATTATCAATTTCAGTTTTTAATATTACTTAAAATAGCATCAAATTTACAAAATTATATAAGAATTAATTTACAAAAGACATGCAAGACCAAAGACTGCAAACTACAAAACAGTTCTGAGGGAGACCAAAAAAAAGGTATTAAAAACTGGAACACTTAGCAGTAAATACTTGAAACTATCAAACTACAACCCAGAACCCTTGAATCTTGAAGACAAAAATGTGGCTTATGATGGATGACAATGTGACTGGGAAAGCCATATGGACCACACTCCCCTTTGTCCAGTGTATGGATGGATGAGTAGAAAAATAGGGGCAAAAAAAAAAAAAAGAGAGCACACAGTGTTCTATTCTAATTGTTCTTTTTCACTTTAATTTTTATTATTATTATTTGTGTGTGTGTGCTAATGAAAATGTTCAAAAATTAATTTTGGTGATGAACGCACAACTATATAATGGTACTGTGAACAACTGATTGTACGCTCTGTATGACTACATGGTCTATATGGTATGTGAATATATCTCAATAAAACTGAATTTTTAAAAAATGGAGAGATGTATAATGCTAATGGATAGGAAGTCTCAATATTGTTAAGATGTCAATTCTCCTTAAATTGATTTATATTTCAAACCGACTGCTATCCTAATCCCTTCAGGCCTTTGGGGATAAACTGAGATGATATAAAAATGTACAAGGAAAAATACAAATGACTTAGAATATGCAAAGCAATCTTTAAAAAGAAAAAAGGACTTTTAAGTCTGAATTCAAGAATTATAATAAAGCTACAAACAACAAATAGTGTGACAGTGAAAAAAAGGACAGACAATAGAACAGAATAGAGCCCTGAAATTGGAACCATTTAGATGGTGTTCTGAAGCAATCCAGTGCAAGAGTCTTTTCAACAAATGCTGCTGAAACAACTGGATATCCATATTCTACACACAAAACTTACAAAAATTAATTTCAGATGCATCATAGGCCTACATATAAATTAGTAAGAAACAAAACATTTAAGAGGAAACAAAGATTTCCTTCATGACTTGAGGGTTACGGAATAGGGTCTTAGCTCACAATAAGCAACTATAAAAGAAAAAACTGATTAAACTTCATTAGAATGAGATTTTTTTTCTCAATACAAAATACAAATACAGTTAAGAAAATAAATAGTTCAGAAAATATTCAGAAAACATTTATCTAACAAAGGACTGGTATCCAGGACATATAAAGACCTTCTGTAACTCAAAATGGAGAGAGGAAGGGAGGGGACAGGAGGAGAGGAGGGAGAGGAGAGAGAGGAGAGAGAGGAGAGAGAGGAGAGGAGAGAGAGAGGGGAGAGGAGGAAGGGGAAGGGAGGCAGAAAGTGGAAAGGAGGGAGGGAGGGAGGGAGGAAGGGGCAAAAGGTTTGAACAAACTTTACAATAAAGGAAGGGGCAGAAGGTCTAAACAAACTCTTTGAAACAACACCAAAGATACGTATGAAACGTATGTATGAAACACCACCAAAGATATTGGGAAGTAACAAAAGACAGTGATCCCTGGAAGACAAGAAACCAAGGAAGGGAGCTAGCTGTACACATGCCCAGCTTCTTGCCTTGAGAGTTTCCCGCCAAGGCAGGGTGAGAAAGATCTGCGGGGAAGCTGGGGTGCCTAGAGCTGACAAGGCAGAGGAGCACAGAGCTGACAGCTGCAAAGTGAGAGAAAAATGAAGACTTCTACAGAGGATCACTCTAGAATATTTGGTTGACTAACTATTGGTACATGCATATGAAAAGTAATTTGAGGCTGGAGAAAGAACCACCAAAACAATTAGAGGTAACAACACCCACAACTTACACAGGGATGGGAATGGTGCCTTTTCCTAAAACCCAGACTGGAAAGGCTAAATTCATGTAGTATTAAAGAAGGATAATGCCTCAAAATGGGGGAAAAATTCACCCTAGATTAAATGCAGCGCTGGTCCATCCTAACAAAACATAAAAATGAGAACTAAAAGGAACAAACCATTGCCCAATAACTTAACCATGTCACAGAACAAAGCTCACAAATATCTTTAAGCATATGAAAAATAGTAAGAACCCAACAAGGTAAATTGCACAATTAAAATCAATAAAAAATTATAAGACATACAGAGAAGCAGGAAATTACACTGCACAATGAAAACAAAAACCACCCAATCAAAATCAATCTTGAAATAACAGGGATAATGTAATTAGCAGTAGCTATTAGAACAATTATCATAACTGCATTTCTTATCTATTCAAGCCACTGGAGGAAACATTAAATTTCAGTAGAAACATGAAAGATTTTTAAAAATTGAACTTCTAGAGATCAAAACTGCAAGGTCTGATATGAAAAACACGCTGACTTATCTTACACTCTATAGACGTTTTCAGAAACTTAAATCCCCCAGAGTGTTCCTATGCCAGCTATGTCCCCAAACCAAGAGGCAACAGCCTCTCCAGAACATCAACCAGGTGCATCCCCCTTCCCCATAATGTCAACACCCCTTTTCAAGATGAACAAGTTAGGGTGCTCGCTGCCCAGATATCCCTGAAGATTGAGAAAGTGATCAAATGAGAGAGAGGGGTAGCAACTGACAAGATAGGATTTAACAAAGGATTAGGAATACTGAATCTTTATTTTATTTTATTTTTTTCAGTTTCTAGGGTACTAGAATAGCTAGAAGGAGATAACTGACATGATGGAACTGTAACATACAACATGCTTTGAAATTTGCTCTATAGCTACTTATTAAATTGTACTTTGAAAGTTATCACGTCTGTATATATGCTATACTTCACAATAAGGAAGTAACTGAAATTGTGGAACTGTAATCCAAAACACTGTTTGAAATTTGCTCCCTAACTACTTGTTAAATCGTACTTTGAAAGTTATCACTTTTCTGTATATGTTATATTTCACAAAAAAAAAATGTTAAAAAAAAAAAAACACACATTAAAGCAATTAATAGTTACCAAAATGAAGCACAATTTTAAAAATCCTATAAAAATGAACAAAGTTAGCTTTGGAATAATTTCAAGAGTCCAAATATACTTGTAATTGGAGCCATAAGAGAGGAGATAAAACAGAAAAAATACCTGACAATATAATGGTCAACAATTTGCTAAACTTGAGGAAAATTATAAGCACAGAGAACCAAGACACTCAATAAACAACAAGCATGAGAAATATGAAGAAATATAAATTGATATATTGTGATCAAATTGCATAAACCCAGGAATAAAGAGAAAATCTTTAAAGCAGCTAGAGAAAATAGTAATGGTATGTTGCGCAAAAAAAAACAAAAACAAAAACAAAAAACTGAAGTGGTTACATAAATATCATACAAAGTAGATTTCAAAATAAGCAATATTATCAGGAATCAAGATCATTTGACAGAGTTAAGTATTCTAATTCATCAAGAAGACGCAAAATTACTACACAATTATTCACCTTATTAAGAGACCTTCAAAACACAAAACAAAAATCATAGAACAGTACACAAAAATGGAAAAATCCATAATTATATCGAGAGATTTCACCTCACCAATCTCAAACCCGGTAGGAAGAAAATCAAGATACAGACCTCTTAAACATTATCATCAACCAAGTCGACCTAAGTGATATTTAAAGAACACTCCACCCAACACTGGAACAAACATTCTCTTCAAGTACATATGGAATCGTCACCAAGACAGATTACATGATTGCCATAAAACAACTCTTATTAAATTTGAAAGGTTTCAAAGTCAAAAGAACTTTCAGTGCTCAAAAGGAATTTAGAAATCAATTAGACAAAGATTGGTGGAAATTTCCCACATATTTGTAATCTAAATAATACACTTTGAAACAGACCAGGGGGGTCACAGAAGGAATCAAAACAGAAAACAGAATGTATTTTTAAATGAATGAAAATAAAAACACAACTCATCAAAATTTGTGGAACACAGTTTAAGCAATAATTGGGAGGAAATCATCACTAAATGCCTATATTAGAAAAGAAACATCTCAAGTCAATGGCTTCTTCATTAAGCACCTTAAGAAACTAGAAGAGCAAAGAAACAAATAATAAAGATCAGAGAGGAAATCAAGGAAATGGAAAACTTAGAAAAGTAATAAAGCAAAACCTATGAAAGCAAATCCTGGTTCTTAGAGATGATCAATTAAATTGATAAACTTCTAGCCAAACTGATAAGGAAAAGAGAGAAGGTGCAAATGACCATTATCAAGAATGAGTAAGGTAGCGTCACAGGAGATTCCAAAGGTATTAAAATAATAATCAGGAAACATTATGAACAACATTATGCCAATAAACTCAACAATGAAGATGGAAAAGGCCAATTCCTTGAAAACCCAAAATTACCAAAGCTCACTCAAACAAACAACAGTAATCTTAATAGTCACATAACAAATAAACTGAATTTGTAGTTAAAAATCTGTGCACAAAGTAATTCCTGGCCCAGGTGTTTACACTGGCCAACTGTCCCAAACAATTAAGAAACAATTCCAACTCTGCACAAACTCCTACAGAAAACTGAGTAGGGAAAACACAATGTAGCACACCTAGAGAAACCACTAAGAGAGCTACGGGGATACTCTCAAGAACATTACAGAAAGAGACCATCATCAAGGCGGCAGAGTGAGGCGCCTGAGGGCTCCATACCCACTCCACACACACACACACACACACACACACACACACACACATCCACACACACACACACACACACACACACACACATCCACACACACACACACACACACACACACCTTTAAGCAACAAGGAAAAACGGGCAGAACCATATTTATCAAAGTTCCAGAAAACAGTTAAAGGGTTGGAGGTACAAGTGGACTGCCAGGTAAAGAAACGGGCAACATACAAACGACAGGAAGAGGTGACGATCCATGACGGCCGATTGGGAGAGACAGAGCAAAATACTCATCCATGAAAAACACTAGATAAAAGACAGAAAGCGCTCCAGAATACCAGTTCCAGGGTTATACCGGCTGGACAAGGTCTGCTACATTCACAGTGAACATGCATTTGGTAAAATCGAGAGTCTGAGTCGGAAACGAGTGAGCGAGGCTGCTGGGGAAATGGCAGCCACCCCACAGTGGGGAGAAACTGCGGTCAGCGAGTAGAGACAGATGAGTTAAAAACGCCAAAAGTGACTGCGGATCCAGCGGCGAGAGACACACAGTCAAGCGCAGTGGGAAGTGCCTTCCACACCCCAGGCAACTGCCTCAGTATCGGGCATGGATGACAGCCTTTCGCACACCCACAGCGAATTGTCCCCGAGACAGAAACAACCCACTCCAACAGGCGGGGGTCTGCAGAAGTGGGAAATTAGCATGCCACATACAGCCATCTTCTCAGCAGGCTGGGAACGCCCCTGCACGGTGCCGCAGCTGAGAGCTTCCCTTAGGGATTCTGCTCACCTGTGACATTACACAGTCTTCCTCCGTGGAGGCCAGCGGAGTGCACGGCTTGAAGGCAGGTCCCGCACGGAAATCCCAAAGGCCCTACACCAATCCCAGGGACTTGTGGGCTCACGGCAGAGAGAGACTGTGGGGAGTCTGAGCCGAAGGGTTGGATTCATGCAACAGCTTTAAGTCTCCAGGAATGGCTGGGAGATCTGAGTCTTAAAGACGCCTTCCCTCCCTAAATGCACAGGGCACAGACCCTACCTTCAGGGCTGGCTGCACCAACTGCACACAGAAATTTGGTGCACTGCTTGGACCCCACAAGATTCGGACCCCCACTCACTGCACAGACGAAGTTGGGGAGAACTGGTTTGAGGGTAATAGGTGGCTCAGGGGGAGCCATCTGCTGATAAGTCAGAGAAAGTGTACTCCACCAAGAGGTAGCTCTGGCAAATTATACATAATGGTTCAAATAAGACTGCATATCCTAAAAGAACCCTATCAAGAAAAGCAAATGCCAAGAGGCCAAAAACAACATTAAATTTTAAGGCATATGAAGAAACCAGAAGATATGGATAATCCAAACCCAAACACCCAAATCAAAAAATCAGAGGAGACACAGTAATTGGAGCAATTAATCAAAGAAGTAATTACAAACAAGATCATGGCACAGGATATAAAGGACACGAAGAAGACCCTAGAAGAGCATAAAGAAGAATTTGCAAGAGTAAATTTAAAAGTAGACAATCTTATAGAAAAAAGAAACTGCTGATGAAATTTAAAAGATTCTGGATACACACAGTACTAGATTAGAGGAAGCGGAGAAAAGAACAGCAGACTGGAAGAGTGCAAGCTTGAAAGCGAAAGTACAAAAGAAAGAATGGAGAAGTTGTCGAAAAATTAGAAATGGATCTCAGGGATATGATGGACAACATACTGCCCACAAATAAAAGAATCACTGGTGCTCCAGAAGGGGAAGAGAAGGGTAAAGGTCTGGGAAGGGTATTCAAAAGAAATTGTTGAAGAAAACTTCCCAGCACTCCTAAACAACAAAACTATGCAAATCATAGACACCCAACGAACTCCAAAAAGAATAAATCCAAATAAACCCACTCCAAGAAATATTCTGATCAGATTGTCAAATGCCGAAAAGAAGGAACAAGTTCTGAAAGCAGCAAGAGAGAAACAATTCACCACATACAAGGAAAATAACATCAGACTACTCAGCGGCCACTAGGAAGGCAAGAAGGCATTGATATGACATATTTAAATTCTGAAAGAGGAAAATTGCCAACCAAGGATTCTTTATCCAGCAAACCTCTCCTTCGAATTTGTGAGAGAGCTTAAAATCTTCACAAACAACTGATGAGAGAATTTGCTAACAAGACAACTGACCTACAAGAGATAATAAAGGGAGCCCTACCAGCAAAGAAACAAAAAAAGGAGAGAGCATTAGGGAGAAGGGTTCAGAACTAAAGAGACTGAAAAGGGTACATTAAAGGAAATAGAGAGAGGGAAAAAATGCATCCGACAAACAAAAACCAAAGGATAGGATGACTGATTCAAGAACTGCCTCCACAGTAACAACATTGAATGTGAATGGATTAAAGTCCCCAGTTAAAAGATAAAGATTGGCAGAACAGATTAAAAAATATGAACCATCAATATGTTGCTTACAAGAGACTCATCTTAGACCCTGAGACACAAAGAAATTGAAAGTGAAAGGATGGAAAAAATATTCCATGCAAGCTACAGCCAAAAGAAAGCAGGAGTAGCAATATTAACCTCAGATAAAATAGACTTTAAATGCAAGGATGTTATAAGGGACAAAAAAGGTCACTATATACTAATAAAGGGACAATTCAACAAGGAGAAATAACAATCATAAATGTCTATGCACCCAATCAACGTGCCCCAAAATACATGAGACAAACACTGGCAAAACTGAAGGAAGCAACAGATGTTTCCACAATAATTGTGAGACACTTCAATACAACCCTCTCTCCTATAGATAGATCAACTAGACAGAGGGCCAATATGGAAACTGAAAACCTAAACAATCTGATAAATAAATTTGACTTAATAGACACATATAGAATATTACATCCCAAATCACCAGGATACACATTCTTCTCTAGTGCTCACAGAACTTTCTCAAGAATAGATCATATGCTGGGCCATAAAACAAGCCTCAATAAATTTAAAAAGACTGAAATTATTTAAAGCACATCCTCTGATCATAATGGAATACAACTAGAAGTCAATGACCATCAGAGACTTGGAAATTTCACAAATATCTGGAGGTTAAACAACACACTCCTAAACAATCAGTGGGTTAAAGAAGAAATAGCAAAAAATTGTTAAATATCTAGAGACGAATGAAAATGAAAACACAACATATCAAAACTTATGGAATGCAGTAAAGGCTCTAAATACATACATTAAAAAGAAAGGAAGAGCTAAAATCAAAGAACTAACAGAACTGAAGAAGCTAGAAAATAAACAAACAGTAAACTAATCTGAAACCCAGAAGAAGAAGAGAAATAACAAGGACTAAAGCAGAAATAAATGGCATAGAGAACAAAAAAACAATAGAGAGAATACATAACACCAAAAGTTGGTTCTTTGAGAAGATCAACAAGATTGACAAGCCCCTAGCTAAGCTGACAAAATCAAAAAGAAGACCCAAATAAACAAACTAATAAATGGGAGAAGTGACATTACTGCAGATCCCAAAGAAATTGAAAAAATTATAAGAGGATACTATGAACAACTGTATGCCAACAAACTAGATAATGGAGAGGAAATGGACAATTTCCTGGAAAGATGTGAATGACCCAGATGGACCAGAGAAGAAACAGAAGACCTCAACCAACCAATCATAAGCAAAGAGATCCAATCAGTCACCAAAAAGCTTCCCACAAATAAATGCCCAGGGCCAGATGGCTTCACAGGGGAATTCTACTAAACTTTTGAAAAAGAACTGACACCAATCTTACCTAAACTTTTTCAAAACATTGAAGAAAATGGAACACTACCTAACACATTTTATGAAGCTAACATCGCTCTAATACCAAAACCAGGCAACAAGAAAGGTACAAGAAAGGAAAACTACAATCTTCCTAATGAATACAGATGCAAAGATTCTCAACAAAATACTTGCAAATCGAATCCAAAGACACATTAAAAAAAAATCATACACCATGACCAAGTGGGGTTCATTCCAGGCATGCAAGGATGGTTCACATAAGAAAATCAATCAATGTAATACAACATATTAACAAATCAAAAGGGAAAAATCAAATGATCAGCTCAATAGATGCTGAAAAGGCATTCAACAAAATCCAGCACCCTTTTTTGATAAAAAACACTTCAAAAGGTAGGAACTGAAGAAAACTTCCTCAATATGACAAAGGGCATATACGAAAAACCCACAGCCAGCATAGTACTCAATGGCGAGAGACTGAAAGCCTTCCCTCTAAGATCAGGAATGTGACAAGGATGCCTGCTATCACCAGTGATATTCAACATTGTGCTACAAGTGCTAGCCAGAGGAATATGGCAAGACAAAGAAATAAAAGCCATCTAAATTGGCAAGGACGAAGTAAAACTCATTATTTGCAGATATGATCTTATAACTGAAAAACCCTGAAAAATCAGCGACACAGCTACCTGAGCTAATAAACAAATTTAGCAAAGTAACGGGATACAAGATTAATGCACACAGGTCAGTAATGTTCCTATATGCTAGAAATGACCTAACTGAAGAGACACTCAAGAAAAAGATACCATTTTCAATAGCAACTAAAAAAATCAAGTACCTAGGAATAAGCTTAACCAAGGATGAAAAAGACATACATAGAAAACTACATAACTTTACTAAAACAAACAGAAGGGGACCTAAAAAGATGGAAAATATTCCTTGTTCACAGACAGGAAGGCCGAATGCTATTAAGATGTCAATTCTACCCAAACTCATCTACAGACTCAATGCAATTCCTATCAAAATTCCAACAAACCTACTTTGCAGACTTGGAAAAGCTAGTTATCCAACTTGTTTTGAATGAGAAGATGCCTTGATTGCTAAAAACAGTCTAAAAAAGAAAAACGAAGCAGGAGGGTTTATACCCCCTGACTTTGAAGCTTATTATAAAGCCACAGCTGTCAAAACAGCATGGTACCAGCACAAAACTAACATATTGATCAATGGAATCAATTGAGAATTCAGAGATCTACAGTCGAATGATCTTTGATAAGGCCCCTAAAACCAATGAACTGCGACGTAATAGTCTATTCAACAAACGGGGCTGGGAGAACTGGACAGTCATATCCAAAAGAATGAAAGAGAACCCTTACGTCACACCCTACACAAAAATTAACTCAAAATGTATTAAAGACCTCAATATAAGAGAAAGTACTACAAAGCTCCTAGAAGATAATGTAGGGAAACATCTTCAAGACCTTGTATTAAGACGTCACTTCCTAGACCTCACACCCAAAGCACAAGCAACAAAAGAAAAAAAAATAGATAAATGGGAACTCTTCAAACTTAAAAGTTTCTGTACCTCAAATGAATTTGTCAAAAAGGTGAAGAGGCAGCCAACTCAATGGGAAAAAATTTTTGGAAACCATGTATCTGACAAAAGACTGGTATCTTGTATATATAAAGAAATCCTACAACTCAACGACAATAGTACAGACAGCCCAATTATAAAATGGCAAAAGATATGAAAAGACAGTTCTCTGAAGAAGAAATACAAATGGTGAAAAAACACATGAAAAAATGTTCAGCTACACTAGCTATGAGGGAGATGCAAATTAAGACCACAATGAGATACCATCTCACACCAATTAAAATGGCTGCCATTAAACAAACAGGAAACTACAAATGCTGGGGAGGATGTGGAGAAATTGGAACTCTTTTCATTTCATTGTTGGTAGGACTGTATAATGGTACAGGAACTCTGGAAGACAGTCTGGCAGTTTCTTAGAAAACTAGATATAGAGTTACCCTTCGACCCAGCGATCACACTTCTTGGTATATACCTGGAAGATATGAAAGCAGTGACATGAACAGATACCCGCACGCCAATGCTCACAGCAGCAATATTCACAATTGCCAAGAATGGAAACAACCCAAATGTCCTTCAACAGATAAGCTGATAAATAAAACGTGTTATATACACACAATGGAATACTATGCGGCAGTAAGAAGGAATGAGGTCCTGAAACATATGACAACATGGATGAACCTTGAAGACATAATGCTAAGAGAAATAAGCCAGGCACAAAAAGAGAAATACTGTATGCTACCACTAATGTGACCACTGTGAAAAATGTAAAATAAATGGTTTACACTGTAGAGTGTAGGGGACCTAGCGATAAGACAGCAAATAATGAAGGGGGAGTGATAATCTAATAAGAACACTTAAGTTGGGGGGGTAAACAATGTTCTGGGAATGCTCAGGAACGAAGATGGCTTGTTAATTTCTGGGGCGTATGGTAGGAACAAGTTCGCAGAAACGTAGTTATTTTAGGTTGTTTTTTCTTATTCCTTTGTTTTGGATTTGAAATTTCTTTATTGTTTTTTTAATTTTTTTATGAAGTTAAAAAAACAATGAATGAGTGTGTAAAAAAAGTAAATGGGGGGAGGAGGGGAATGGAATGTTTTGGAAGTTCTTTTTTATTTTAACTTTTATTTTAGTTTTTGGTACAATTAAAATGCTCAGAGATTGTGGTGTTCAATGCACAACTATGAACTGTGCACTTTGAAGGATTGTATGTTGTGTGAATATATCTCAATAAAATTGCATTTAAAAAAAAAAGGAAAAAAAATAGATAGGCACATCTTGTTGTGGCTACCCTGCTCACATTCAGCAGTATAAGGTGGAGATACCAACATGGGGACCTGTTCCAGTTACAGAGGATGCAGAGTAATCCTGGTGCAAATATTAGAATGTATTTATGTCTCTGACAATCTGCTCTATGGTAGACTGAACCAGAACACACACTTTGGCTCACCAACTCAGAACTTGCCCTGCACGCAGAAGCTTGCAGACAGTTAAATAAGTGGAAGAAAGAAAGAAATTGCAGAGGCCTGGGACAAAGAATTACCATATTAAGACATAAAAGAGTGCACCTAGGAAAAGATTATTTCACAGGGAGAAAAGGGGCCATTCAGATTCATGTAAAGAGGTGAATTCAGTTCACACACAGATGCCCAGGACAAGACCTACACTCAGAAAAGGCAGGGCAAGATTCTAAGCTTTTGCCTCAAGCTGTTGTATAAAATATCATTAGGAAGAGGAAGCACTGAAGAACACCACTGGCACACAAAGACTGGGAAAGCTGTTTTCTTAACTTACTTTGTTTTGTTTACTTAGGTCCTGGAATTCAAGGAAATTCCTGTCATAGCACTACCTGGTTACAAGCTTAAAGAAGAGACACCTCAGTGTCTAAATTCCAGAGATAACACATTAAAATATAAAATATCCAGGGTGCAACAAAAGAATAAAAGACATAGAAAGGGAAATGCAAAGGAGGAGGATAAAGCATTAGAAACTAACAGCAAGGGAAACCAGACTTTATACATATCACCCACAGATAGTTTTTAAATGGTCCTATATCTACTTAAAGAGCTAAAGGAGAACAAGGACAAAGATCTAAAGGAAATCAAACGATAGATGAACGCAAAAGAGAAAAAATCATGGGGGGGAAAAAGGGCTAAAGACCACAGTAACAAAAACTTAAAATTCCCTAAACATATTCAACAGATTTGAGCTGACAGAAGAAAGAATTTGTGAACTTAATCAGACAATCGAAATCATAAAGTCTGAAGAGCAGAAATAAAAAAGAATGAAGGTTCTTTAATGCTGAGTGAAATAAGCCAGGCAAAAAAAGGGAAATATTATATGCTACCACTAATGTGAACTTTGAAAAATGTAAAACAAATGGTTTATAATGTAGAATGTAGGGGAACTAGCAATAGAGAGCAATTAAGGAAGGGGGAACAATAATCCAAGAAGAACAGATAAGCTATTTAACATTCTGGGGATGCCCAGGAATGACTATGGTCTGTTAATTTCTGATGGATATAGTAGGAACAAGTTCACAGAAATGTTGCTATATTAGGTAACTTTCTTGGGGTAAAGTAGGAACATGTTGGAAGTTAAGCAGTTATCTTAGGTTAGTTGTCTTTTTCTTACTCCCTTGTTATGGTCTCTTTGAAATGTTCTTTTATTGTATGTTTGTTTTCTTTTTAACTTTTTTTTCATACAGTTGATTTAAAAAAAAAGGGAAAGTTAAAAAAAAAAGAAAAACAAGGAAAAAAATATGTAGTGCCCCCTTGAGGAGCTGGTGGAGAATGCAGGGGTATTGGCCTATCCCACCTCGATGGTTGCTAACATGACCACAGACATAGGGGACTGGTGGTTTGATGGGTTGAGCCCTCTACCATAGGTTTTACCCTTGGGAAGACGGTTGCTGCAAAGGAGAGGCTAGGCCTCCCTATAAGTGTGCCTAAGAGCCTCCTCCCGAATGCCTCTTTGTTGCTCAGATGTGGCCCTCTCTCTCTAGCTAAGCCAACTTGAAAGGTGAAATCACTGCCCTCCCCCCGACGTGGGATCAGACACCCAAGGGAGTGAATCTCCCTGGCAACGTGGAATATGACTCCTGGGGAGGAATGTAGACCTGGCATCGTGGGACGGAGAACATCTTCTTGACCAAAAGGGGGATGTGAAAGGAAATGAAATAAGCTTCAGTGGCAGAGAGATTCCAAAAGGAGCCGAGAGGTCACTCTGGTGGGCACTCTTATGCACACTTTAGACAACCCTTTTTAGGTTCTAAAGAATTGGGGTAGCTGGTGATGGATACCTGAAACTATCAAACTACAACCCAGAACCCATGAATCTCGAAGACAGTTGTATAAAAATGTAGCTTATGAGGGGTGACAATGGGATTGGGAAAGCCATAAGGACCACACTCCACTTTGTCTAGTTTATGGATGGATGAGTAGAAAAATAGGGGAAGGAAACAAACAGACAAAGGTACCCAGTGTTCTTTTTTACTTCAATTGCTCTTTTTCACTTTAATTATTATTCTTGTTATTTTTGTGTGTGTGCTAATGAAGGTGTCAGGGATTGATTTAGGTGATGAATGTACAACTATGTAATGGTACTGTGAACAATCGAATGTACGATTTGTTTTGTATGACTGCATGGTATGTGAATATATCTCAATAAAATGAAGATAAAAAAATGTACATGATACATTTAAAAAAAAAAAAAGAAAAGAAAACATAAGGGAAAGAACTAGGAAATTAATTTAGTTATACTGTGCTTTTGATTAAAATTGACTCATTTGCAAATCTGACTAATTTTTTGTTCCAGATAGTAATCTTCACATTTGTTTTCCTCTTCTTCCTTAAACACTAAGAAAAGTAATCAATTGACCTATTTTTTACAACCCACTCTCTATCTTGCATCCACAGGCCATAACTTCATTCATTTATATAAACATAAATGGAATTCCGTCCATTTGATCGCTCCAAATTTCTTGGTTCATTTAAAAATAGACTACTTAATACTTTGTTTTTTTGTTGTTGTTTTTGTTTTGGATATGGGATACACCATTGTTCAAAAATTGAAAGGTGAAATTTTTTGAAGATAATAAGAGTGAAAATGTAACTCTACCTGAAGGTGAGCAAATCCTGAGGCTAAGATGCCGTAAGAGTTATTTTTAATGACTCTAGATGACTGCAAGTTAGAAGAAGAAGAGGACAAAGTACCAGGGGTGAATTCCAAGGAATCTGGGACTATACTTAAAATCTGATACATTACCATCAGCAGAACTGAAGTGGTATGAGCAGCTTTCCAGGACTTCCTTGGAAGAGCTTGTTATAAAATTGTTTTTGCCTAGGCATACGCTGGTGTATTTTCCTTAGGGAATTAAATCTCATGATTTAGGCACTTATTTGTGTATTTCTACCATTCTCAAATACAGCTAACTATCCCTACTCATGTGCTGGGCCATGCAAAATTGCTAATAGGCAATTTTTTTTATACAAAAAAGAGCAATTCCATGTATCTCAGCTACAATAATAATATTTTAACATCTATCATTATTAAAAAAAAAAAAAAAAAAAAGAATGAAGGGAACAGAGACAGAGAGACCATCAAGCATGCCATTATATCTATTATAGGAGTCCCAGAACAACAAGAAAGAAAGGGACAGAAAGAACACTTAAGGAAATAACAGCTCCAAACCTCTCAAATTTAACAAATAAATGAATATATTAAAGGTGAACAGGATTGAAAGGGGTTATTTAAAGGCTTGCTCCCATAGTTCAACACTACAAATACAGATAGGTGCATGCTTGCATGATAAATTTCTAAGGTATGACACTGGTACAGAGAACTGACAAGAGAGTAGTAAAAGGGAAAAAACTATTGCATACTAGGGACTATAATTAAAAACAATAGCTTACTAGTACCACATAAATACTAAGGACAAATAATTAAGGGCTGAAAAGAGGTATGGGGTGTTTTGGGTCATGAGAATTGTTTAAAATGGAGAGTAATGAGAACTTTACAAATAAGTGATGATGATGTGAATATGGATCGATTATTGTGGACAGAACATATGCTATGTGAAATTAGGAACGCTTACTTTATAAGCAAGCCCTTATCTTGAGGCTTGCTCTTGTGAAACTTATGGTTGTAAAGGGAGGGCTAAGCCCACCTATAATTACGCCCGGGAGTCACTTTCAGAGAACCTCTTTTTTTACTCAAATGTGGATTTTCTCTCTCTAAGCCTAACTCGGCAAATAAATTCATCACCCTCGCCCCAACGTGGGACAGGACCCCCATGTGAGTGAGTCTCCCTGGCAATGTGCGACACAGATTCCGGAAATGAGCCTGACTCTGGCATTGAGAGGTTGAGAATGCCTTTTTGACCACGAGGAAGAAAAGAAGGGCTACAAAGTAAGGTTTCAGAGGCTAAAAGATTTCAAATAGTGTTGAGAGGCTGTCCTGGAGTTGACTCCTATGCAAGCTTCAGCTAGGTATGCCAAATGGCCACAGTATGATAAGCCCTAGTCAACACCAGTCCCCAAAACCCTAAAGAGTACCTGGGTCCCTACCTGAGACTCTATGAAAGTTTCATTCATTAAGTTTATTCTTCAGAAACTCAAATCCTCCAAAGCGCTCCTATGCCAGCTAATTCCCAAAACCCAGCGGCAATCAACCAGTTGCATCCCCTTTTCTCATAATGTCGACACTCTTTTTCAACATGAATAAGTTAGGCTGGTCACTGCCTAGACATCCCCAAAGTTATTTGGAAATGCAATAAAATCATGAAATCTTTACACAGAATGACAAGGAAAAATAAACAGCAAGGACACAAATTCAGAAATGAAAGGGGGGTGGAATTACTACCAATCTTACAGTAATAAAAAAGGATTGAAAGAAGGTATTATGAAAATTACATACAAAAAAATTAGGTAACCTAGATCAAATGGACAAATGCCTAAAAAAATACACAAAGTATTTAAATGGACACAAGAAGGAATAGAAGACCTCAATAAACCAATAGCAAGAGATTGAATCTGTAATCAAAGGCATCCCAATGAAGAAATGCCCAGGACCAGACAGCTTCACTAGTGAAATTTTATCAAACATTCAAAGAAGAATTAATATTAAACACTTTGAAAAAAATTGAAGAGTGGGGAAAACTCTCTATTTCATTCTGAGACTAGCATCACCCTAATAATAAAGCAAGATAAACATATCACAAGAAAATTACAAATATCCTTTATTCATATAGATGCCAAAATCATCAAAAAATAAAACTAGCAAACCAAATCCATCAACATATTAAAAGATTATATACCATGATCAACTGGGATTTATCCAAGGAATGCAAGGCTGTGAACGTTACAAAATCGATGTAATACGTATTAATACAATGAAAAAAAATTACATGAACAACTTAAATTACTCAGAAAAGAAACTTGAAAAAAAAACAGCTTCCTTTCTTGATAAATCAACACTTGAGAAAACTAGAAATAGAAGGGAACTTCCTCAACATGATAAAAGGAATATTCAAAAAATGAACAATTAACATCATATTCAATGTTGAAAAGACAGAAAGGTTCTCCGTAAGATCAGAAAAAAGACAAAGATGCGCATTAACACCATTGCTGTTCAACACTGTACTGGAAGTTCTAGCCACAGCAATTAGGCAAAGGAAAAAAAGGCATCAAACTGGAACAGAAGTAAAGCTCTCCCTAATTCATACATGACATGACTCTATTAAGAAAATGTCAAGGAATCCACCACAAAGTTAACAGATCTAAAAAATAAAGTCAGCAAAGTGGCAGGGTACAAGAACAATACACATCAGTGGTGTTTTTATACACCAGGAAAAGAACAATTCAAACAGGAAATCAAAACCACAATTCCATTTACAACAGCAATCAAATACCTAGGAATACATTTAACCAAAGATGCAATGGACTTGTAGGCAGGAAACTATTACTCACTACAAAAGAAATGAAAAAGAAGCAAATGAATGGAAAGATATTCCATGCTCATGCATCACAACACTTAATATCATTAAGATATTAACAGCAACCAAAGAGATTTATAAATTCAACGTAATCCCAATCAAAATTCCAACACCTTCTTTGCAGAACTGGAAAAGCTAATCATAAAATTCATATGGAAGAGCAAGGGGCCCCAAATAGCCAAAAACATCTTTAAAAAGAAGAACAAAATTGGGAGGACTCACATCTTCTGATTTTCAAAACTTATTTCCAAGCAACAGCAACCAAAACAATCTGGTACTGACACAAGGATAGACATGTAAGAGCACAGAAATAAGCACCTCTATGGCCAATATTTTTACAAGGTAGCCAAACACACTCAATATGGAAAGAAAAGACTCTTCAACAAATGGTGCTAGGAAACTGGATATCCACATGCAAAAGAACGAACATGGACCCTGTTCTACCTCTTATAAAAGTACTAACTGGAAATCAATCAATGACCTAAGAAATAACACCATAAAACTTGTATGAAAACAGAGAAATATCTTCAAGATCTCATATTAGAAAATGGATTCTACATCAAAAGCATGAACAACAAAAGAAAACAGATAAATCAGACATCACCAAAATTAAAATCTTTTTACACATCAATGGCTACTATCATAAGAAAGTGAAAACACAATCAACAGAATGGGAGAAATTATTTGGAAACCATATATGATGTGTTTAATATCTCCTACAACTCAACAACAAAAAGAACAACAACCCAATTAAAAATGGGCAAAGGTTTACGAAGCTCGTTACTGCAAGGGAGAGACTAGAATTTCATATAATTGTGCCTAAGAGTCTCCCCCTAAGTACCTCTTTGTTGCTCAGATGTGGCCCTTTCTCTCTCTCTCTTAGCCATCTTGGCAGGTGAACTCACTGCTCTCCCTGCTATGTGGGACCTGACTCCCAGCGGTATAAATCTCCCCAGCAACGCAGGATATGACTCCCATGGATGAATCTGGATCCGGCATCATGGGATTGAGAATATCTTCTTGACCAAAAGGGGGATGCAAAATGAAATGAAATAAAGTTTCAGCGGCTGAGAGATTTCAAATGGAGTTGCGAAGTCACTCTGGTGGACATTCTTATGCACTATATAAATAACTGAACCTCTTAGGTTTGTTTTAATGTATTAGAATAGCTAGAAGTAAATACCTGAAACTATCAAACTCCAACCCAGTAGTCTGGACTCTTGAAGACGACTGTATAACAATGTAGCTTACAAGGGGTGACGGTGTGATTGTGAAAACCTTTTGGATAGCTCTCCTTTTATCTAGTGTATGAATGGATGAGTAGAAAAATGGGGATAAAAACTGAATGAAAAATAGGTTGGGATGGGGGGATGATTTGGCTATCCTTTCTTACTTTTATTTTTTATTCTTATTCTGTTTCTTTCTGATGTAAGGAAAATTCAAAAATAGATTGGGTGATAAATGCAAGACTATATGATGGTACTGTGAACAGCTGATTGTACACCATGGATGACTGTATGGTATGTGAATCTATTTCAATAAAATGGAATTTAATTTTAAAAAAGTTATGAATCATTAAATGATTTAAAAGAAATGGGCAAAGGACTTGAATTGACACTTCTCCAAAGAGAAGCAAATGAAAAGATGCTCAACACTGTTAGTCCTTAGGGAAATACAAATCAAAACTGCAATGATATATCATTTCACACCTACTAGAATGGCCACTACTAAACTAAAAAGATTTAGAGGCCAGGATTTGGAGAAACAGGAACCCTTATTCACTGCCGATAGAAATGTAAAATGGCACAGCCACTGTGGAAGACAATTTGGTAGTTCCTCAGGAAGCTAAGTATAGAAGTGCCATATGATTCAGCAATACTGCTACTTAGGTATATACCCAGAAGAACTGAAAGCAGGATGCGAACAGTCATTTGCACGTTGTTCACAACTGCCAAAAGACGGAAACAACCCAAGCATCCTTCAATTGATGAAAGGATAAATAAAATGTGGTATATACATGCAATGGAATATTATGCAGCTGTAATAAGGAATGAAGTCCTAATACATGGAACAATGTAGATGAACCCTGAGGACATGTTCAGCAAAATAAGCCAGACACCAAAGGCCAAATATTTTATGGTCTCACCAATATGAACTAATTATAATGAGCAAACTAATGGACTTAAAATCTATAATACAGGTTACCAGGAGATAGAATGAGAGTAGAGAATGGGGAAGCTGATGCTTAAATTGAGCAGAATTTTTAATAAGGTTAATTGCAAACATTTGGAAATGAACAGAGGTGATGGTAGCACATTATGGTGAGTGTAATTAACAGCTCTGAGTCATGGGTGTGATCATGGTTCAAAGGGCAAGTTCAGAGTCGTGTACACCACTAGAAGGAAAGCTAGAGGATGAAATATAGAATTGTATAAAAACAGTGAATCCCATTGCAGACGATGACTGTGGTTAATAACACAAATATAAAAATGTTTTTCCATGAACTAGATAGAATGATGTACATCACTATAACGATGTATTAATAACAAGGTGGTATACGGGGGGGGGATACAACTAATGCAAACTATGGACTATAGTTAACAGTAATATTGTAATAGTCTGTCATCAGTTGTAGCAAAGGAAACAAGTACCACACCAATACCAAGTGTCAATAATATGGGGGCATAAGGAATATGGGATTTTTCTTTTTGAAGCAATGAAAATGTTCTCATATTGATGTGGTGATTGTTCTAGTTTGCTAATGCTGCGGAATGCAAAACACCAGAGATGGATTGGCTTTTATAAAAAGGGGGTTGGAGGCGGGGCAAGATGGCGGACTGGTGAGCTCTATGTTTTAGTTACTCCTCCAGGAGAGTAGGTAGAAAGCCAGGAACTGCGTGGACTGGACACCACAGAGCAATCTGACTTTGGGCATACTTCATACAACACTCATGAAAACGTGGAACTGCTGAGATCAGCGAAATCTGTAAGTTTTTGCGGCCAGGGGACCCGCGCCCCTCCCTGCCAGGCTCAGTCCCGTGGGAGGAGGGGCTGTCAGCTCCGGGAAGGAGAAGGGAGAACTGCAGTGGCAGCCCTTATCGGAAACTCATTCTACTGATCCAAACTCCAACCATAGATAGACTGAGACCGGACACCAGACAATCTGAGAGCAGCCAGCCCAGCAGAGAGGAGACAGGCATAGAAAAAAAACAACACGAAAAACTCCAAAATAAAAGCGGAGGATTTTTGGAGTTCTCGTGAACATAGAAAGGGGAAGGGAAGAGCTCAGGCCCTGAGGAGCATATGCAAATCCCGAAGAAAAGCTGATCTCTCTGCCCTGTGGACCTTTCCTTAATGGCCCTGGTTGCTTTGTCTCTCAGCATTTCAATAACCCATTAGATCTCTGAGGAGGGCCCTTTTTTTTTTTTTTAATCTTTTTTTCTTTTTCTAAAACAAGTACTCTAAGAAGCTCAATACAGAAAGCTTCAAAGACTTGCAATTTGGACAGGTCAAGTCAAGAGCAGAACTAACAGAGCTCTGAGACAAAAGGCAATAATCCAGTGGCTGAGAAAATTCACTAAACACCACAACTTCCCAAGAAAAGGGGGGTGTCCGCTCACAGCCATCATCCTGGTGGACAGGAAACACTCCTGCCCATCGCCAGCCCCATAGCCCAGAGCTGTCCCAGACAACCCAGTGTGACGGAAGTGCCTCAAATAACAGGCACACACCACAAAACTGGGTGTGGACATTAGCCTTCCCTGCAACCTCAGCTGATTGCCCCAGAGTTGCGAAGGTGGAGCAGTGTGAATTAACAAAGCCCCATTCAGCCATCATTTCAGCAGACTGGGAGCCTCCCTACACAGCCCAGCAGCCCAGAACTGCCCTGGGGGGACGGCACTCACCTGTGACATAGCACAGTCATCCCTCAACAGAGGACCCGGGGTACACAGCCTGGAAGAGGGGCCCACTTGCAAGTCTCAGGAGCCATACGCCAATACCAAGGACTTGTGGGTCAGTGGCAGAGATAAACTGTGGCAGGACTGAACTGAAGGATTAGACTATTGCAGCAGCTTTAAAACTCCAGGATCACCAGGGAGATTTGATTGTTAGGGCCACCCCCCCTCCCTGACTGCCCACAAACACGCCCCATATACAGGGCAGGCAACACCAAATACACATGCAAGCTTGGTACACCAATTGGACCCCACAAGACTCACTCCCCCACTCACCAAAAAGGCTAAGCAGGGGAGAACTGGCTTGTGGAGAACAGGTGGCTCGTGGACGCCACCTGCTGGTTAGTTAGAGAAAGTGTACTCCACGAAGCTGTAGATCTGATAAATTAGAGATAAGGACTTCAATTGGTCTACAAATCCTAAAAGAACCCTATCAAGTTCAGCAAATGCCACGAGGCCAAAACAACAGAAAATTATAAAGCATATGAAAAAACCAGACAATATGGATAACCCATGCCCAAGCACGCAAAACAAAAGACCAGAAGAGACACAGCACCTAGAGCAGCTACTCAAAGAACTAAAGATGAACAATGAGACCATAGTACGGGATACAAAGGAAATCAAGAAGACCCTAGAAGACACCCAGGGAAGTGAATCTCCCTGGCAACGTGGAATATGACTCCCGGGGAGGAATGTAGACCCGGCATCGTGGGATGGAGAACATCTTCTTGACCAAAAGGGGGATGTGAAAGGAAATGAAATAAGCTTCAGTGGCAGAGAGATTCCAAAACGAGCCGAGAGATCACTCTGGTGGGCACTCTTACGCACACTTTAGACAACCTTTTTTAGGTTCTAAGAATTGGGGTAGCTGGTGGTGGATACCTGAAACTATTAAACTACAACCCAGAACCCATGAATCTCGAAGACAGTTGTATAAAAATGTAGCTTATGAGGGGTGACAGTGGGATTGGGAATGCCATAAGGACCAAACTCCACTTTGTCTAGTTTATGGATGGATGTGTAGAAAAGTAGGGGAAGGAAACAAACAGACAAAGGTACCCAGTGTTCTTTTTTACTTCAATTGCTCTTTTTCACTCTAATTATTATTCTTGTTATTTTTGTGTGTGTGCTAATGAAGGTGTCAGGGATTGATTTAGGTGATGAATGTACAACTATGTAATGGTACTGTAAACAATCGAAAGTACAATTTGTTTTGTATGACTGCGTGGTATGTGAATATATCTCAATAAAATAATGATTAAAAAAAAAAAAAACAAAGAATCAGAAAAAAGCTGAGACTTCAAAATTCTGAGTGAAAATGTCTGTCAACCTGGAATTCTATATACAGTCAATCAAATGTGTGCGTAAAATAAAGGTATTTTTAGATATTAAAAAAAAAAAAAAAAAAGAGGATATTATGAACAACTGTATGGCAACAAACTGGATAATGTAGAAGAAATGGACAATTTCCTGGAAACATATGAACAACCTAGACTGACCAGAGAAGAAATAGAACACCTCAACCAACCCATCACAAGCAAAGAGATCCAATCAGTCATCAAAAATCTTCCCACAAATAAATGCCCAGGGCCAGATGGCTTCACAGGGGAATTCTACCAAACTTTACAGAAAGAACTGACACCAATCTTACTCAAAATCTTTCAAAACATTGAAGAAAATGGAACACTACCTAACTCATTTTATGAAGCTAACATCAATCTAATACCAAAACCAGGCAAAGATGCTACAAAAAAGGAAAACTACCGGCCAATCTCCCTAATGAATATAGATGCAAAAATCCTCAACAAAATACTTGCAAATCGAATCCAAAGACACATTAAAAAAATCATACACCATGACCAAGTGGGGTTCATTCCAGGCATGCAAGGATGGTTCAACATAAGAAAATCAATCAATGTATTACAACACATTAACAAGTCAAAAGGGAAAAATCAATTGATCATCTCAATAGATGCTGAAAAAGCATTTGACAAAATCCAACATCCCTTTTTGATGAAAACACTTCAAAAGGTAGGAATTGAAGGAAACTTCCTCAACATGATAAAGAGCATATATGAAAAACCCACAGCCAGCATAGTACTCAATGGAGAGAGACTGAAAGCCTTCCCTCTAAGATCAGGAACAAGACAAGGATGCCCGCTGTCACCACTGTTATTCAACATTGTGCTGGAAGTGCTAGCCAGGGCAATCCGGCAAGACAAAGAAATAAAAGGCATCCAAATTGGAAAAGAAGAAGTAAAACTCTCATTGTTTGCAGAGGATATGATCTTATATCTAGAAAACCCTGAGAAATCGACGATACAGCTACTAGAGCTAATAAACAAATTCAGCAAAGTAGCGGGATACAAGATTAATGCACATAAGTCAGTAATGTTTCTATATGCTAGAAATGAACAAACTGAAGAGACACTCAAGAAAAAGATACCATTTTCAATAGCAACTAAAAAAATCAAGTACCTAGGAATAAACTTAACCAAAGATGTAAAAGACCTATACAAAGAAAACTACATAACTCTACTAAAAGAAATAGAAGGGGACCTTAAAAGATGGAAAAATATTCCATGTTCATGGATAGGAAGACTAAATGTCATTAAGATGTCAATTCTACCCAAACTCATCTACAGATCCAATGCAATCCCAATCAAAATTCCAACAACCTACTTTGCAGACTTGGAAAAGCTAGTTATCAAATTTATTTGGAAAGGGAAGATGCCTGAATTGTTAAAGACACTCTAAAAAAGAAAAACAAAATGGGAGGACTTACACTCCCTGACTTTGAAGCTTATTATAAAGCCACAGTTGCCAAAACAGCATGGTACTGGCACAAAGATAGACATATAGATCAATGGAATCGAATTGAGAATTCAGAGATAGACCCTCAGATCTATGGCCGACTGATCTTTGATAAGGCCCCCAAAGTCACTGAACTGAGTCATAATGGTCTTTTCAACAAATGGGGCTGGGAGAGTTGGATATCCATATCCAAAAGAATGAAAGAGGACCCCTACCTCACCCCCTACACAAAAATTAACTCAAAATGGACCAAAGATCTCAATATAAAAGAAAGTACCATAAAACTCCTAGAAGACAATGTAGGAAAACATCTTCAAGACCTTGTATTAGGCGGCCACTTCCTAGACTTTACACCCAAAGCACAAGCAACAAAAGAGAAAATAGATAAATGGGAACTCCTCAGGCTTAGAAGTTTCTACACCTCAAAGGAATTTCTCAAAAAGGTAAAGAGGCAGCCAACTCAATGGGAAAAAATTTCTGGAAACCATGTATCTGACAAAAGACTGATATCTTGCATATATAAAGAAATCCTACAACTCAATGACAATAGTACAGACAGCCCAACTAAAAAATGGGCAAAAGATATGAAAAGACAGTTCTCTGAAGAGGAAATACAAATGGCCAAGAAACACATGAAAAAATGTTCAGCTTCACTAGCTATTAGAGAGATGCAAATTAAGACCACAATGAGATACCATCTAACACCGGTTAGAATGGCTGCCATTAAACAAACACGAAACTACAAATGCTGGAGGGGATGTGGAGAAATTGGGGCTCTTATTCATTGTTGGTGGGACTGTATAATGGTTCAGCCACTCTGGAAGTCAGTCTGGCAGTTCCTTAGAAAACTAGATATAGAGTTACCATTCGATCCAGCGATTGCACTTCTCGGTATATACCCGGAAGGTCGGAAAGCAGTGACACGAACAGATATCTGCACGCCAATGTTCATAGCAGCATTATTCACAATTGCCAAGAGATGGAAACAACCCAAATGTCCTTCAACAGATGAGTGGATAAAGCGGTATATACACACGATGGAATACTACGCGGCAGTAAGAAGGAACGATCTCGTGAAACATATGACAACATGGATGAACCTTGAAGACATAATGCTGAGCGAAATCAGCCAGGCACAAAAAGAGAAATATTATATGCTACCACTAATGTGAACTTTGAAAAATGTAAAACAAATGGTTTATAATGTAGAATGCAGGGGAACTAGCAATAGAGAGCAAGTAAGGAAGGGGGAACAATAATCCAAGAAGAACAGATAAGCTATTTAACATTCTGGGGATGTCCAGGAATGACTATGGTCTGTTAATTTCTGATGGATACAGTAGGAACAAGTTCACAGAAATGTTGCTATATTAGGTAGCTTTCTTGGGGTAAAGAAGGAACATGTTGGAAGTTAAGCAGTTATCTTAGGTTAGTTGTCTTTTTCTTACTCCCTTGTTATGGTCTCTTTGAAATGTTCTTTTATTGTATGTTTGTTTTCTTTTTAACTTTTTTTTCATACAATTGATTTAAAAAAAAAGGGAAAGTTAAAAAAAAAAGAAAAACAAGGAAAAAAATATGTAGTGCCCCTTGAGGAGCTGGTGGAGAATGCAGGGGTATTGGCCTATCCCACCTCGATGGTTGCTAACATGACCACAGACATAGGGGACTGGTGGTTTGATGGGTTGAGCCCTCTACCATAGGTTTTACCCTTGGGAAGACGGTTGCTGCAAAGGAGAGGCTAGGCCTCCCTATAAGTGTGCCTAAGAGCCTCCTCCCGAATGCCTCTTTATTGCTCAGCTGTGGCCCTCTCTCTCTACCTAAGCCAACTTGAAAGGTGAAATCACTGCCCTCCCCCCGACGTGGTATCAGACACCCAGGGGAGTGAATCTCCCTGGCAACGTGGAATATGACTCCTGGGGAGGAATGTAGACCTGGCATCGTGGGACGGAGAACATCTTCTTGACCAAAAGGGGGATGTGAAAGGAAATGAAATAAGCTTCAGTGGCAGAGAGATTCCAAAAGGAGCCGAGAGGTCACTCTGGTGGGCACTCTTACGCACACTTTAGACAACCCTTTTTAGGTTCCAAAGAATTGGGGTAGCTGGTGGTGGATACCTGAAACTATCAAACTACAACCCAGAACCCATGAATCTCGAAGACAGTTGTATAAAAATGTAGCTTATGAGGGGTGACAATGGGATTGGGAAAGCCATAAGGACCACACTCCACTTTGTCTAGTTTATGGATGGATGAGTAGAAAAACAGGGGAAGGAAACAAACAGACAAAGGTACCCAGTGTTCCTTTTTACTTCAATTGTTCTTTTTCACTCTAATTATTATTCTTGTTATTTTTGTGTGTGTGCTAATGAAGGTGTCAGGGATTGATTTAGGTGATGAATGTACAACTATGTAATGGTACTGTAAACAATCGAAAGTACGATTTGTTTTGTATGACTGCGTGGTATGTGAATATATCTCAATAAAATGAAGATTAAAAAAAAAAAAAAAACGGGGTTTATTTGGCTACACAGTTACAGTCTTAAGGCCATAAAGTGTCCAAGGTAACACATCAGTAATCGGGTACCTTCACTGGAGGATGGCCAATGGCATCCGGAAAACCTCTTTTAGCTGGGAAGGCATGTGGCTGGCTTCTGCTCCAAAGTTCTGGTTTCAAAATGGCTTTCTCCCAGGATGTTCCTCTCTAGCAAGCTTGCTCCTCTTCAAAAGGTCACTCACAGCTGCACTGCATTCCTTCTCTTTGAGTCAGCTCATTTATATGGCTCCAATGATCAAGTCCCACCCTGAATGGGTGGGGCCATACCTCCATGGGAGTATCTCATCAGAGTCATCACCGACAGCTGGGTGGGGCACAATCCAAGCAAATCTAATCAGTACCAAAGCGTCTGCCCCACAAGATTACATCAAAGATAATGGCGTTTGGGGGACACAGTACATTCAAACTGGCACAGTGATGAATACACAATTCTGTGATTATAATGAGACCCAATGATTGTACACTCTGGATGTGTGTGAATGAAACTGCTTTAAAAAAAAAAAAATGTTAAGCCATCTAAATGTTAGCCACATCTTAAAAGTTTTCTGTTTTTCCAAACAAGAGTAAAAAAATTTCAAATTTGCATATGATTAAAAACTCATTCCTAATCTGAGTTTAAACTAACCTAGAGCTTTAAGCCTAACTACAGTAAGAAAAAATTAACCATTTCAGACTTCCCTGTCAAATTAGTGATTTGAGCTCTTGTATCTCACTTCCCTCAGTCCCTATTTTTCCAACGAAAAATTAGCCAACTGCTACATACTAGATGTCTCATATGATCTTTTTTATCTTCATTTTATTGAGATATATTCACACACCACGCAGTCATACAAAACAAATTGTACATTCGATTGTTCACAGTACCATTACATAGTTGTACATTCATCACCTAAATCAATCCCTGACACCTTCATTAGCACACACACAAAAATAACAAGAATAATAATTAAAATGAAAAAGAGCAATTGAAGTAAAAAAGAACACTGGGTACCTTCGTCTGTTTGTTTGTTTGTTTCCTTCCCCCATTCTTCTACTCATCCATCCATAAACTAGACAAAGTGGAGTGTGGTCCTTATGGCTTTCCCAATCCCATTGTCACCCTTCATAAACTACATTTTTATACAACTGTCTTCGAGATTCATGGGTTCTGGGTTGTAGTTTGATAGTTTCAGGTATCCACCACCAGCTACCCCAATTCTTTAGAACCTAAAAAGGGTTGTCTAAACTGTGCGTAAGAGTGCCCACCAGAGTGACCTCTCGGCTCCTTTTGGAATCTCTCTGCCACTGAAGCTTATTTCATTTCCTTTCACATCCCCCTTTTGGTCAAGAAGATGTTCTCTGTCCCACGATGCCAGTTCTACATTCCTCCCCGGGAGTCATATTCCACGTTGCTCATATGATCTTAAAAATGAAAAGTCAGTAACATGATTCTTTTTATATTTATTTAAGTTTTAAAATTTGAGTACTGAAATTTTGCTTTAAATGCTGTGCTTGATACATCTCTCAAAGCTATTAAAGGTTGAGACATAAAAAAAATGTGAGAAGGGAGAACATAATCTAACGTATTGTTCTTATTTGAGTATTACAAGAAGAAACTCAACTGTGCTTTAAAAAAAAAAATGCAGTGAGATACCACTTCACACACAGCTGGTTGGCTATTATTAATGAAACAGAAAATAACAAGTGCTGGCGAGAATACAGAAAAATAAAAACCTTAGTGCTTTGCTGGCGGGACTGTAAAATGTTGCACAGCCACTGTGGCAAACAGTTTGGCAATTTCTCAGAAAGTTAAACACAGAATTATCATATGATAATTCTAGGTATATGTGGTGGTCTGGAGTTGTAGGTACCCTAGAAAAACGTGTTCTGAAACTTAATCCATTCCTGTGGGAATGAACCCATTGTAAGCAGTACCTTTTGATGAGATTACTTCAATTAAGTTGTGACCCAACCCAGTAAGGACAGGTCTTAATCCTGTTATTGGAGTCCTTTATAAGCAGAATGAAATTCAGAGAGGGAAAAAGCAGGAAGCAAGAACAACATCAACAGAACCTAGAAGAGAAAGGAGAGGTCAGGAGAGACTGTCATGTGCACTGTCATGTGACAGGGGAGCACGGGAACACCCGAGCCATCTCAACAACACCAATCTTCAGGAGAAAGCACTGCCTTGATGACATCTTGATTTGGGCTTTCTTTCAGCCTCTAAACTGTGAGCTAATAAATTCCCATTGTTTAAGCCAAGGAAACTAAAGCAGTATATATCTAAAAGAATTGAAAGCAGGCGATCAAACAGCTATTTGTACATCAACTTTCACAGCAGCATTGTTCACAATAACCAAAATGTGGAATCAACCCCAATGTCCATCAACAGATAAAATGGATAAACAAAATGTGGTATATACATGCAATGGAATATTATTCAGCTGTGAAACAGGAATAAAGTTCTGACACATGCTATAACACGGATGAATCCTGAAGACGACATGCTAAGTGCAAGAAATTAAGACATAAAGAGACACAAATTGTACAATTCCACTGATATAAACTAAGCAGAATATGCAAACTCATAGTAGCATAAAGTAGAGTACAGGTTACCAATGACAGGGGCAGAGGGTTATGAGAGTTCATGCATAATAGGTACAGGGTTTCTGTTTGGGGTGATGGGGAAATTCTGTTAATGGATTGTCGTAAGGTTGGCACAACAATGAGAAAGTGATTAGTCCAACTGAACTGTATGCCCCTCACATACAAATATACCTCTCACATAAAAATATACCAAACATAAGTGGTCTAAATACACCAATTAAAAGACAGATATTAGCAGAGAGGTTTAAACAACAAGACCAATAATATGCTGTCTACAGAAACTCACTTCAAGTATAAAACAGGCAGCATAAAAGTAAATGAATGGGGAGGAGAAGCCAAGACGGCGGCTAGGTGACTGTCTCACCTCCGTGAAAAACACTACATAAAAACCAGAAAGTGACCCAGAATACCAGTTTCAGCGATGCACCAGCTGGACAAGGTCTGCTAAATCCACAAGAACCGTGCACTTGGTGAAACCGGGAATCTGCATTCTGAAACGAGTGAGTAAGCTGGCTGAAAGTCCCACAGCCGTGCTGCAGTGTGGCGAAACCGTGGGTTGGCGTTTGGAGATGGACTAGTTCTTTTTAAAAAAAAACCCAGGAGCAGCTGCAGTTACAACAGTGAGAACCGCGCACTGAAGCATGGCAGGAGTGGGCTATGCCAACCTCTCAGTGTCTGGCGTGGAGGATAGACCGCTGCTGATTCCCTCAGGGCCAGGGGGGCAGAGGGGAAAGCCAAAAGGAGAAAGAAACCACACGGCTTGCAGCCGGCTCCCCAGTGGGCTGGAGACACTCCTGCCCAGGGCCGTACCCACAGCCCAGAGCTGTGCCAGGAAACCCAGTGTGATGGGGAGTGTATCCCACGGCACAGCGCACACACAATATCGACCGTGGACAGTGGCCTTGGGTGCACACACAGGTAGTTGTCCCGGAGCTGGGAAGGCAGAGCTGTGCAAAAAGCAGGGGCTTGAGACGCCCCATTCAGCCATCTTTGCATCAGGCTGGGAGCGCCCCTGCAAGGCCCGGTGGCCCGGGGCTTCCCTTGAGGGACGGCATGCACTTGTGACGTAGCACAGCCTTCCCTCAGCAGAGGTCCTGGAAGACCACAGCTGAGAAGGGGGCCCACTCGGAAAACCCAGGGTCCCAGGGACCTTATGTCAATGCCGGGGACTTGTGGGTCAGTGGCAGAGAAAATCTGTGGCAAGACTGAAATGAAGGCTTAGACTCTTGCAACAGCCTTGAATCTCCAGGAACACCTGGGAGGTTTGATTATTAAAGCTGTCCTGCCTCCCTAACCGCTCAGACACATGCCCCACATTCAGGGCAGACAGCACCAACACCACACCCAAACTGAGTGCACCAACTGAACCCCACAGAATCATTTCCCCACACACCACAAAGACAAAGTTGGGGAGAAGTGACTTGAAGGGAATAGGTGACTCGCAGACACCATCTCCTGGTTAGTTAGAGAAAGTGTACGCCACCAAGTTGTAGATCTGAAAAATCAGATTGGTATTTTTTATAACTTCAAAGAACCCTATCAAGCAAAGCAAATGCCAAGAGACCAAAAACAACAGAAAATCTTAAAGCATATGATAAAACCAGACGATATGGAGAACCGAAACCCAAACACCCAAATCAAAAGATCAGAAGAAACACAGTACTTGGCGCAACTAATCAAAGAACTACAGTCAAAGAACAAGAGCATGGCACAGGATATAAAGACATGAAGAAGAACATGGCATAGGATATAAAGGACATAAAGAAGACCCTAGATGAGCATAAAGAAGAAATTGCAAGAGTAAATTAAAAAAATAGAAGATCTTATGGAAATAAAAGAAACTGTTGGCCAAATTAAAGACTCTGGATACTCATAACATAAGATTAGAGGAAGCTGAACAACAACTCAGTGTCCCAGAGAACCACAGAACAGAAAATGAAAGAACAAAAGAAAGAATGGAGAAAAAAATAAAAAAAAATCAAAACGGATCTCAGGGATATGATAGATAAAATAAAACATCCAAACTTAAGACTCATTGGTGTCCCAGAAGGGGAAGAGAAAGGTAAAGGTCTAGAAAGAGTATTCAAAGAAATTGTTGGGGAAAACTTCCCAAACCTTCTACACAATATAAATACACAAAGCAGAAATGCCCAGCGAACTCCAAATAGAATAAACCCAAATAAACCTCACTCCGAGACATATTCTGATCAGATTGTCAAATACTGAAGAGAAGGAGCAAGTTCTGAAAGCAGCAAGAGAAAAGCAATTCACCACATACAAAGGAAACAACATAAGACTAAGTAGTGACTACTCAGCGGCCACCACGGAGGTGAGAAGGCAGTGGCATGACATATTTAAAATTCTCAGAGAGAAAAATTTCCAACCAAGAATACTTTATCCAGCAAAACTCTCCTTCAAATTTGAGGCAGAGCTTAAATTTTTCACAAATGCTGAGAGATTTTGCCAATAAAAGACCTGCCCTACTTCAGATACTAAAGAGAGCCCCACCGACAGAGAAACAAAGAAAAAAGAGAGAGATACAGAGAATTTTAACAGACATATATAGAACCTTACATCCCAAATCACCAGGACACACATTTTTCTCTAGTGATAATGGATCTTTCTCCAGAATAGACCATATGCTGGGACATAAAACAAGCTTCAATAAATTTAAAAAAAAAAAAAAATTTTTGAACATACTCAAAGCACATTCTCTGATCACAGTGGAATACAAACAGAAGTCAGTAATTTTTTTTTTATTAAATTCAGTTTTACTGAAATACATTCACACACCATACAATCATCCGTGGTATACAATCCACTGTCCACAGTAGGATAACACAGTTATGCATTCATCACCACAATCTATCTCTGAACATTTTCCTTACATCATAAAGAACCAGAACAAGAATAAAAAATAAAAGTGAAAAAACACCCAAATCATCCCCCCACCCCACCCCATTTGTCCTTTAGTTTTTATCCCCATTTTTCTACTCATCCATACACTAGATAAAGGGGGTGTGATCCACAAGGTCTTCACAAACACACTGTCACCCCTTGTAATCTACATTATCATATAATTGTAGAAGTCAGTAATTTTTTATTTGTAACTCCACTATTTACCTCCTACAGGACATAAAATACATAAACTCTAATGACAAATCAGTGGTTTTGGACTCAATGTAAAATATGTAATTTTTGACAAGTACTACATAAAGGTGGGGGAATGGAAGAGTATAGGAACATAGTTTATATGTCCTACTGAAGTTAACTTGGTATCAAAGAAAAACAAGATTGTTATGCATTTAAGAGGTTAAATTTAAGCCCCACAGTAAACACAAAGAAATTATCAGAGAATATGACCATAGAGATGAAAAGTAGAGTATGGCTTATGAGAAGTGGGGGAAGGGGCAATGCAGAGTTAAGAAATGAGTGTAGAGTTGCTGTTTGAGGTGAAGGGAAATTTCTAGTAATGGATGGTGGGAAGGTGATAGCATTACAACATTCTAAATGTGATTAATCCCACTAAAGGAATGCTAGGGAGGGGGTGGAATGGGAAAATTTAGGCTGTATATATGTTTCCACAATTGAAAAAAAAAAAAAAAAAAGTCTAAATAGATGACAACTGAATGCCAAGGATGATCCTGGATGGGATCTGAGGATCTGAGAATGGAGGACAGGAGGCTCAAAGGGACACCAGTTGGGACATAAGGAAAAAAAAAAAAAAAAAGGAAATATAGAATGAAAGCTTTGTATCAATGTTGAATTTCTTGAACTTCTTAGCTGTGCTTAATGGGATTGCATAAAAGAATGTTCTTGTTCATGGAAAATGTATATGTGAATTATATAGTGTTTGTTCAAGGATGTGTGCAGCTTGCTCTCATATGTTCAGAAGACAGCAATAGACGATAGATGATAGGGAGGGAGGGAGGGAAAGAGAAATGACGGTGTGAAAGCATGTTAAAGTTGGTGGATCGGGGTATCAGGGAAGGGGGGTCAGGGTATGCTGGAGTTTTGTGTATGAGGTTTGTATTGTTTTTGCAACTGTTCCTATAACTTTGAATTTATTTCAAAATAAAATTTAAAAAAAAAAGGTAAATGAATGGAGAAAGATGTATCATGCAAACACAAGAAAAGCAGGAGTGACCATATTAATACCAAATAAGGTAGACTTTAGAGCAAAGAAAATTACCATAAGCTGAGAGGGACAACATGTAATGACAAAAGGGTCAATCCACCAAAAATACATAACAATCCCAAATGTGTATGCACCAAAAAGCAGAGAAGCAAAATAGTGTATATGGGAAACAAAAATTTAGGAAACTGAAAGGTGAAATGTACAAATTCACTATTATATTTGGACACTTTCATAATCCTCTCTCAAAAAATTGATAGAACTAGAAAGAAAATCAGCAATAACAATTTTCAGCACCATCAACCAACTGGATTTGTTGTACATTTATAGAACACTGCATTCAACCACACCCTAACAAGCATTCTGTTCAAGCCCCACAGAATAAACACCAAAAAGACCACAGCCTGGGCCATAAAACAAACCTCAACAAACTCAAAAAAACTGAAAACATACAGTGTGTTCTTCAACCACAATGAAATCAGTAACTGAAAAGTAACAAGAAAATCCCAAAAATATTGAAAACTAAACAACTCACTTTTAAAGAATCTATGGATGAAAGGAAAGTCTCAAGAGAAGTGAAAAACATATAATGAACAATGAAAATTTTGTGGGACATAGCAAAATAAGTACAGAGAGGTAAATTTATAGCATTAAATGTACACAAAACTAGAAAAGGCTCAAATCAATGTCAACGCCAACCTCAAGAAAAGTTTTTTAAAATGCAAAATAAAAGAAAGCACGTAGAAGGAAAAATACATATAAAAGGAGAAAGCAATGAAACTTAAAATAGAAAAAAAAATAGAGAAAAGCAATGCAACAAAGAGCTAATTTTTGAAAAGATCAATGAAATTGACAAGCCTCTACCAAGTCTGACCAAAAAGATATGACAAATATCAGTACCAAGAATGATATAGGATATATCAGCCCAAACCCTGCAGATATCAAAAGGAAAATAAGGCAATACTATAAACAAGTCTATACACATAAATTTTACAACTTAGACAAAATGGATCACTACCTGGAAAAACAAATTATTCCAACTCACCCAGTACGATGCTGATAATTTAAATAGCCTCACAACTATTTTAAAAATTTAACTTGAAATTTTGTAATTCAAAATACAAACTTCAAGGCCCAAATGACTTCACCAGAGAACTGCACCAAACATCTAAGAAAAATTAACACCAGTTCTGTATGATCTCTTCCAGAAAACATAAGAGGGGCACTTCTCAATTCATTTTATGATGCTAACATTACCCTAATACCAAAATCAAACAGAGTACAAATAAAGAACCTACAGATCAATATCCCTAATGAATAAAGACACAACAGCCATTAACAAAATGTTAACAAATAGAATTAACAATATATAAAAAGAATTATATGTCATGACCAAATAGGGGTAATTCCAAGGCCAGCTCAATATTAAAAAAATCAATAAATGTAAACTACTATATGAACAGGATAAAGAAGAAAACTCACGTGATCAGAACAATTGAGGTAATTTGACAAAATTCTACACCCCCTCCATGATAAAAACTCTAAGAAAATAATGGGAATAGAATAGACGGGATCTTCCTCAACTTCATATAGCGGAATTACTAAAAAATTACAGCTAACATCTGAATGTTTTCCCCTAAGTTCTGGATGCAAACAAGGATATCCACTCTAACCACTCTTGTTCAACATAGCACTAAAATTCTACAAACTGCAATTAGGGAAGAATAGGAAGCATACAGATCAGAAAAGAAGAAATAAAAAGAGCCCAATTTGCAAATGACATGATTATCTACACTGAAAATCCCAAGAAATCTACCCAAAAAAACTCCTAGAACTAATAAGTGAATTCAGTAAGTCTGCATGATACAAGATTAAAAAATCAACTATATGTCTATCCACCAGCAATGAAAATGTGGACACCAAAATTTACCATTTACAATTGTTTCAAAAAATCAAATAAATGTAAATCTAATTAAATAGACATAAGACTTATTTGCTGAAAACTACACAGTGCTGATGGAAGAAATCAAAGAAGATCTAAATAAATGGAAAACAATACATTCATGAATAGTAGATTAAACAAAATAAAATGCCAGTTCTCCCCAAAATGGTATACAGGTTTAAAATCCCAGCAATATTTTAAAATAGACTTAGTAAAGATTATTCTGAAATGCATATAAAACAAAGGAAATAGATTACTAAAACAATCATGAAAAGAAAGAATAAAGTGAGACGAATCACTCTACTGGATTTCAAGCATTATAATATAGCTCCAGTAATCAAGAATGATACTGCCAGCATGATAGACACATACATAAACGGTACAGAACAGAGAACCCAAAAATTGAACCACACAAATGTGTCCAATGACTTTTTCTAATTTTTACTGTGGTAACATACATGCAACACAAAATTTCCCATTTTTACCACTTACGTGTACAATTCACTGATATCAATTAAATTCACAATATTATGCCACAATCACTACTATATACCACTAAGTGTTTTTCCTTCTCCAATACTATTATCCCATTAATTTTGGTTAAGCCATCAGTAAAATGTTTCTGATAGGACTAAGTAAACATGATTCACAGCACAGTTAAGGAGTTTACTATGATAACATTTCCTTTCTTGTCTAACCTTCTATTTCTGCAGGAGTAAATAACTGCTTCATTTAGACCAAAATGAGACATCATTAGAACAGCTTAAATCCAAGACAGTGGCAAACCCAAATGCTGGCAAGTATGAAGCAGAACTGGATCTGTCTCTCACACACTGCTGATGGGAATATAAAATAATATATCACTCTGGAAAACAGTTTAGCAGCTTCCTTTTTAAAAAAAAGTCAACATAAAAATATTATATGACCCAGCAATCATACTCCAGAACATTTATCCCAAAGAAATGAAAACTCTTATCCTAAAGGCATACATCAATCTTCATAACAGCTTTATTTCTAATAGCCAAAATCTGAATACAACCCAAATACCCATTAAAGGGTGAAGAGTTAAACTGTGGTTTGTCCAGACCATGCAATACTGCTCAGCAACAAAAAGGAACTAATTATTAATATATGCAAACACTTGGAATTATAATGAGTGAAAGAAAGCAGCCTGTTTCATAGGGAGTAGAGGGGACTTGGAGTCCTGTAAATAGCGGCCACAAGCCCATGCCCAGGACAACAGGCACGCTCAGCAAACAGCCTCAGGTTGACCTTTTGGTAGGAGGGGTACCTTCTGAAAGACATTACCAGCCAAAACAGAGCCTATTTGTAAAGACTATGAAAGACGTTTTTAGGGTTGTTTTTTGTTTTTGTTTTTCATACCTCCTGGCACTTAAGGAACTCGCTGTCATTTCACTAGCTGGATTCAATGTTAACGAACACAGAGCTCAGGGACTAAATCCCAGAGCTAACACTTGAAAATATTAAAATGTACAGCATGCAACCATAGATTATAAGACAAAGAAACAAGATAAAAGCAGGATAAAAGTCCACAAATCATCAATGAAGACCAGACATTGGACATACTAGACAAAGACACTTAAAAAAAAAATGATCCTCGAGGGATTGTGGTAAGATGGTGGAGCAGGGAGCTCCAGGACTCAGGCCTCCCACCAGAACAACTTTTAGGCAGGAACTGTCTGAAACAACTGAGAAGCATCATTAATTGCTGGTAGCAATGTAAAATGGTGCAGTCGTTGTGGAAGACAGTTTGGAGTTCCTTGGGAAGCTAAGTACAGAAGTACCATATGACCCAGCAATCCCTCTACTAGGTATTCACCCAAAAGAATCGAAAGCAGGGACTCAGATATTTGCATCCTGATGTTCTTAGCGGCATTATTTACAACTGCCAAAAGAACCCAAGTGTCCAGCAAGAGGTGAATGTGGTATATACATACAATGGAATATGATTCAATAATAAGAAAGAATCATCCACACAACAACATGGGTGAACCTTGAAGACATCGTGTTCAGTGAAATAAGCCAGGCGCAAAAGGACAAATATTGTATGATCTCACCGATATGAAATAATTAGAATAAGCAACCTCATAGAATCAGAAACTAGAATGCAAGTTACCAGGGGCCGGTGCTGGGGTTAGGAAATGGAGAACTAATGGTTAATTGAGAGACAGAAATGTTTCACTAATGAATGGTGGTGATGGTAGCACAACACTGAGAATGGAATTAATACCAGGGAATTATATATCTGAATGTGGTTAAAAGGGGAAATTTTAGGTGGTATACAAGTTACTGAAATCACAATGTCTTAAAAAAAAAATCATAATAATAACCACATGTAGCTAGTGGCTATTATATTAGACAACACAGATCTAGGTCCTCAAAGTCAACACTGAAAATAACAAGTCTCACAATCCCAGTAAGTCTCAGTGGTTGCCTGGCTCTGTAGGGAATCAAGGGAGGGGACTGACTACAGAAGAGAACTGTACTCTTAAAATGGCTACATTTTGTTCTATATGAATTATACCTCAATAAAGTCTATTTTTTCAAGGTTAAGAAAAGAAAAGAAAAACACAGAACTGCACAATACAGAGTAAACCCTAATGTAAATTGCTGACTATAGTTAATAGTATAATCTTAATATTATTTCATCAACTGTAACAAAGGTACCACACTAACACAAAGTGTTAATTACAGGGAAAACTGCATGTGTGAGGCATATATCAGAATGCTGTTATCTTCTGCATGATTTTTCTGTAAACCTACAACTTCTCTAACAAAAAAAAAGTAAAGCATCATAAAATAACAAATATCTCCCGTTATTATCACAGTAACGTTACAGATAAAAGTTAGTAATTTCACAGGACTTGCCCTTAGGAAGACTGTTGCTGCAAAGGAGAGGCTGGGCCTCCCTATAATTCTGCCTAAGAGCCTTCTCCTGAATGCCTCTTTGTTGGTCAGAAGTGGCCCTCTCTCTCTAGCTAAGCCAACCTGACAGTTGAAATCACTGCCCTCCCCGCTACATGGGATCAGACACCCAGGGGAGTGAATCTCCCTGGCAACGTGGAAATGACTCCCGGGGAGGAATCTAGATCCGACATCGTGGAATGAAGAACATCTTCTTGACCAAAAGGGGGATGCCAAAGGAAATGAAATAAGCTACAGTGGCATAGATTCCAAAAGGAGCTGAGAGGTCACTCTGGTGGGCACTCCTATGCACAATATAGACAACCCTTTTTCGATTCTAGTGAATTGGAGTAGCTAGCAGTAAATACCTGAAACTATCAAACTACAACCCAGAACCCATGAATCCTGAAGACGACTGTATAAAAATGTAGGTTATGAGGGGTGACAATGGGATTGGGAAAACCATATGGACCACACTCCCCTTTGTCTAGTTTATGGATGGATGAGTAGAAAATGGGGGAAGGAAAACAACAAACAAGCAAACAAACAAACAAAGGCACCCAGTGTTTTTTTTTACTTTAATTGCTCTTTTTCACTTTAATTATTATTCTTGTTATTTTTGTGTGGGTGGTAATGAAGATGTCAGGGATTGATTTTGGTGATGAATGCACAACTATGTAATGGTACTGTAAAGAATCAAATGCACGCTTTGTTTTGTATGACTGCATGGTATGTGAATATATCTCAATAAAATGAATTTTTAAAAAATCAATAATTCAAAAATTTGAAATGTTATATAATATATATGTTACCACAGTAAAAATTTTGTAAAAAAATCAATAAGTCAACAACATTACTGAGTGACAGTGATGAGGAGCTAGGTGTTTTCATAGTCTCAAAGTATCTTCCCACAAATTTCCTATTAATTATAAGAGGAAAAATAATAACCTTAGAGCAGAGTATAACCAGGAGGACACCCATTTAACCACGTGAACAAGGTAATATTATCAATAACGGGTCAAACAGATGCTATGTACCTCCTGATGGTATGCACTGATGCACCTGCCAAAAAATGCATAAGCTTAATCAAATCCTGAGGAACCATCAGGCAAACTCAAACTGGCAGACAGTCTACAAAAAATCTGAACTTTCCAAAAACGCCCATGTCATAAAAGATTTAAAAGACTCAGGAACTGTTGCACATTAAAGAACTCTAAAAAGACATGATAATTAAAGTCAACGTGAAATGTTGGACTGGATCCTGGACTGAGGTAAAAAAAAAAAAAAAAAAAGAAAAAAGGTATAAAGGACTTTTTTGATGAAACCAGAAAAAATGAATTTGGCTATACTTTCATTAATAGTATGTTATCAGATTTAAACTCCCTGATTTTACTACTTTCCTGGGATAATATAAAAGATTGTTCTTGTTAGGAAACACACTGAAGTACTGAGGGGTCAAGAGGCACGATGTCTGCAACTTACTCCCAAATGTCAGCAAAAGTAACATGTGCACATATAGAGAAAATAATAAAACTTGTGGCAAACTCCTAACTATTGGTCAATCTAGTTGAAGAACATATAGGAAAAAGCTCTTTGCACTAATCATGTACCTCTTCTGAAATTGTTTAAACACAAAAAAAATTTTTAAAGCTAAAAAAAAACAAAGTTTTAAAATCTAAAATTAAGAAAAAAAAATCACAGAACCTCTACACAACCAAAAAACATCAAGAGAGAAATTAACAAAAACCTAAATAATTGGAGATTATATTTCTAGATTTACAGAATCAATGCAAAGACAAATAAAACACTAACAGGAATTCTCCTGGAAGAAAATGATGCTATAATATGTATCAAACACAAAAAAACAGGAATAGGGAAGGTACTTTAAAAAAAGAAAGAGAAGACTGAAGGCCTTCAATCTGATACCTGCTCTCCACACATAATAAAGCTACAGGAATGTCAAAACTGGTGTATTGGCATAAAAATAAGACAAATCAAAAGAGCAGAACAGAAACTCCAGACACAGATCAACACACACATGAATAGCTGATTTAAAACATGGCACTGAAGAGCAGGGAATGGTGTTAGAACCACATCGCTAGTAAAAAAAAAAAACAAAAAAAAAAAAACTTCATTCTACACACAAAATCAAATCCAAGGCTGGATTAAAAAACAATCCAATTACACACTTTCCACAGAAGACACATTTTAGATTCAAAGATACAAATGGTGTTGTTACTTCTTTAGACATTCCAAACAATGTGTAGTGGTATCTCATCATGGCTTTAATTTATGTTTCCCTAATGGCTAATGATGTTGAACATTTTTTCTCATACTTATTTGTCACCTGTATCCTTTTCAGTGAAATATCTCTTCTTCTTCTTATCTTTTGCCCATTTTATACTTGAATTTGTATCTTTACTGTTGAGTTTTGATATTTCTTTATTCATTCTAGATACTAATCCTTTGTCAAGTATGTGACATTCAAATATTTTCTCCCAATCTACAGCTTGTCTTATCATCCTTCTAATAGGGTCTTTCACCAAGGAAAAGTTTTTAATTTTGAAGTATTCTAATTTATCAATTTTTCCTTTTATGGATATTGCTTTTGATGTCAAGTTTAAGAACTCTTTGCCTAATGCTAAAAAAAAAAAAAAAAAAAATCAAATCCAAGGGGTTACAGAACTAAATGTGAAAAGCAAAACAAAAACCCTTTTAGATGATTATATAGTACAATAATTTCATGACCTCAAGTTAGGAAAATATCACCAACCACAAAAGGAAAAAACAAAACAAAACATCTAACTACACTAAAATTATAAACTTCTTTTCAACAAAAGACAGCATCAAAAGAATGAAAAGACAAACCATTAACAGGAAGAAGTCATCTGCAAGTCACAAGAGAGAAAATCCGAACAACCTATAAATATATGAAAAGCGGTTCACCAACATTAGTAATCAGGTAATTCAAAGTAAAACCACAATGTGATACCACCACACACCAACCAGAATGACTAACGTGAAGACACTGACAGTACTGAGAATCAAGTAAGAATGTGGAGCAAAGAGGCCATTCGCTGGAAAAAGGACTAGCATTCCCGCAAACCAGCAAGCAGCTCAACTTCTAAGCAGATACCCTAGAGCAGTGTTTCTCAAACATTGTTGACCATGAACCACACTAAGAAATACGTTTTATATTGCAACCTAGTACATATATACAGGATCCTTCAATTCCACTCTGAATTCTGTTCTATTTAACTTTGTAAGGCTGGTTGCTCGCCCACTAAACTAACTTGATGACCCTTTTGGGAGCATGCCCAACAGTATGAAGAGCAGTGACCTAGAAAAATTCCTCTACATGTACAAGAATAGCAGTAATTGTTCATAACTGCAAAACATGACAAAAAAACTAAATGTTCACCAAGAGAAGAATGGACAAATGGTGGTGAAATTCACACACTGAAGAAGAAACAATAAAAATGAACTATAGCCACACTTGCATGAAAATAGATGAATCTTGCTACACAGAAGAAGATGGAGGCATAGAGAGGAGTGGAACCTAGTTTGTCCCCCTGGAACAACTAATAAACAACCAAGAATAACGAGTAAATAATCTGGAATAACTGCAGGGGGACAAACGTGACTGTCCACTCTTCATACACCAACCTGAATTGGGAGAAATGCCCAAGATCTGTTCTCAGGTTCAACCTCATTGGGTTATTCTGGGACATAACAGTTGACATAATTCTATCTTATACTTCCAATTTTTGCTATCCTTTTAGTTTGTACCATCATCTTAGCTTAGCTGATTTCCTTCTTAAAGTTTGTTTTTTAACTTTATTAAGGTATGATTTTCTAACAATAAGCATTTCCAATGTTCTTATTTGTTGCTGAAGGTTCAAGTTTTCCTCTGGCTCTATTTCCCTTCACTTTGTTTAACCTTTCTAAGGTGTAAATCTGCACTTTTTTTTTTTTTTTTTTTAGTTTTCTTTATCTGAAAATGTCTTCATCTCATCTGCATTCCTGAAGGATATTTTCACTTAATATAGAATTCTAGGTTGACAGTTTTGTTCTTTCACTATATTAAAGATGTTATTCCCTGTTTTCTGGCCACCATAGTTTCTGATGAGAAAGTTTGTGCCACTCAAGTCCTTGTCCCCTGTATGCAACTTTTTTTATTCTCTGCTGCTTTTAGAATTTTCTCTTCATCTTTAGTTTTCAACAATTTGACATTAATATTAGATAATTTCCTTCATATTTTTTGCTGTTTGGGATTTGAACTTCATGAATTTATAAATTTACATCTTTAATAAATTGGGGAAAGCTATAAATATTATTTCAATTTTTTTAAAACTCCATTCTCTCTCTTCTTCTGGGCTCCAATTAATCTACTGATATTGTCTTACAGATTTTTGAGGATCTTTTATTTTTATACAATCCTTTCTCTCTTTATCAAAATGGATAATTTCTTTTTGTCTAATACTGTGCCCTTGAATTCTCTCTTCTGCCACCTTCTTTCTTCTATGAAGCTCTTTCAGTGATTTTTTTTTGTTTATTCTATTTTTTGTTTTAAATTCTGTTTTTTTACATTTGTCGTTGATCTGTTGATGCTTTGCATTCTTTATTTCATTGTATGAATATTCTTTTTTTTACCTTTGTAAGTAAAAAGTAGTCAAGTCTTTCTGTGATAATTCCAACATCTTGAGTCATCAATGGGTTGGACTCTGTTGATTGCTTTTCTTTTGAAACTGGATCACATTTTTCTGATTCTCTCTATGTTCAGTAAGTTGGATTGTCTTGAATATTGTGAATATTACATGTTTCAAAGAGTACTGAAATTTTTTAAACAGAAAATTCTTTGATTAAGCCTCTGTGTCAGTTTCAATGTATTATGTCCCCCAGAAAAAGCCATATTCTTTGATGCAATCTTGTGGGGCAGACATATTAGTGGGGATTAAGTTGGAACATTTGGATTAGGTAGTTTGCATGGAAATGAGCCCCACCCTACTGTAGGTGATAACTCTAATGAGATATTTCCAGGGAAGCATGGCCCCACCCATTCAGGGTGGGCCTTGATCAGTGGAGCCATATAAATGAGCTGACAAACAGAAGAAATTCAGTACAGCTGTGAGTGACATTTTGAAGAGGCGCTACAGCCAAGAGGGACACTTTGAAGAAAGCACAGGAGCTGCAGATGAGACACATTTTTGAAGATGGCCATTGAAAGCAGACTCTTGCTCCAGAAAAGCTGAGAGAGGACAAATACCCCAACTGCAACCAAGAGTCACATTTTTGAGAAACTGCAGCCTAGAGAGGAACATCCTGGGAGAAAGCCATTTTGAAACCAGAACTTTGGAGCAGATGCCAGGCATGTGCCTTCCCAGCTAACAGAGGTTTTCCAGACACCACTGGCCATCCTGGAGTGAAGGTACCTGATTGTTGATGTGTTACCTTGGGCACTTTATGGCCTTAAGACTGAAAAGTCTGTGTAACCAAATAAACCCCCTTTTATAAAAGCCAATCTATCTCTGGTGTTTTGCATTCTGTCAACATTAGCAAACTAGAACAGCCTCTAACTTCAAACTCTTCTAATAGTGGGTAACATCTCAAATTCCAGTTCATATTGCTCGCCACTTGCTCAGCGGGTTCAAGCACCATTTAAAGACTTGGAAAGAGTTTATATATGGAATTTGGTGTTTCCCTTCACCTTTCCAGGATTCACCCCTCTTTCTCTTCTAGTTCTGTTTGTCCTGGTCTCCTTCCCCATTTCCTGCAAAGAGAAAGATGGCCGGCTTTCTATTGAAGTTTTAGTAAACTCTTACATATGTGACTGCTGATGCTTTAGCACAAATCCATAAAAATGGGAAATCACCTCATGTTGGTCACTTCCTCCAAGTTTCAACTCTCATACAAAATCTGCCTCCTTTGTTCATCTTTTTTGTTGTTGTTCACCTGTGTGTGTGTTTGTGTTTGTCCAGAGTTTACAGTTATCTCAGGAGGGTTTATCTCTCAGATGCTATCTCCTCCATTTTGGAGCTTCCCTGACTGACTTCTTAAGAATGCTGTAAATTTAATGAAGCAGTTTAAAAATATACTTATGTGGGAGTAGATAAAACATGTGAGAATAAAATACATGTTCACAAAAACTATTTTTTCTTCATATTAGAGAATGACATTTCACGTATATTTTATTTCTTATTGTAAGCAATCTGGGTCAGATGTTTGTCAGAACTTTGGGTAACACTTGTTTTAATTATAGTACTAAGTAAGAACAGAAACAAAGATTGGGAGCAAGGAAATTTTGTCCTCATCCAACCAGAAATAAGCCTCGTTAAGATAAACTATTGTAAGAATTTCCTAGTTGAATTTATCTATTCTAGGTATCAGAATCTTGGTACAGTGGTAAATTATTGCCCTGACAGTCAAAATGATAGCTATCGGGAGACAGAAGAAGATGGTGGCATACAGAGGAGTGAAGCTAGTTTGTACCCCTGGAACAACTAATAAACAACCAAGAACAACTAGTAAATAATCTGGAATAACTGCAGGGGGACAAACGTGACCATCCACTCATCATACACCAATGTGAATTGGAAGGAATGCCCAAGATCGCAGAATAAAATCTCTAAGTAAAAGCTGCAGATCCAAACCCCCTTCCCCAATGGCCCGAACTGCAAAGCCTCATGGTGCTAGAGAACAGCAGTCTCCCAAGAAGCAAATATAGCTCAGCTGACCTCCAACTGGGGTTTTAATTAACAAACGTGGACTGCTCAGTACAAGATACAAATCCCCAACAAGGAGACAGAGGCTTTTGGTGATGACTGACCTTGGAGAGCCACAGGGTGGCAGCGGACTGGCCCTGAAGGGGGCTTTCTGTCCCTTTTTTCAGCTCAGTGGAGAAAGTCTCAGCAATTTTCCATTCCCAGTGCGCTCTGACCCAGACAAGGGTGGAGATAGCACAGGCAGAGAGAGATCATTCAAATGCTAATGACCTCTCCCTAGGGGATCCATCTTCCCTAAGAGGAAAGAGGTGGGGCCCAGCTCTACTACCCGCCTTCCATTCCGATCCAGAACCCAGAGCCTGGGGAAAAACAGCCACGGGCCACACCTCCTTACACCAGTCTGGAGCTACAGGCTGACAGGCACCACCTGCTGGGCAGAAAAGCACAGTGACCTGAGGTCTCATAGCGTGTACCAATTTTCTAACACACCTTCAGGGAAACCAGATATTGAATAGTTCTTCCTTCTAGGACCAGAGCCCGTTTTGGTCTGGGAAAACCTGATTGGAGTAACTAAGGTAACCAGATGCCTAGACAACAGAAAACTATAACCGACACTAAGAGAAACAAAGTTATGGCCCAGTCAAAGGAACAAACTTACACTTCAATTGAGATACAGAAACTTAAACAACTAATACTAGGTCAGTTCAAAAAGTTTAGGGAAGATATGGCAAAAGAGATGAAGTGTATAATGAAAACACTGGGTGTATATAAGGTAGAAATCAAAAGTTCAAAAACCAACTGGCAGAATCTATGGAAATGAAAGGCACTATAAAAGAGATGAAAGACACAATGGAAACATACAACAGATCTCAAGAGGCAGAAAAAAACATTCACAAACTGTAGAACAAGGCACCTGAAAGCATATACACAAAAGACCAGATGAAGAATGGAAAAATACAAGCAATGTCTCCGGGAACTTAAGGACAAAACGAAAAGCAGGAACGTACATGTCATTGGTGTCCCAGAAGGAGAAGAGAAAGGAAAAGGGGCAGAAGCAATAATAGAGGAAATAATCAACGAAAATTTCCCATCTCTTATGAAACACATAAAATTACGGATCCAAGAAGTGCAGCGTATCCCAAACAGAAAGATGTGAATAGGCCTACTCAAAGACACTTAATTATCAGATTATCAAACATCAAAGACAAAGAGAGAATCCTGAAAGCAGCAAGAGAAAAGCGATCCATCACATACAAAGGACGCTTAATAAGACTATCTGCGGATTTCTCAACAGAAACCATGGAGGCAAGAAGGAAGTGGTGTGATATATTCAAACTACTGAAAGAGAAAAACCACCAACCAAGAATCCTATATCCGACAAAACTGTCCTTCAAATATGAGGGAGAGCTTAAAATATTCTCTGACAAACAGAAAATGACAGTTTGTGAACAAGACACCTGCTCTACAGAAAACACTACAGGAAGCACTGCAGACAGAAAGGAAAAGATAGAAGTTAGAGGTTTGGAAAACAATTTTGGGAGACAGTAGTACAGCAAGGTAAGTACACTGAACAAGATGACAGTGAGCATGGTTGAAAGAGGAAGACTGGGACCATGTGGGACACCAGAACGAAAGAGGAAAGATACAGACTGGGACTGTATAACTCTGTGAAAACTAGGGTGCTCAACAATTGTAATAAAAGGTACAAATATGTCTTTACATGAGGTAGAACAAATGAATGTCAACACTGCAAGGTGTTAAAAATAGGGTGGGACTGGGGAGAAAACACAATCAATGCAAACTAGAGACTATAATTAACAGAAACACTGTATTAAGCTTCCTTTAATATAACAAAGGCAATATACCAAAGCTAAATGCATATGGGGGGAGTGGCACTGGGGAAGGGTATGGAACTCCTGGCATTGGTGATGTTGTCTCACTATTCTACTTTAGTTTAATGCTATCTTTCCTTCTGCTCTTTTTTAGCTCTCATGTTTTTTCTCTCTTTCTTTCTTTTTTCTTTTGTCCCTCTACCTTCTTTGACTCTTCCTCCTCCTTTGTGGAAGAAATGGAGATGTCCTTATAGAGATAGTAGCAATGGTGCTGAATCATAAATACGTGACTATACAGTGAACCAATGATTGTTTACTTAGAACAGAATGTACGGTGTGTGAACAAAACAGTCTTAATAAAATGGGCTGATGAAGAAACTTTGAGGGCACTATTTTGAGTGAAATAAGACACACACATAAGGACAAATATTGCAGGGTCTCACTGACATGAACTAATTATAATATGTAAACTCATAGACATGAAATATAATTACCAGTATATAGAACAAGGCTTAAAGAACAGGGAGTGGCTGCTTATTATGAGCAGAATGTTGAACTAGGGTGAACTAAACATTTGGAAATGGACAGAGGTCATGGTAGCACATTGTGAGAATAACTAACAGCGCTGAATGGTGTGTTAATGTGGTGGAAAGGGTAAGCTCAGAGTCATGTATGTCACCAGAAGGAAAGTTGCGGAGATTAAAAGATGGGATGTAAAAAACAGTTAATTTTCTGGTGGACAATGTCCATGACTAACTGTACAAATATTAGAAATCTCTTTCATGAACTACAACAAATGTTAAGACACTATAACTAGAAGTTAATAATAGAGGGGTATACAGGAAAAATATATATATACCTATTGCAAACCACTACAGTTAGTGGTTTTTTAACATTCTTTCATCAACAGTAACAAATGTACTGTACCAAAACGATGAATCAATAACAGAGGAGGGATGGTTAGGGGTATGGGAGGGCTTGAGTTTCTCTTTTTGTCTTTCTTTCATTTCTGGAGTAATGAAAATGTTCTAAAAATTGAAAAAAAAATTAATTGTGATGATGGTCACACAGCTGTATGACGGTACCATGGGCAAGTGATTGCACACGTTGGATCTTCAGGTAACTGTATGATTTGTGAACAATCTCAATAAATATATATATATATATTCCTTTGAGGTACAGAAACTTCTCAGCTTGAGGAGTTCCCATTTATATACTTTTTCCTTTGTTGCTTGTGCTTTGGGTGTAAAGTCTAGGAAGTGGCCACCTAATACAAGGTCTTGAAGATGTTTTCCTACATTATCTTCTAGGAGTTTTATGGTGCTTTCTTTTATATTGAGATCTTTCGTCCATTTTGAGTTAATTTTTGTGTAGGGTGTGAGGTAGGGGTCCTCTTTCATTCTTTTGGATATGGATATCCAACTCTCCCAGCCCCATTTGTTGAAAAGACCATTATGACTCAGTTCAGTGACTTTGGGGGCCTTATCAAAGATCAGTCGGCCATAGATCTGGGGGTCTATCTCCGAATTCTCAATTCGATTCCATTGATCTATATGTCTATCTTTGTGCCAGTACCATGCTGTTTTGACAACTGTGGCTTTATAATAAGCTTCAAAGTCAGGGAGTGTAAGTCCTCCCACTTGGTTTTTCTTTTTTAGAGTGTCTTTAGCAATTCGAGGCATCTTCCCTTTCCAAATAAATTTGATAACTAGCTTTTCCAAGTCTGCAAAGTAGGCTGATGGAATTTTGATTGGGATTGTACTGAATCTGTAGATGAGTTTGGGTAGAATTGACATCTTAATGACATTTAGCCTTCCTATCCATGAACATGGAATATTTTTCCATCTTTTAAGGTCCCCTTCTATTTCTTTTAGTAGAGTTATGTAGTTTTCTTTGTATAGGTCTCTTACATCTTTGGTTAAGTTTATTCCTAGGTACTTGATTTTTTTAGTTGCTACTGAAAATGGTATCTTTTTCTTGAGTGTCTCTTCAGTTTGTTCATTTCTAGCATACAGAAACATTACTGACTTGTGTGCATTAATCTTGTATTCTGCTACTTTGCTAAATTTGTTTATTAGCTCTAGTAGCTGTATCTTCGATTTCTCGGGGTTTTCCAGATATAAGATCATATCATCTGCAAACAATGACAGTTTTACTTCTTCCTTTCCAATTTGGATGCCTTTTATTTCTTTGTCTTGCCAGATTGCCCTGGCTAGCACTTATAGCACAATGTTGAATAACAGTGGTGATAGCGGGCATCCTTGTCTTGTTCCTGATCTTAGGGGGAAGGCTTTCAGTCTCTCACCATTGAGTACTATGATGGCTGTGAGTTTTTCATACATGCTCTTTATCATATTGAGGAAGTTTCCTTCAATTCCTACCTTTTGAAGTGTTTTTATGAAAAAGGGATGTTGGATTTTGTCGAATGCTTTTTCAGCATCTATTGAGATGATCATTTGATTTTTCCCTTTTGATTTGTTAATGTGTTGTAATACACTGATTGATTTTATGCTGAACCATCCTTGCATGCCTGGGATGAACCCCACTTGGTCATGGTGTATGATTTTTTTAATGTGTCTTTGGATTCGATTTGCAAGTATTTTGTTGAGGATTTTTGCATCTATATTCATTAGGGAGATGGGCCGGTAGTTTTTCTTTTTTGTAGCATCTTTGCCTGGTTTTGGTATTAGATTGATGTTAGCTTCATAAAATGAGTTAGGCAGTGTTCCATTTTCTTCAATGTTTTGAAAGAGTTTAAGTAAGACTGGTGTCAGTTCTTTCTGGAAAGTTTGGTAGAATTCTCCTGTGAAGCCATCTGGCCCTGGGCATTTATTTGTGGGAAGCTTTTTGATGACTGATTGGATCTCTTTGATTGTGATGGGTTGATTGAGGTCTTCTATTTCTTCTCTGGTCAGTCTAGGTTGTTCATATGTTTCCAGGAAATTGTCCATTTCCTCTACATTATCCAGTTTGTTGCCATACAGTTGTTCATAGCACCCTCTTACAATTTTTTTAATTTCCTCGGGATCTGCAGTAATGTCACCTTTCTCATTCATTATTTTGTTTATATGGGTCTTCTCTCTTTTTGATTTTGTCAGTCTAGCCAGGGGCTTGTCACTCTTGTTGATCTTCTCAAAGAACCAACTTTTGGTGTTATTTATCCTCTCTATTGTTTTTTTGTTCTCTGTGTCATTTATTTCGGCTTTAATCCTTGTTATTTCTTTTCTTCTACTTGGTTTAGGATTGGTTTGCTGTTCATTTTCTAGCTTTTTCAGTTGATCCATTAGTCCTTTGATTTTGGCTCTTTCTTTCTTTTTAATATATGCATTTAGTGCTATAAATTTCCCCCTCAGTACCGCTTTTGCTGCATCCCATAGGTTTTGGTATGTTGCGTTCTCATTTTCATTCGTCTCTATATATATAGCAATTTCTCTTGCTATTTCTTCTTTAACCCACTGATTGTTTAGGAGTGTGTTGTTTAACCTGCAGGTATTTGCGAATTTTCTAAGTCTCTTAGGGTTACTGACTTCTAATTGTATTCCATTGTGGTCAGAGAATGTGCTTTGAATAATTTCAATCTTTTTAAATTTATTGAGGCTTGTTTTATGTCCCAGCATATGATCTATTCTGGAGAAAGTCCCGTGAGCACTAGAGAAGTATGTGTATCCTGGTGATTTGGGATGTAATGTTCTATGTATGTCTGTTAAGTCAAATTTATTTACCAGATTGTTCAGGTTTTCAGTTCAGGTAAAGAGGCAGCCACCTCAATGGGGAAAAAATTTTTGGAAACCATGTATCTGACAAAAGACTGATATCTTGCATAGATAAAAGAAATCCTACAACTCAATGACGATAGTACAGACACGCCAACTATAAAATGGGCAAAAGATATGAAAAGACAGTTCTCTGAAGAGGAAATACAAATGGCCAAGAAACACATGAAAACATGTTCAGCTTCACTAGCTATTAGAGAGATGCAAATTAAGACCACAATGAGATACCATCTAACACCGGTTAGAATGGCTGCCATTAAACAAACACGAAACTACAAATGCTGGAGGGGATGTGGAGAAATTGGGGCTCTTATTCATTGTTGGTGGGACTGTATAATGGTTCAGCCACTCTGGAAGTCAGTCTGGCAGTTCCTTAGAAAACTAGATATAGAGATACCCTTCGATCCAGTGATTGCACTTCTCAGTATATACCTGGAAGATCGGAGAGCAGTGACACGAACAGATATCTGCACGCCAATGTTCATAGCAGCATTATTCACAATTGCCAAGAGATGGAAACAACCCAAATGTCCTTCAACAGATGAGTGGATAAATAAAATGTGGTATATACACACTATGGAATACTCTACGGCAGTAAGAAGGAATGTTGTTGTGAAATATATGACAACATGGATGAACCTTGAAGACATAATGCTGAGTGAAATAAGCCAGGAACAAAAAGACAAATATTATATGCTACCACTAATGTGAACTTTGAAAAATGTAAAACGAATGGTTTATAATGTAGAATGTAGGGGAACTAGCAATAGAGAGCAATTAAGGAAGGGGGAACAATAATCCAAGAAGAACAGATAAGCTATCATGGGTAAACTTAATGTTCTGGGAATGCCCAGGAATGACTATGGTCTGTTAATTTCTGATGGGTATAGTAGGACCAAGTTCACAGAAATGCTGCTATATTAGGTTACTTTCTTGGGGTAGAGTAAGAAAATGTTGGAAGTAAAGTAGTTATCTTAGGTTAGTTGTCTTTTTCCTACTCCCTTGTTATGGTCTCTTTGAAATGTTCTTTTATTGTATGGTTTTGTTTTTTTTTTTCATACAGTTGATTTAGAAAATAAAAGTTTAAAAAAAAAAATAAAAAAGGAAAAAAATATGCATAGCCCCCTTGAGGAGCTGGTGGAGAATGGGGGTATTGGCCTGCCCTACCTCGATGGTTGCTAACATGCCCACAGACATAGGGAATTGAGGTTTCATGGATTGAGCCCTCTACCACGGAATTTGCCGTTGGGAAGACTGTTGCTGCAAAGGAGAGGCTAGCCCTCCCTATAATTGTGCCTAAGAGCCTCCTCCCGAATGCCTCTTTGTTGCTCAGATGTGGCCCTGTCTCTCTAGCTAAGCCAACTTGAAAGGTGAAATCACTGCCCTCCCCTCTACGTGGGATCAGAAACCCAGGGGAGTGAATCTCCCTGGCAACATGGAATATGACTCCTGGGGAGGAATGCAGACCCGGCATCGTGGGATGGAGAACATCTTCTTGACCCAAAGGGGGAAATGAAATAAGCTTCAGTGGCAGAGAGATTCCAAAAGGAGCTGAGAAGTCACTCTGGTGGGCACTCTTACACACAATATAGACAACCCTTTTTAGGTTCTAATGAATTGAGGTAGCTGGTGGTGGATACCTGAAACTATCAAACTACAACCCAGAACCCATGAATCTTGAAGACAATTGTATAGAAATGTGTCTTATGAGGTGGGAAGTGGGATTGGGGCGGGCCATAGGGATCACACTCCCGTTTGTCTAGTTTGTGGATGGATGAATGGAAAGGTGGGGGAAGGAAACAAACAAACAGACAAGGGCGCCCAGAGTGTTCTTTTTTACTTTAATTGCTCCTTTTCACTTTAATTATTATTCTGGTTATTTTTGTGTGTGTGGTAATGAGGGTGTCGGGGATTGATTTTGGTAATGAATGTACAACTATGCAATGGTACTGTGAACAATCAAATGTATGATTTGTTTTGTATGACTGCATGGTATGTGAATATATCTCAATAAAATGAATAATAAAAAAAGTTAAAAGAATATATATATACATAAATAAAAAAGTTAAGGGAACTATGGACTATAGTTAACAGTAATACTTTAATATTCTTTCATCAACAATAACAAATATACCACACAAAGGCTGAGGGTCAATAACAGTGGGGGATAAGCGGTATGGGATGTTTCGGGTTTTTTTTGACGTAATGAAAAAAAATTTTTTTGCAGTTAATGAAAATGTTCTCAAATTCATTGTGGTGATGAAGGCACAATTATGTGATGATACTGTGAACCACTAACTGTATACTTTGGATGGATTGTATGATACATGAATATATCTCAATTAGAAAAGCAGATGAACCTCAAAAACATACTATGAAACACATATGGCATTATTCTATTTATGTAAGGTTCAAAACAGCCACAAATAAATAATATGGTGTTAAAAGAAAAACTGAAGAGAAGCAAAAATGATTAATACAAAAATTCAGGATAGTGCTTACTTCTGGGGAGAAGGGGTGCAATCAAAGAGGCCCATAGGGGCTCCAGGATTACCGCAATGCTCTATTTCTTAAGCTTGGTTGAGAGGTCTATGAACATTTACTTTATCTTCTTTGAGTGCTACATCTTACAATTTAAAATAGTTAAGAAATACCTATACAAACAAATATGAGTAAAGGAAGTTAAAAGTCTTAAGGCATAGAGTTCAAGCAAAGAAACTGGCAATCTTTGGATAACAGGAAAATATTAATCCTTTTATAAGCTTACTGGTTATCTGAATAAGTAAAAAAAATGTACTGTGATATACATTACCCATGGATCAAAGACTAAGGATGGAGTATGTTTGGGAGAGAAAACTCAGTCCTTCCCCAAAAAATCAGTGACTGAAATCAAACTTCCAAAAATATTAATCATTTACAAAAACGCAAAAATTAAGTAACTACTGGGAAGTCTAAAGCAAAATGAAATTTTGATTATCATATACCTCATCTAAATTGCACCACCCTAATTTTAAAGACAAAGAAAATAAAGCAGGACATAGAGAGTTAAAACATACACAAACAATGGCAGAAAGAATAAAATAAACCTCAGGGAAGATCCAACCATGAAAGAAAGAATAAGTGTCCTTCTAATCGAACTAATGACTACATGGTATGTGAATTCACTACATGGTATGTGAATATATCTCAATAAAATGAATAATAAAAAAAGTTAAAAGAATATATATATATATAAATTAAAAAGTTAAGGGAACTATGGACTATAGTTAACAGTAATACTTTAATATTCTTTCATCAACAATAACAAATATACCACACAAAGGCTGAGGGTCAATAACAGTGGGGGATAAGCGGTATGGGATGTTTCGGGTTTTTTTTGAGGTAATGATCTTTTTTAGTTTTTTAACCATGTCAATATATTACTTTATAAAAAACTAATTTAAGCTGCTGCAATAATCTAAGTGAAAAAAATCAAGGCTTACTTTATAACAATGACTACAGAGGTAAAGAAACTAAATTTAAGATACCTAGGATACTTAAGGGAGTATCAGAAGACAACTGGAAATACGGATCTGAAGGCTGGACAAAATTGTTAGTTGATATGGATGCCTAGATGTTTCAGGGCTCCAATCCCCAACAGAAGCTTTGAACAACCAGAAAGAACTGGGAGAAACATCTTTCTCTACACTGCAGGAAAGAGTTAAAGGACTGCAGTTACGGGGAGGGCACAGAATCAAAAGTGGTAGCACCATGTGGCAACCTGCTTGGCCCCTCCCCCACTCCTCACCCATGGCTCAGCATGGAAGTGACCCGGGCTTCTGGTGCAGAACCCTGGTCCAGTTCCGGAAGAAGAGGAACCCTCGTGCACATATGAGGAACATGTATAACCACGGCCAGTCCGTTCTGGAGGTGGCCTGAGGGACTTGCTGTTCCAGAACTTGTACAAGGTGCACAAGGTGGCTACCGAGCTCCCCTACAGGACACTGTGGGACAGCAGTCAAGTCATGGCTGCCTGGGGCAAGGGATTGCTGGCTATAGGACAACAGAGTGCAGTTCCAGGACCATGAAGCAACTGTTTCCTAGGAAAGAGGGGACATTTCTCATTTCTATCCTGTAAAGAGGGAATTCCTTAGACCACGTGCACGTGTGAAGGTCTGGCTTCAAGCTATTCCCTAGAAACACTGCATGGATAAGCCCTGAGGGAGAATGCTTGCACAGGTCAATCTGCAAAGACTGGGATTTTGTTGTGGTTGTTATCGCCTAACGATCTAGGAAAGCTCTGTCATAACATTACCTGAATGCAAGCTTAATGAACAGACGCCTCAGGGTCTGAATTCCAACTCATTAAAACATCAAAATTTTCAGGTTTCAACACAAGATCACAAAACATACAAAGAACCAGGAAGTGATGACCCAGGCAAAGGAGAAGATTAAAGCATTAGAAAACATCAGTAAAGAGGACCAGACCTGGGACATGCCAGACAATGATTTTTTTTTTTAATGGTCCTAAATATGCTCAAAGAGCTAAAGGAAAACATAGTCAAAGAACTAAAGGAAATCAGGAAAACAACAGATGTAAAAGGAATATCAATAGAGACAGAAACTATGAAAAAGAACCAGAGCTGAAGACCAAGCTAAAAGAAATTTAAAATTCCCTAGTGGGATTCAACAGCAGATTAGAGATAGCAGAGAAAGAATCAGAGAACTTGAAGGTAAGACAACTGAAATAATTCAGTCTGAGTAGCAGAAAGAAGAATGAAGAAAAGTGAACAGAGCCTGACGAACGTGTGTGACACCATCAGGTGTACCAATATACACACTGTGGGAGTCCTAGAAAGAGAAGAAAGAGAATATTCAAAGAAATAATAGATGAAAATTCCCCAAATTTAACAAAAAACATGAACATACACATCCCAGACACTCAATGAACTACTTTGCAGGAATGGAAAAGCTAACGATCAATTTTATTTGGAAGGGTAAGAGGCCTCAAACAGCCAAAAACATCTTGAGAAAGAAGAATGAAGTGGGAGGCATCACACTTCCTTACTTTAAATTATGTTATAAAGCCACAGCAGTCAAAACAGCATTGTATTGGCATAAAGATAGATATATAGACCAATGGAAATGAATCAGAGTTCAGAATAGATCTTCACATCTATGGCCAACTGATTTTTGACAAAGCTCCCAAATCTACTCAGAATAGTCTCTTCAATAAATCTTTTGGATAGCCATATTCAAAAGAATGAAAGAGGACCACTATATAACACACACCATACAAAAATTAACTCAAATGGATCAAAGACTTAAATATAAAAACCAGTACCATAAAACTCCTAGAAGAAAATGTAGGGAAGTATCTTCAAGATTCAGCAATAGGCAGCAGTTTCTTAGACTTTACACTGAAAACATGAGCAAGAAAAGAAAAAATAAATAAATGGGGACCTCCTCAAAACTGAATACTTCTGTGCTTCAAAGCACTTTATTAAAATGGTGAAAAGGCAGCTGACTCAATGGGAGAAAATATTCGGAAACCACATAACTGATAAGGGTTTCATATCCCGAATATATACAGAAATTCTACAACTTGACAATAAAAAGCCAAACAACCCAATTTAAAAATGGGCAAAAGACATGAATTGACATTTTTCCAAAGAGGATACACAAATGGCTAAAAAAAACAAATGAAAACATGTTTGAACATCACTTGCTAAGGGAAATACAAATTAAAACTACAATGAGATATCATCATACGTCTGCCAGAATGGACACTATTTTTAAAAAAAACAAGAAACGACAAGTGTTGGAGAGGATATGGAGAAACAGGAACACTTACTATTGATAGAAACATAGAATGGTGCAGTTTGGCAGTTCCTCAGGAAGCTGCCATATTATCCAGCAATCCTGTTACTAGATATATACTCAGAACTGAAAGCAGAGATGCGAACAGACATTTGCACACCAATGTTCATTATCTACAATTATTTACAGCATTATTTACAATTGCCAAAAGATGGAAACAACCCAAGTGTCCCTCAACCGCCAGGCAAGGGAGTAAGCAGCGGCTCTCCACCCCCATGCACCCACCTTGGCAGTTAGGTAGGGAGGTGATCCACCAGAGCTAAACAGCTGGGAGCTCCCATGACGGAACACGGGACGCAGCATTTGCTATCCCCCAGCAGAAGCCAGGGTACACCCAGCAAGAAGTGGAGATAGGAGAGGGCACCCACGGAAGCCCCAGGGGCCCTTCCCACACCCCAGAGGTTCATGGGCGCACAGCAGGCAGGGAGCAGGGCATGTCTATGCTGGAGGGGACCCATGAGTGGACTCCCTGCCGAATTGCCCAGTGCCCACACTGCACACCCAGGAAAGTCAGTCCACAGTACACAAATCAGTTCCCCACCCACTATGGACCCAGCCCACTGCACAGAAGTTGGGGAAAAGCTAGCTTAAGAGCACCACCTATTAGTACAATAGGGAAACTGTACTCCCACAAGCTGTAGATCTGCCAAATTATATATAAATACTCAAATAATATAGCATTTCTCAAAATAACATTATCAAGACAAGCAAAGGCCTGAAGCCAACAGAAAATCATAAAGCACCTGAAGAATCTAGAAGATACGGAGAAGCCAGATGAACAAATCAAAAAGCCGAAGGAGACCCAAAATTTGGAGCAATTAATTAAAGAAGTACACACAAGTCTCTAACATAATTTCAACAAGATGGCTGAAGACATAAGGACATCAATAAGACTGTAGAAGAGCATAAAGAAGAATTTGAAAGAGTAAATCAAAGAAATAGGAGACCTTAAAAGATACTGTTGACTAAGTTAAAAATATACTAGACACAACAGCAGATTTGAAGAGGCAGAAGAAAGGATAAGGGAACTAGAGGACAGATAATTGATTGCAATGCACAAAAGAATAAATGGTGAAACAAATCGAAAACTCAAATGGACCTCAGGGAACTGATGAACAACATGAAGCAAACAAATAAAGGAATCATTGGTGTCCCAGAAGGAGAAGACTAAAGAGCTAAGAAGAGTGTTTCAAGACGTATTTGGGAAAAACTTCCCAACCCTTCCAAATGACATAAATATGCAAATCAAAGATGCCCAATGAACTCCAAATAGAGTAAATCCAAATAAACCCACTCTGAGACATATACTGATCAGATTGTCAAATGCTGAAGAGAAGGAGAAAGTTCTGAAAGCAACAAGAGAGAAACGATTCACCACATACAAGGAAAACAATATAAGACTAAGTACTGATTACTCAGCAGGCACCAAGCTGGTGAGAAGGCAGTGGTACAACATATGTAAGATTATGAAAGAGAAAAACTCCCAGATAAGAATTCTTTATCCAGCGAAGCTCTCCTTCAAAATTGAGGGCGTTTAAAATTTTCAGAAACAAACAAATGCTGAAAGAATTTGTTAATAATGGACCTGCCTTGCAAGCAATACTAAAGGGAGCACTACAGGCTGAGAAAAAAAGAAAGAAGAAAGAGGTCTGGAGAGGGCACAGAAATGAAAAGTATTAGTAGGGGAAAAAAGAGAAAGGGGAAGAAAATAGATCTGACAACTAAAAACCAAAGGATAAGATGACTGGATCAAGAACTCCCTTCACAGTAATAACTTCAAATGTGAATGGGTTAAACTCTCCAATTAAAAGATACAGATTGGTGGAATGGATTAAAAAGTATGACCCAATGGACATGTTGTTTACAAGAGACTCATTTTAGGCCCTACAACACAAAGAGACTGACAATGAAAGAAAGGAAAAAGTACTCTACACAAGCAGCAACCAAAAGAAAGCAGGGGTAGCTATATTAATATCAGACAAAATAGATTTTAAATTCAAATATGTCATAAGAGACAAAAGACACTATATATATATATAAAAAGGGACATTTCCCCAAGAAGAAATAACAATCATAAATTCTTATGTACCTAATCGAGGAGCTCCAAACAAACATTGGCTAAACTGAAGGAAGCAACAGACATGTCTAAATAATAGTGGGAAACTTCAATGCACCACTCTCTTCTACAGATAGAACAACTAAACAGAAGACCAATAAGAAAACTGAGAATCTAAACAATATGAAAAATGAATGACACTTAACAGACATAAAGACCCCATATCCTGTTCTAATTTGCTAATGGTGCCATTTTGCAAAACACCAGAAAAGGATTGGCTTTTATAAAGGGGGTTTATTTTGTTACAAAGTTATAGTCTTAAGGACATAAAGTGTCCCAGTTAAGGCATCAACAATAGGGTCAGTGAAGGATGGCCAATGGCATCCAGAAAACCTGTTAGCTGGGAAGGCATGTGGCTGGCGTCTACCCCAGGGTTCTGGTTTCGAAATGGCTTTCTCCCAGGACGTTCCTCTCTAGGTGCCTGGGGTATTCTCTTAGTTTTTCCCAGGCAAACTCTGGGCAAGCAAAAGTCTACTTTCAATGGCCATCTGCAAAATGTCTTTCTTGGCTGCTGCAGCCACAAGCTCCTTCTGTCTGAACTATTATAGAGCTCCAGTGATTTAATTAAGACGGAATGGGTGCTGAATGGGTGGGGCCACATCTCCACCAAAATAATCTAATCAGAGTTACCATCCAGATGGGGGGGGTAATATCTCCATGGAAACACTCATTCAAAGGATTCCAACTTAATCAACATTAGTAAGTCTGCCCCCACAAGACCGCATTCAAAGAACATGGAGTTTTGGGGGACATAATACATCCAAACCAGCATACACATCACAGAGTACCGGAATATACATTCTTCACTAGGGCGCATGAAACGCTCTCCAGGATAGATCATATGCTGGGGCAAAAAAACAAGTCTCAATAACTTTTAAAAGACTTAAATTATTCAAAGCACATTCTCTGACCATAATAGAATGCAACTAGAAATCAACAACCACTAAAGAACCAGATCTTTCACAAGTATATGGAGGTTAAACAACGCACTCCTAATCAATATGTGGGTCAAAGAAGAAGTTGCAAGAGAAATAGGAACATATCTAGAAACAAATAAAAATGAGAACATAACATATCAAAAACTATAGCATGCAGCAAAGGCATTGCTGAAAGGGAAATTTACTGCTCTAAATTCATATATCAAAAAGCAAGAAAGAGCTAAAACCCAAGACCTAAATGAACAACTGAAGAGGCTAGAGAATGAACAGCAAATTAATCCTAAAGCAAGCAGAAGAAAAGAAACAACAATGATTAAAGCAGAAACAAATGAGCTGGAGAACAAAAAAAACAATAGAGAGAATAAATAAAACCAAAAGTGGGTTCTTTGAGAAGATCAACAAGATTGACAGACCCTTAGCCAGACTGACAAAGTCAAAAAGAGAGAAGACACAAATAAACAGAAGCAGAAATGACAACGGGATAATTACTATGGATCCCAAAGAAATAAATCATAAGAGGATACTATGAACAATTATATACCAACAAGCTTGACAATTTAGAGGAAAGAGACAATTTTCTGGAAACACATCAACTACCGAGACTGACCCAAGAAGAAATAGAAGACCTCAACAAACCAATCACAAGCAAAGAGATCCAACCAGTCATCAAAAATCTACCTAGACTGCTAACATGACCACAGACATAGGAGACTGGTGGTTTGATGGGTTGAGCCCTCTACCATAAGTTTTACCCTTGGGAAGACGGTTGCTGCAAAGGAGAGGCTAGGCCTCCCTATGGTTGTGCCTAAGAGCCTTCTCCCGAATGCCTCTTTGTTGCTCAGATGTGGCCCTCTCTCTCTGGCTAAGCCAACTTGAAAGGTGAAATCACTGCCCTCCCCCCTACGTGGGATCAGACACCCAGGGGAGTGAATCTCCCTGGCAACGTGGAATATGACTCCCGGGGAGGAATGTAGACCCGGCATCGTGGGACAGAGAACATCTTCTTGACCAAAAGGGGGATGTGAAAGGAAATGAAATAAGCTTCAGTGGCAGAGAGATTCCAAAAGGAGCCGAGAGGTCACTCTGGCGGGCACTCTTACGCACACTTTAGACAACCCTTTTTAGGTTCCAAAGAATTGGGGTAGCTGGTGGTGGATACCTGAAACTATCAAACTACAACCCAGAACCCATGAATCTCGAAGACAATTGTATAAAAATGTAGCTTATGAGGGGTGACAATGGGATTGGGAAAGCCATAAGGACCACACTCCCCTTTGTCTAGTTTATGGATGGATGAGTATAAGAATAGGGGAAGGAAACAAACAAACAGACAAAGGCACCCGGTGTTCTTTAATTGCTTTTTTTCACATTAATTATTATTCTTGTTATTTTTGTGTGTGTGCTAATGAAGGTGTCAAGGATTGATTTAGGTGATGAATGTACAACTATGTAATGGTACTGTGAACAATCAAATGTACGATTTGTTTTGTATGACTGCGTGGTATGTGAATATATCTCAATAAAATGAAGATTTAAAAAAAAAAAAAAAAAAATCTACCTAGAAACAAAAGCCCAGAACCAGAAAGCTTCACAGGGGAATTCTATCAAACTTTCCAAAAAGAATTGACACCATTCCTGCTCAAACTCTTTAAAAAACTGAACAAGAAGGAACACTACCTAACTCATTCTATAAAGCTAATATCACTCTGATACCAAAACCAGATAAAGATACTACAAAAAAAAAAAACTATAGGCCAATCTCCCTAATGAATATAGATGCAAAAATTCTCAACAAAATACTTGCAAATTGAATCCAAAGACACATTAAAACAATTACACACCACGACCAAGTGGGGTTCATTCCTGGCATGCAAGGGTGGTTCAACATAAGAAAATTAATCAATGTAAAACAACACATTAACAAACTGAAAGGGAAAAATCAAATGATCATCTTTATAGATGATGAAAAAGCATTTGACCAAAAAAAAAAAAAAATCTTCAAAAGATAGGAATTGAAGAAAACTTCCTCAATATGATAAAGGGAATATATGAAAAACCCACAGCAAGCACAGTACTCAACAGTGAGAGTCTGAAAGTCTTCCCCATAAGATGAGGAACGAGACAAGGATGCCCGCTGTCACCTCTGTTACTCAACAATGTGCTAGAAGTTCTAGCCAGAGCAATTCACCAAAGAAATAAAAGGTATCCAAATTGAAAAGGAAGAAGTGAACTGTCATTATTTGCAGATATGATCTTACATTTAGAAAATCCTGAGAAATCAACGACAAAGCTACATGAGCTAATAAACAAATTCAGCAGAGTGGTGGGATACAACATGGATAACCAAAAGTCAGAAATGTTCCTATACACTAGTAATGACCTAACTGAAGAGGCAATCAAAAAAAAAAAAAAAAAAAAAAAAAAAAAAAAAAATTCTATTCACAATAGCAACTAAAAAAATCAAGTACCTAGGAATAAACTTAACCAAGGACACAAAAGACCTCTACACAGAAAATTACAAAACTTTACTAAAAGAAATAAAAAAGGACCTAAATAGGTAGAAAGATACTCCATGCTCATGGATAGGAAAGCTAAACGTCATTAAGATGTCAATTCTACCCAAACTGATCTACAGATTCAGTGCAATACAAATCCAAATTCCAATACCCTACTTTGCAGACCTGGAAAAGCTAGTTATCAAATTTATTTGGTGTACAAAACTGTTCAATTTTGAGGAAATCCCATTTATCTATTTTTTTCTTTCATTGGGTGAAAGGTCCAGGAAACCACCTCCTATCACAAAATCTTTAAGATATTTCCCTACATTGTCATCTGAAAGTCTGATGGTCTTAGCACTAATGTTTAGGTCTGAGTTAATTTTCGTATAAGGTGTAAGTTAGGAGTCCTCTTTCATTCTTTTGGATATGGATATCCAGTTGTCCAAACACCATTTATTGAAGAGACTGGGCTGTCCCATTTGCATTGGCTTAACTGCCTTATCAAAGATCAATAAATCACCCTGCCCTTCCAAATAAATTTGGCTATTGGTTTTTCTATTTCTGCAAAGTAAGTTCTGGGATTTTAATTGGCATTGCATTGAATCTATAAATCGGTTAAGGTAGAACTGACATCTTAATTATATTTAGTCTTCCAATCCATGAACACAGTATGTTCTTTCATTTTTTTAGGACCTGTCTGACTTCTTTCAGCAGTTTCTTGTACTATTCTGTGTATAGGACTTTTGTGGCCTTGGCTAAGTTGATTCCTAAATACTTGATGCTTTTGGTTGCTACTGCAAATGGGATACAATTCTAGATTAACTCCTCCTGTTGCTCATTACTGGTATATAGGAATACTACTGATTTTTGTGTGTTTATCTTATAGCCTGCCACTTTGCTGTATTCACTGACTAGCTCTAGCAGCTTTGCTATAAATTCTTCTGGATGTTCTACATATAGGATCATATCATCTGCAAACAGTGAAAGTTTTACTTCTTCCTCTCCAATTTGGATGCCTTTTATTTCTTTTTCTTGCCTAATTGCTCTAGCTAGAATTTACAGCACAATATCTGTACATCAAAGAACATTAGCAGAAAAGTAAAAAGGAAGCCTATGCAGGGACTGGTGGTTTGATGGGTTGAGCCCTCAACCACAGGTTTTACCCTTGGGAAGACGGTTGCTGCAAAGGAGAGGCTAGGCCTCCCTATGGTTGTGCCTAAGAGCCTCCTCCCGAATGCCTCTTTGTTGCTCAGATGTGGCCCTGTCTCTCTAGCTAAGCCAACTTGAAAGGTGAAATCACTGCCCTCCCCCCGACGTGGGATCAGACACCCAGGGGAGTGAATCTCCCTGGCAACGTGGAATATGACTCCCGGGGAGGAATGTAGACCCGGCATCGTGGGACGGAGAACATCTTCTTGACCAAAAGGGGGATGTGAAAGGAAATGAAATAAGCTTCAGTGGCAGAGAGAATCCAAAAGGAGCCGAGAGGTCACTCTGGTGGGCACTCTTATGCACACTTTAGACAACCCTTTTTAGGTTCTAAAGAATTGGGGTAGCTGGTGGTGGATACCTGAAACTATTAAACTACAACCCAGAACCCATGAATCTCGAAGACAGTTGTATAAAAATGTAGCTTATGAGGGGTGACAATGGGATTGGGAAAGCCATAAGGACCACACTCCACTTTGTCTAGTTTATGGATGGATGAGTAGAAAAACAGGGGAAGGAAACAAACAGACAAAGGTACCCAGTGTTCTTTTTTACTTCAATTGCTCTTTTTCACTCTAATTATTATTCTTGTTATTTTTGTGTGTGTGCTAATGAAGGTGTCAGGGATTGATTTGGGTGATGAATGTACCACTATGTAATGGTACTGTGAACAATCGAAAGTACAATTTGTTTTGTTTGACTGCGTGGTATGTGAATATATCTCAATAAAATGAAGGAAAAAAAAAGGAAGCCTATGCAATGGGAGACAATATTTGGAAACCAAATATCAGATAATGGTTTAATATCCAGAATATCTAAAGAGATCCTACAATTAAACAGAAAGACAAACAACCAAATTAAACAATGGGGAAAAGACAGGGACAGACACTGTTCTAAGGAGGAAGTACAAATGGTGCATAAACATATGAAAAGATGCTCAGCTTCACTGGCTATTAGGGAAATGCAATTCAAAACCACAATGAGATATCACCTCACACATACTAGAATGGCCATTACTGGGGGGAAAAAAACAAACAGAAAATTACAAATGCTGGAGAGGATGAGGAAAAAGAGGCACACTTATTCACTGTTGGTGAGAATGTAGAATGGTGCAACCACTCTGGAAGGCAGCGTGACAGTTCTTCAGGAAACTAAGTATAGAATTGCCATTTGATCCAGTAATGCATTACTAAGTACAAACTCAGAGGAACGGATATTTGTAAACCAATATTTATAGCAGCATTATTCACAAATGCCAACAAATAGAAACAGCGCAAATGTCCATCAACGAAGAGTGGATAAACAAACTGTGGTACATACATACGATGGAATACTGCACAGCTGTACGACAGAACAAAGTCATGGAACATGTGACAACACTGATGAACCTTGAGGACGTTATGTTGAGCAAAGTTAGGCAGAAACATAAGGACAAGTACTGTATGGTCTCACTAATGTGAACTAACATTAACTAGCAACCTTAGATAGAGATTTAAAGCTGAGAACACAGGTTATCAGGAGATAGAAAGGGGGGAAGAGATTGGGCATTTGATACTGAAGGAGTATAGAATATTAAAAAGGATTGATTGTATAGATCCAGAAATGGATAGCACAACACTGTGTGCTGGTAGCATAATATTTTAAGTACACTGAGCAAAGATGTCTATGAATAAAGTTGAAAAAAAGAGGACTAAGGGCATGTAGGACACCAGAAGGAAAGACAGACGATAAAGACTGGGACTGTACAACTTAGTGAAACCTAGAGTGGTCAATGATGGTGACTAAATGTACAAATATAAAAATGTTTTTACATAGGGGAGAACAAATGAATGTCAACCTTGAACACTGTGGAAAAAGGGACAGTACTGAAGAAAAAATATAATCAAAGCACAATGGAATCCATGGTTAACAGTAACACTGCAATATGCTTCCATTAAATGTAACAAAGGCAATATACCAAAGCTAAATGTCTATGGGAGGGGGATATAAGGGAGGGGTATGGGATTCTAGGTAGTGGTGGTGTTGTCTGACCTTATTATTATATTATATTGTATTGTATTGCAAGTTATTCTTTTATCTTTTTCTTGAATTTTTTTTATGGAGTAATGAATATGTTCAAGTGCTGACTATGGTGATGAATGCACAGCTATACGATAATGTGAACAACTGATTGTACACTGTGGATAACTGTGTAGTATGGGAATACATCCCTATAAAATTGCAAGGAAAAATACAAAGAAGGATACAAGTGCTAGAGAAAACATGGAGAGAGGGATGTACCTATTCACTGTTGGTGGGGAAGTAGAATGGTGTAGCCTATCTGGAAGACAGTGTTGTGGTTCCACAAGAAGTTAAGTATGTGTGTGTCATAAGATCCTGCAACGTCATTATGGGGTAAATACTTGGAAGATTTGAGAACAGGGACATGAATGGACATTTGTACACTGGTGCTTCTGGCAGCAATATTCATGATTTGCAATGGACAGAGGTGGCCTAAAGGTACATCAACTAATGAACAGAATGGTGAACTATGATGCAGGCATGCAATAGAAAATCGAGCAGCTACAAGAAGGAATGAAGCTGGGAGACACACAACTAGGTGAATGGATCCTGAGGACAGCATTTTGAGTGAAGTACGCCAGAAACGAAAAGACAAACATTATAATGCCTAACACAGACTAACTATAATGTGTAAACTCTGAGAACTGAATCTTAGAGAACAGGTTATCAGGGGAACACTAGATTTTAAGGTCTTACAGCAGACACATCTATTCCTAGTTGTAATGTTTATCTCCAAATTCTGAGATGCTGAGCTGTTTGTGTATAACCTGGTCTGGAACTTCGGGTATCTGTGTGACACCTGAGACTCACAGCTAGCACTCATACAGCAACTGTTAAAAAAGCTGAAAAAGAGTTCAAACTTCAATTAGAGAAATGAATGAAGGGATTTGGTTAGGACTAAGGCAAACCAGGCCAAAGGGTAAAGGACTATACTGTTTCAAAACTTCAACTTCTGTGTGAGACCAAGGGTAGAAATGCATATTTGGTGCAGGATCTGTATTTTCTCTAGCACAGTAAATAATTTAATTTGAAAGGTCAGTTTATTCAAACACCATAATTACATGGAACTTTGAATCTGAAGTGAGATCTGGTAGGTTTGTACAGGTTAGTGTGAAATCCCAATACATCCCAAAGTAATTTGGACAGAGAATAAAAATGTTATCTGCAGGGCCCCACCCCACCCCTGATGAACGGGGGGAAATGCAGAAATGTGGGACTTCACACCTGGGTTATTGCTAATATTCTCACAAACACTGAGGACTGCCAATTTAGTGGGCCTAGCCCTTGATCTTGGGGCTTGCCCTTATGAAGACTGTTACTGCAAAGGAGAGGCTAAGCCTATTTATAATTGTGCCTAAGAGTCTCCCCCTGAGAACCTCTTTGTTGCTCAGATGTGGCCTTTCTCTCTCTAAGCCCACTTGGCAGGGGAACTCACTACCCTCCCCCCTACATGGGACATGACTCCCAGGGATGTCATGGCAATGTGGGACATGATTCCCAGGGACGAGCCAAGACCCAGCATCACGGGATTGAGAAAATCTCCTTGACCAAAACGGGGAAGCAAAAAGTAACAAAGTTTCGGTGGCTGAGAGATTTCAAATAGAGTTAAGAGGTCATCAGTCTGGAGAGCATTTTTGAGAGAGATATACAGATCTATATACAAAAAGGGATGTGATATATATATCACATCCCTTTTTAGTGTATTGGAATAGCTAGAAGGAAATACCTGAAACTGATGAACTGCAACCTAGTAGCCTTGATTCTTGAAGGCGACTGCCTAACTATGTAGCTTACAAGGTATAACCGTGTGATTATGAAAACCTTGTGGCTCACACTCCCTTTATCCAGTGTATGGACAGAGGAGTAGAAAAATAGGGACAAAAATTAAAAGAAAAATAGGGTGGGATGGGGGGAATGGAATACTTTGGGTGTTCTTTTTTACTTGTATTTTCATTCTATTTTAAATTTTTTGGAGTAAGGAAAATGTTCAAAAATTGACTATGGTGATTAATGCACAACTATATGATGGTACTGTGAACAGCTGATCGTATACTATGAATGACTGTATGGTATGTGAATATATCTCAATAAAATTGAACTTAAAAAAAAATTTATTTGGAAGGGATAGAGGGCTTGAATTGCCAAAAGCATCCTAAAAAGGAAAGATGAAGAAGGAAGACTTGACAATTCCAGACTTTAAAGCCCACTATAAAGCCACAGTGGTCAAAACAGCATCATACTGGCACAAAGACAGACACACTGGTCAATGGAATTAAATTGAGAGTTAGGAACTAGACCCCCAGACACACGGGGGACTGATTTTTCATAAGGCCACCAAATCCACTGAACTGGGACAGAACAGTCTCCTCACCAAATGAAGCTGGGAGAACTGAATATCCATAACGAAAAGAAAGAGGACCTCTACCTCACACACTATACAAAAATTAACTCAAGGTGGATCAAAGACCTCACAGTTACAGTTTTACTTACTGTAAGAGACAACACAGCAAAACTCTTAGAAGATAACATAGGAAAACATCTTCAAGACCTACTAATAGATTTCCAAGACCTTAACCCAAAGTACAAGCAACCAAAGAAAAATAGATAAATGGAAACTCCTCAAAATCAAAAGCTTCTGTGCCTCAAAAGAACTTGTCAAAAAAGTGAAGCAGCAGCCAATTCAATGGGAGAAAATATTTGGAAACCATATATCTGATAAGAGACTGATACCCTGCATATATAAAGAAATCCTACAACTCAACAATAGTACAAATAGCCCAATTATAAAAATGGACAAAAGATATGAAAAGGCATTTTTCCAAAGAGGAAATAAAAATAGCTAAAAAAAAAAAAAAGACAAGAAAAAGTGTTCGTCTTCACTAGGTACTAGGGAAATGCAAATCAAAACCACAATGCAAATCTCACATCGGTAAGAATGACTACCATTAAACAAACAGGAAACAATAAATGCTGGAGAGGATGTGGAGAAATTGGAACTCTTATTCACTGCTGGTGGGAATGTATAATGGTACACCTGCTGGGGAAGACAGTTTGGGCGGTTTCTCAGAAAACTAGGTATTGAATTACCCTACGATCCATCAATTCCACTTTCTGGTATATACCCAGAAGATCTGAAAGCAGTGACACATTTGTACACCGATGTTCCCAGCAGCACTGTTCACAACTGCCAAGAGATGGAAACAATCCAAGTGTCCTTCAACAGACGAGTGGATAAACAAAATGTGGTGTATACATATGACAGAATACTATGCAGCAGTAAGAAGGAGTAAGGTCCTGAAACATATGGCAACATGGATGAACCTTGAAGATATAACACTGAGTGAAATATGTCAGACACAGAAGGAGAGATATTGTATGCTACCACTACTATGAACTCCCTGAACAATGTAAAATCAATGTTTTATAATATAGAATATTGGGGACCAAGTGATAGACAGAAGCCAGGGAAGGATGAATGATAATCTAACATGTTCACATACATTAATGAGGGTGAATTCAAAGGTATGGGAATGGATAAGGATGATGACTGTTAATGGGTTTATAAGTATCAGAGCTGTATTGAAGGGGAATAGGATTGTAAGGGGTTGTTTAAAGGCATGTTTCTCACAGATCAGCACTACATATATAGATAGGTGCTTGCCAGATAAACTTCTAAGGTATAATACCAGTACAGAGAGTTGACAACAGAATGGTATGTGGGAAAAATCCACCTGTTGCATACTAGGGACTATAATTAATAGGAATACCTTACTAGGACCTCACAAATACTAGGGACAAGTAATTAAGGGCTGAAAAGAGCTATGGGATGTTTTGGATCATGAGAATTGTTTAAAATGGAGAGTGATGAGGACTGTACAACTAAGTGATGATAATGTAAGATGGGGATGGATTACCATGGACAGAACATATGCTATGTGAACTTAGGAGCCCCCTACTTTATAAGTCAAGCCCTTGATCTTGAGGCTCGCTCTTGGGAAACTTATGGCTGTAAAGGGGAGGCTAAGACCACCTATAATTATGCCTATGAGTCACCTTCAGAGAACCTCTTTTGTTGCTCAAACGTGAACTTTCCCTCACTATGCCAAACTCTGCAAATAAATTCATCACCCTCCCCGATGTGGGACAGGACCCCCCAGGCGAATGAGTTTCCCTGGTAATGTGGGACACGGATTCCGGGAATGAGCCTGACCCTGGTATCGAGGGGTTGAGAATGCCTCTTTGATGAAAACGGGGGCAAGAAAGGCAACAAAATGTTTCAGTGGCTAAGAGATTTCAAACAGAGTCAAGAGGCTGTTCTGGAGGTTACCCCTATGCAAGCTTCAGCTAGATATCCCCAACGGCCATGGTATGATAAGCCCAAGACAACAGTAGTCCCAAAAACCCTAAAGAATACCTAGGTCCCTATCTGAGACTCTACAGAAAATTTCACTAAGTCACTCTTCAGAAACATAAATCGTCCGGAGATCTCAGCAAGTCCCAAAACCCAGAGGCAATAGCCTCTTCAAGAACAACCAGATGTGTCCCCTTTTCCCATAATGTAGACACCCCTTTTCAACATGAACCGGTTAGAAGCAATCACTGCCTAGACATCCCTGAAGGTTGGGAAAGTGATTAAACTAGAGGAAGGGTAGTACAGATAAGACAGAATTTAACAAAGGATTATGAACACTGAATTTCCAGATAATTTTCTTTTTCTTAGTTGCTAAGGTATTAGAATAGCTAGAAGGAAAGAAATGAAATGGTGGAACTGTAACCCATACTATTCTTTGAAATTTGCTCTATAGCCACTTCTTAAATTGTAACTTGAATCTTATCACCTTTTTGTGCATGTTATATTTCACAGTAAAGAAATAACTGAAACTATGATACTGTAACTCATAACATTTTTTGAAATTTCCTATATAACTACTTGTTAAATTGTGTTTTGAGAGTTACCTTTTTGCATTTATGTTGTATTTCACCATAAGGAAATATCTGAAACTGTGGAATGTAACCCATAACATTCTTTTAAATTTTCTCTCACTACTTGTTAACTTGTACTTGGAATGTTAACAGTTCTATGTATATATGTTATATTCCACAATTTAAAAAATTACTTAAAAAAAGAGAGAAACAGAGGGTGTATAGCCCCAAATTCATTTCCTGAAGGATGCAGAATCTAAACCAAGAAACAAATTTTAAGCCTGTTCTGAAACAAAGTGTAGTATATACACACAATGGAATATTATTCAGCCACCAAAAGAAATGAAGTCCTGATGCATGCTGTAACATGGATGAACCTTGAGGACATCATGCTGAGTGAAACAAGGCAGACACAAAGGGACAGAAACTGTATGATCTCACTGATACTGATATGAACTAATTAGAATAAGCAAACTCACAGAGTCAGAATCTAGAACAGATGTTACCAGGGGCTGGAATCAGGAGGAAAGGGGCATTAATGCTTAATTGGCAGAGTTCCTATTTGGGAAGATGAAAAAGCTCTGGTAATGGATGGTGCTCATGGTAACACAACATTGTGAATATAAATAACACCAGTGAATTATATATTTGAAGTGATTAAAATGGGATATTTTATGTTGCATATATGTTACAATAAATATAAAAAATAAAAATAAAACTGATCTGGAGCAATGAACCCCACTGAGTAATCCGTGACAGTCTGCTGGTTACCAATCCCTTCTACCCACAAACAGAACTTAGACTTTATCCAATTCATCAATGCGCTCAACTTTAAGACCACGTTTTGTAGGCTCCCTAACAATTAAGAGTCAGTAAGATAATCAAAGCTATGGAGTGGAGCTTCCCAGGGAATTTATTTAAGGGGAGTCTCAGCTGGGAGGGGACCCATCTTTGCACCTTCCCCTTCCCCTTCTTTCTGCCTGGAACTCAGTCACAGTGACTGCAGTTCCAGCTGAAACACTGAGGCCATGGGACAAACTTGAAAACAGAAACCATGTGCTAAGGATGGTATAGTAGGAAGACAGACAAGCCTGATCCCTGATGACTTCATGGAGCCATCATTAAAAGCTCTAAAATGCCTCTCTAAACTCCTTTTAAGTAAAAGAATGACCCCATAATTTATAGAAGCCACTCTAACCTGGTCTACATTACTAACAGCCAAATGCAATTCTTAATAGATACAGAGAAAAATGCAAAAATTCCCCACAGTGACATCTTTTCAACCCAAGCTGAGGAACAGGGATTCCAAGGAAGACAACTAACTATTCCTGAAGATTAGTTCACAGTGAAAAACTACAAAGCATTATGAAAAACATCTACCACCAAAGTCAACAAACAAAACAAATGGAAGAACTCCAAAATCTCCCAAGAACTTTCAAATTAATATGTTTTAAATGTCCAAGGAGATAAAGGAAGGAATATAATTCTTAAGACAATAACAAGGTATTATGAAAAAGAGCAGGCAAATTGAAAAATGAAAACAAAGAGAAGTTCTAGATATGGTTTACTCTGAAAACACTCACTGGATTAACAATAAGCATAAATTTGGAATCAGAGCTAAAGAAATTATCTGTAACACAGAGATAAAAAGATGCACAGTATGAAGGGAAAATTAAGACATGAAGAACAGAATGAGAATTCCAAATATACACCTAATTAACTGTTTCTGGAAAAGAAAATACAATGGGAAGGTGACAATACTTGAGGAGATGGAGCAGAGAATTTTCCAAAATAGAAGACATTGAGTCTTCAGAATAAAGAGCAGGCCAAATCTGAAAGAGGACAGACTGCCAGATTTCCTATTAGCACAAACAGGTACGAGAAGACAAACTAGAATAAAATCTTGTTACAGGAAAACAACTATAATCCTGGGATTCTGTAACCAACTATCATAAGAGAGAGCAAAATTATGACATTCTTAGACATAAAAAGACTAACACATTTTAGTAGCAATAAGCTATGGGAAAAAAAACAAACAAACAAACAACAAAAAAAAAACCACCAAGAGGTAAACTTCAAAAAGTAGGAAAATGAATCCAAAAAAGATGTAGTGAACAAAAGTATCAGGCTAAATTATAAATGACTACTTAAAAAAATCTCAGCTAAATTGGGAGATGAAGAATAAGGTGGAACTAAAATAGAAACAACACAGATGTTGCAAGAAGAGTTCAGAGGGAATACAAGGCATTCTAAGGTCCTCAGTTTTATACATAAAGAGAACAGATATTAATTTCAGACTCATAGAAAAACATTAAGTACATACCTTACAATTGTTAAGGGCAATCACAAAAAGAAACAGAACAAATAACCTCCAAATCTGCAGAGGATTAAAAAAGAAAGGAATAGAGAAATCTCAATCACTCCAACAGAAGGAAAAAGGGACGAAAAGCATGGTACACAGATAACATAAAACAAGTTTGTACAAGTCCTACTGCAGCCAACATTACTACAAATTTAAACAGGTTACACTCATCTAGTAAGAAAGAGTCTTAGACTGTATTAAAAAAAACCCACGCTTCTTGATATACACAAGGATGCTCACTGCAGCACTACATGTGACTGCAAAATAACTGGAAATTTAAATGACAATCAATAAGGGAATTAAATAAATTGGTGGTAATTTCATGTCACAGAATACTAAAAAGCAGATAAAATGTATGAAATAGATCTGTAGGCAGAATAGCACATATACACTATGATACCATTCCTGTAAAACAATACAAAACTATATGCTGTTAGATGGACAGAAAGATAGACAGATAGATAGATAGGACAGTAAAACACAGATGGGCACAACAGACACTAAAAGTATGACTGACCCAGACTGGGGAGGATGGAAAAAGAACTTTAATTGAATTTTTTAATCTATTACTCCTTTTAAGCAGAAGACAAGTTCTGAAGCAAATATGAATTGACATTTGTTCATTCTGGGTGAGGAATACATATATATTCACTGCGTGTGCTGTACAAAGTTCAGAACTATTTATATTAAATAAGTATATATCTTCCTTAAGCAAAACTGTAAAAAATAAAAAGCAATCCTAGATCAATCCCTAAACCCTTGATTCTGACTCCACCCAACAGTTCCTTTCAGACAATGTAAGAACACAGGAACTGCAATAATAAGAGGCAGAGCAGTAGGGAAAAATTACACTCATCACCTATGAAAGAACAGTTTTTCACTTAGAGCTAAAATAGTAATACCTTAACAATGCAAATTCTTAATGGGCTTTTGGCCATTTTATTTTTTGCACAATCCATTCCCAACATGTTTTCAAAGTAGGTTATTTTAAATCCTCTCTCTGTAGCTCATTAAAAGTATGCAAGCAAATAAAATTTCAAATCACTTCAGAACAAATACACTTTAAATACAGAAATATTCCTCATTAAGTGTTTTAACCCCTAACCATTCTAATAACTCTAACCAAAAATTGTGCTAAACTCACGTTAGGTGAATAAAGCACTTCAAGGCTTTTTGTGAATGATGGTGCCCATCTGCAAAGTGTTTCCCGGTATCAACGACCATTCACATTTTCCCTTGATCCCCATCTAACTACTTTAACTTTCTTCTTTCCATATACATTTCCAACAGAGTCTAACCCTACAACCTCCACTGTCCCCAACAATCAGAGTTCTGTCCAAATCAATGAAATAAAACTGGTGGCTCAAGAGCTTTTCTCAGTCCTTTGGCACCGTTGGCAGTACGGACACCACCAACCATTCCTTCATGAAAACCCAAGTGTCTGCGTTGCTCCTGTCCACTGCAGGTTCTCCTTTCCCAACAGTTCATTACCCATCCTTAGCAACTTATTCTCTCACTCTCTCAAATGTGGGCATTCACCAGAGTTCTGGCTTCCATTTTCTTTTCTGTCCAGCAGAAATGTCACTTGGTTCCCAGTCCTCTCCCTCTGCAGCTTCAACCCTAATCTGACTCCATAACTTTAATCCCAAATTTTCAACAAAAAGCACTGAATTCAAAACAGAGGTTCCCGTGCTCTTCAAATTTGCTCTCCTCCTCTACTACCCTTATCGTTACTCTATCACTATTAATGGTCACCATTCCAGAATGATCAGACTTGACATCTCAGAATCATCTTTGATTCCTCCCTTTCGTTTAACCAACACCCCATTTGTCATTTCATCCTTCAAAATGCTCTCTTCCTTTCTACTGCCAAATTTTACAAGAATAGCATCTCACATCTTTCAATTCCTGATATCAACTTTCAAATCTATTCTGTATACTATCAACCTAATTTCTGAAAACACTGCTTTACTGTTCTGGATCTTTACTGTTCAGTATCTTTTAAGGTACTGTCAGCTCACAATTTCCCCTTCCCTGAAAAGTGAGCTATCATCCCCAAGCCCCAGGGACCTCCCTAACTGTATTCTGAACAATTTAACCCTACTGCCTGGCCATGGCTAATTAGCCCACAGGTAGGCACCAAGCCAGTATTTTTTGTTTTTCATTTTGATTTCGTTGGGGGTGGGGTGGGGCATGAGATTCAGACTGAAATTTCACCCCGAGTCTGGGCTAGTCTCTTGAGACAGGAGATACACAGGATCAGGAGCTGAGGTGCTGCCATCTCTCACCACAGAAGGTGACATTATATAATATGGAGGCTGAGAGCCTGGGCTCTGCATTTAAGGCAAACCTGGGTTCTAATCACAGCCCAGAGTCCAACGAGACTTATATTTATTTTCTTAAAACTATGTTGTCCTTATCCATAAAATGAGAATAACAGAGTATCCATCTCAGGTTCAACAGGAGGATTAAATGAGATAACTGGTACCATGTACTTAGCACAGTATATAGCATACAATAAGCACTAGAAAAAGTTAGATATAACTTACTGGCACAAGTAAAGAAAGAATCTGAAGGGAAAAAAAGAATGAAGTTGGCACACAGCGAAAAGGACAAATAAGATTAAAACTAATTCAATTCCCTTTCTGAGTCACAAATACATCTTAATTTCGAGTTCTTGGAAAGGGCCATATCTTTTATAACTGTACAGTACAGGAAGTTGCGCCTCTTCTTTATACCCTCTAATGGCCTCCACATGCTACCTAATAAAGCTGAAATAAAATGTGCCCCGCAAATATACCTTTTAAGATAAAACTACCTCATTCACCTTGACATCTTGACTATGCCCTTAGAGAGGATAATGGAATAAAAATACGCAACAAATGGCATTTGAGACAAATAATCCCGGCATTCTACCAGTCCCCATTCATGATCTCATTATTCTCCCTCCCTTGATACCCAACTTCCTATTTTCTTATTTTTCTCCGGTCTCAAATCTACTAGTGTCACCCCCTGGAACAGCTTCACCTCATTGTTGGTGCTTACTGATAAATCAAAGCTAACTTCCTTTGTTTGGTGACCCACCCACCCCTAACCATAACATGCTACAAAGGGAAAAGGAGGAAAAATTTTTCAAACAGTAGACATTTATATAATCAAATTTTTTGATTCCCTCCTCCCTTGCTAATTTCCATTATTCTAATGCTAGAACAATAGCTGTAATGCTGTCACAGTGCATTCTCACATCCAAACCAAAGATACCAACATAACTACAGAAGTATTGCCCTGAGACTCACAATCCTAAATAGGCTACTCAGCCATTATTTCTGCCGATCAAAAATTGCCCAAGCATGACTGTAAACGTTAGGCAATGGACAGAGGTGATGGTAGCACATTATCATGTGTGTAAGTAACAGCACTGAATTGTGTGTGTGACAGTGGTTGAAAGGGGAAGTTCAGGGTCGTGTATGTCACTAGAAGAAAAGCTAGAAGATGAAACAAGGGATTGTATAACACAGTGAACCCTGCTGTGGATGATGGTGGTTAACAGTACAAATACAGGAACGTGCTTCCATGAACTAGAACAGATGGATGTCGCTACTACAAGGTGTTGGTAATAGGATAGCACATGGGAAAAAAATGCACCTAACACAAACTACAGATTATAATTAACAGTAATAGATGTTCTTCTACCAACTGTAAAAAAGGTACCACACCATAGCTAAGTGGCATTAATAGGAAGGTAAAGGGGGCATGGGGCTTTTCTTTTGGGAGCTATGAAAAGGTTCTAAAATTGACTGTGGTGATGTAAGCACAGCTCTATGATTATACTGAGAGCCACAGATTGTACATTTTGGATAGACTCTATGGTATGTGAATGAAACTGTGTTTAAAAATAAAAAATTGCCCAAGCAAAATTAAAAGCTTCTGCTACAGATGTAGGTAGAGAAACTGAAATGTTTGTTTTCCACCTTTGCCAAATTCTATAGTCAACATTAAAAGAAAACATTACATTGCAAGTGGGAATACTTTTGTATGACTAATGAAGATTAAATCTACTTCTCCCTGATACTGCCAGAAGTTCAACTAGAAAAAATGCTTCTGGCCACAAAGAATAAACATACCTCCCTCACTCTTACAGGTTACAAAAAGAAAGAAGGTAGCCAGCCAAGTAAAAAAGGAAGATTTTTACGTTCCTTTGCCAAAGGGACCAAATGCCTGAAAACACTGGATGTTCAAAGTTATTTGCAAATTATAGTTGTGCAGACATAGGAAGAAGAACATGACATTAAAATTCTTGTATTTTTTTAAAACAGAATCTAGTAGAATTATCGTATAGCCAGCTTCCTTGTGTTCTACTGGCAGTATAGTCTAACTATGATTAGCCACTTTAACCTTCAAACCCATCTCAAGCTTTCTTCATCCTGTAGAAACAGCCAAGTCAAAATCTGATTTCATATTTTTATGTTTTCAAAGTATTCATCAGCATATGCTTATGTGGTTCAATTTGTTTTTCACATTTTAAAAAGTCTGTTTAAAACTGCAAGTCACTCTGTGGCCCAAATTCTCTCTTCAAGTACATTTCAAGAGAAGACTGACAACCCTTGGCTCCGCGCTGACATATTTCACTGTCTCTGAAAAACAGTCCTTACCACTCTGGCTGCTCTCTCCTGAGATTCACATTTCCTGCAAAACCATGGTCCAGTGGGTACTTGAACAATGCCATAGCAAGCTGTTGGGAAATAAAATGTTTTAAAATGTTAAGATTTAAAGAATTATGGAAAACAAAGTATTCTTTCAAAGCCCTATCAAACTCACTACCTCTCTATTCAAGAAAACTTTACTTATAGAAAATTAAAACATCTTTTATTTATCACATACATACCATATTTAATTAAAATTGTATACTTTATCAAAAATGTTAAAATGTAAATCTGTGTCATTTAATTTAAACTATTAAACACAACATGCTACAGATTTCCTTTTTATCAGAAAAACATTATGTAAAATTTAGCATGCAGATTTTGTGTGGAATAACTCATTTTTTTCTATATCTTAGTTTAAATAGCAAGCATTTTAACTAAGTCCAATGAAAATATTTTTAAAACACCTTTCAAAATAAGCAACTGATACCGCAGAAAAGAAACAAAATGTAATGTTAAAAGTGAAATGCTTCCATTCATATGAAATGTCCAGAATAGGCAATCCATAGAGATAGGAAGTAGATCTGCGGTAGCCTAGGACTGGAGGAATTGGGGGGAAAAGGGAAGTGACTGTTATGGGGTACTAGGTTTCTTGTTAGGGTGATGAAAATATTCTAAAATTGATTGTGAAAACAGCTGCACAATTGTGAATATACGGACATACTAAAATTCATTGAGTGGTACACTTTAAATGGGTGAATTGTATGGTATATCAATTTCATCTCAATAAAACTATGATTCAAATGTGACACGTTTATTTTTAAATATTTAATGTGAATGCTCCAACAAGAGATCTAATCACAGTCTGTTTTTTTTAATTGGCTTTTAATATTAATAATTTAAAATCAAAAATTTTCAAAAATCTAAAACCACTAATATTCATTCAATTGACATTCTCACTTGAGCTTCCTCAGAGAAAACTTGAAAATACTTTAAATACTGGACAGCACTTACAAAAATAAAAAATCAGCACAAATTTTTAAAACTCCAATACCTAAACTTCTAATCCCTTTTAAACAATTGTAAATATGTCAGAGTAAAAATGTTCTATCAACCAGGAAACACTGCATCAGTGTCAAAAAACTTTGCCCTTAAAAGCGTAATTTAATTTTATCTCTTCTTACCTATAAAAAAAATGGTTACATTTTAATTTGGAAATACATCTAGAAAGAAAAATTTAAAATTAAACGAATATTTTCTATATTTTCATAAGCCAATGAAAACTAATGGAAACTTTATAACCAATACCTAGTTTTGACACACATTACTACTCCTCCTAAGAAAAGGAAGGTGTGCAAATCTGCTCTTCTTTAAAAGAAACAGAGGATAACTGCATCCACCGACTAACTCTATCTCAGACTCCTACCAGTGAGTGCACCTAAGTCTCCCCTCCCAGTTCTGAGATTCCCTTCCACAGAGAATGCACTTCAGCACCCTGTGTTCAGATTTCCCTCCCCTCCCGGCTGGCGATTCTGTCCAAGCACCAGCAAACCACAGCTGCCTCGCTCAGCGTCAGAACGGGAAAAGGGCAAGGGGGGCAGAACCGTGAGGGATGGGGAGAGACTAAGAATCATAAAGCACCATCCAGGTGGTCTCGGCCCTCGGTTCCTTACCACGTGAGCTGGAAAACGCCACCAACTTCAATGGTCACAATTCTCCCCGGATTTGAGAAATACCCAGAAATAAACGAAGACGCTGCCCAGGTCACTGACAAGACCCCCTCCTCTTCCCTTGAGGACAGACCGGGACTAGGGCACCCCCCCCTACAGCCTCGTCCACCGGCCCAGAGCAGGGGTGCCCAGCCGGACCCCCGCAGCAGCAGCCTCGGCCGGCGTCTCGCGGGAGCCCCAGTCTGCAGGAGCGGGGTCCCCGGGCGCGTCCCCACACCCCAGGAAGTCCCCGGCCCGCCACGGCAGGCAGCAGGCGGCCGCCCGCGGCTGTGGAAGGGTCTGCCCGAGCAGCCCCGCGGCGGCTGCGGTGACAGGGGGAGGGGCGCCGCTCGCCGCCGCCCGGGGCGCGGTGACACCTGAGGGCGTGCTCCGGAGGCCCGGGCCGGAGGCGGGGGAGGGGCGGCGGCGGTTGGCGGCCGCGGCGGCGGTTGGCGGCGGGCGTTGGGTGTTTACCTTGATGCACCGCGACGCTGCAGCCGTGCCCGTCGCAGTACACCAGCGGGTTCTCGGCCCAGCCTCTCTCGTCTGAGCAAACGCAACAGCCTCCAATCATCTCCTTCATACTATGGGACACCTCGTCCTCCAGTGACACGGGCCGGTCGCTAGAGACCATCTAAGAGGGAGTTGGGGCACCATTAAAAACACATGCAGGCCCGGAGCGCGCCCGCCCGCCGCCCGCCGCCCGCGCCCGGCCCCCCGCCGCCGCCGCTGCTCGCTCACTCGGGCTCCGCCGCTCGGTCACTCACGTTCCGCGCAGGAGTCAGGAGCCATGTCCTTGCCGACGCCCCCGCCTCCCCGCCCTTCTTCCCCCTCGGCCCGGCCGCTAGCGCCGGAGCCCGGCGAGGGCGCACATCGCCGAGTAGGCCTCCGCACAGGCGCACTGGGCCGCAGGCCGGCAACTGCGCTGGGCGAGGGCTGCGGGGCCGCGCTTCCCAGGCGGGCGTCACTCGGCGTGCGCGCCGCCCTCGGCCGGCCAACGGGAGACGCGGCGGCGGCGCGGCCGCGTGCGTGCGTGCGTGCGTGTGCACCGCCCAGGCCACCGGCGCCCCGCCCACCTCCAGCGCGTCCCTCCCCCGCCTGCTTGCAGCCGCCCGCCGCAGGGTTGGGGGGAGCGGAGGGGCGGGGCCGGCGGCGCGCCGAGGCCGCAAAGAGCCAACGCGGGGAGGGTGTGACGCGAGCGCGAGCGTGGGCGGAGACGTTGGGCCGCCCCTGCCGCGCGAGCGACGTAGTCGAAATGCGGGGCACTCGGGGCCTGGCCCGCTCGCGCGCGGAGCCTACCTGCCGGCGCAGGCCCGCGGGAAGCAGCGCCCGGCACTGTTGCAGGTTTCCGCGCGGAGCGTGACAAGGCAGGGCCCGGTGCCGCCGGCCGCGCGGACCCACGCACGAGGAGCCGGCCAGAGGTCAAGGCCTGCGGCGCGCTGCGCGTGGGGCTGGGAAGCCCGCGGTGCCCCTCGGCCTGGCGCGTGGGGTGAGCCGGACACGCGGTCCTACAGTGCTGAAGCGTGGAGGAACCCGAGCCCTGCTAGTCGGTCCTCGAGAGGGTCGGCACTCAAGAGGGCCAGTCCCTCAGCTCTGGCCCTGGCTTCTCCAAACTGACGCGTGGAAAGTGGCGGTCGTTCAGGTGGCCGACGATCACCGCTCCCTCGGCCCAGAGAAACACAAAATGGATGGGGCCCGTCTGAGTAGATGAATGAACATACCTGGACGCGGAGCAGTTTTGAGCTGCAAAATCGTCCTCTGCCCCCACCCCACCCCATGTAGCCAGTTAAGCCCATTATTGATGTTAAGCAAAGACAGCGTCTAATTACGAAAGTTTAGCATGAAATTGGTGTGTATGGATAGACTGTTTAAATGACACGCATAGTTACAAGCGAATTCATGGTTTTGGTTAATAACTTGAAGATAGAAAATGGTCGTTGATCAGGAATTAGCAATAGAATGGGATGATCTGGAAATGCTACAGGGTGAAGGGTCCCCAGTCCTCCTAGTCCGTCACCAAAAGATGATGGTAAAGCTTTACAAGCATTCCAAATGTTCCCATAAAGAAAAAGGGTAGCTTAGCTGTTTTTTCTTTCAAATAATTTGCTGAAAATCTGTTAAATAATTTTAGCAGGCATAATACAATGCAAGGACATGTTACCAAATATATTCAAATGTATTAAGAGCTAAGTGACATATCCAGTGTTAGAAATACTAACTCATAAAATCTGGAGAAAATGTACACTAGAGAGGCACAAAAATGACAACTTTTTGGCCGTATTACTGCATTTAGAAAAGGTTAGTACAAGATTGTATATTAATAAAATGTGAATTCTTTTTTGGGGTTGATGGCAATGATTAATAAATTTCTGAAGATATTATCATGTACTTTGTTTTTGATATTTATAAAACTAAAAACTGCACTCAAGCAACACTATACTGTTTTGTGTTTCCTAACTACTTTTTCGTTACCCTTATTTGAAGAATACCGGTTCAATGACCAATTCCTGCTCAGATTCCTAACATACAGTAATTTTGAGTTAAAATCTGCCTGAAACTTCCCTTCTCAAAAATTGTAACCAAGCCTTAGTGCACCAAATTATTTTAAAATACACTTATTTTATTTTTAGTGCATTGGAATTTAATTCTTCTGTTAAAGTTAATTTATAAGTAAAGAAGAATGGGAACCTTAACCCTATTTTCTAATATTTAATAAAAGAAACGTAGATAAAACTTGCTATTTAAAAAAAAAAATCATTTGCAAGAGATTTTTGAAATAAAAATGAGAGAAAATACACTATTTTATAACAACAGGCCTGTGTATGGTATGAAGCAGAAGTAATGTTAAAGATGTCCATATACATCTTGACAAAATATAAGTCTAATTTTCATTAATGTCAACTGATTTTTAACAGATTTGAGGTATAAAAATTAGAAGAATAGAAACATAATGGGTATAAATGAGTAATTTTCATTTTAACACATGTATCAGATAAAGAATTTTTTCTGTATATGAGAAGTATAATGTGCATATTTCTATAACAAATTAAGTGAAAAGGAAGAATAGCAGATATAAAATAGTTCAAATATATATTTATTGATTCAGTAAATATTCATTGAGCATTTACTGTGTGCCAGGGACTCTTTGGATGCAGGAAAAATAGCAGCAAGTAAGTTATATTTGTCCTTTGTGTGAGAGATTATATAAATATATAAATATGTGTGTGTAAATTTATATAGTACCCAATTTATTTGTAATACATTCATTCTTATATGTCACAATAGATAAAACGTATAATGAAATTTTTATCAAATGCATGGTAATTTTAAAAAAAATGGCCATGGAATTTATAGAATAACTTCATAGAAAACAACAATTTAATCTATTAAAATAATGTTAACCTTTAAATCTGATTCCACATTTTCAAAATATCCTTTGAAAAAGTGCATCTGGTACCTACAGAATAAAACAAAATCCTGTTGTCTCTCATTTTCTTCTTCACGTAACAGCAGTCAACTCAGTATTGGCTCATCTATTTCTCCTCTCTGAACTAATCATCTGAGGCGAACCAGAAAAACTCAAGTGAAATATTTTATGATGTAACCTCTAACCCTACTATAATGGGAAACTAATTTTTTTTTTCTATGGGTAATATGTCTTCTTATAATTTTCTTTATTCCTAAACCTAGGTACCAAATTTTCATATTTGCTTTTCCATAATCATTTACATAAATAGACACTATGAAGGAAATATTTAAAACCACATTTGGTTCATAGGTTAGTATTGTTCATATTTACCTGCTTTTTTAAGTTTCATTTGCCTTTCATTTATGCATATTACAGTTAGTCTCTTATACCCATTGTTGAGGTATATTTGTATTATGCTAAGAATAGATACTCGTTCCTTAACTCAAATTCTTGACTCCCAGACAGTGTTTAAAATTCTATATTGGCTCTGATCTCAAGTTTTGTTTTGTTTTGTTTTTTTAACCAAAAGCAATTATTAAAATTCATGTATGTTCTAAACCTTATTGGACACTATAATCTTTTTTCTAAATGAATTAGTTGGGAAACTCTAAAAGGCAATTTTTTATAAGCTGTACAAACTTGCAGGTCAATCCTCTTTTACATAAAGGAATATGAATAAAATTTTGTTTGGCTTCTTTGATGCCCCTAGCTTCTTACCTTTTACCTGGAAAGTTTATTGTGAGTCATGTATTTATGCTAACATGATTAAAATGCTGAGGTATCTCTGAAACTAGTTTTGTTATTTATCTCACTGTGAGTGAGTATTGTTTCTATATACATACAGATCCATACATGATAGCTTTATTATGGAGTAGTGTTTGTGATTTCATTATAAGGTGTTAGTTTCAGTTATGTTTTGAATTGAGAATCTGTTCGTGGCTTTGAAAATTCCATTTAATGAAGCAGGTTAATCTTACTGCGTGATTTTTTTTACTCATTATAGCACCTAGCAAATAGCTTGCACATAGTAGACCCTCAATAAATGCTTGTTTTACACATAATTTTAGTGTTTAAAACAAAGCTAATTGTAGTCTGAGCTTTATTCATCAGAGGAAAGACTATTTTGTATGTATAAATGAATTAAAATTTCTAAGTTACAATGATTAACAGAAAATTTCAGATAAGGAATTGGTTTCCTTCAAATTTTTCAATATTTGAAGTTAATGTAGGTGAAGAAATTTTATTTTCCATATATAGTTTAAAACTGACTATTAGTTTCAAATGTTAACCACCTTTTCATGGAAAAGTAATCATTTTATTACAAAAGACTAATTTACAATCAATCATAGTTGATACTATTGTTAAGTTCAGTTAATTTTTGGCAAGTTTAGTCAGGTAATTCTGAAATGTAGATTTGTGTAATCTAAATTAAAAATCGTAAGAATCAAGGACAAACATTTAATTTAAAGGGTTTGGTTTTGTTAGTATTGTATTGGCTTTAGAGCTACTCCTTTTTCTATTAAATTGATATTTATTGGCTGTGCTTACATTTTGGGTATAAAACACCACGTAATTTACCAATAGAAAAATAACACCTAAAAGCTGCCTTCAGATGTGCTGGGTGTTACAGAAACCCTGGTAACCCTTCAGAGTTGGGCTATTTGTCCATGAAGCAAAAATACTTAAAGGTGTTACATTTTGACTTTTCAGGGTATCTTCAATATAATGTAAGTGTAGGATTTTAAGGTCCATATTCCATTTTTTTTTACTGACACTTAACATTTGCATTTCTGTTATAATTAAAGTGTGATTAAAGTGACATATTTAGTTGTCTGTTTACAGGATACAACAAGGTTATCTCAGTGAAAAGATTCTGGACATGGAAAAGAGGAAAATCGGTTTTTGAAATGGAAGAGAATCTTGAAAGAAATGAAAAATACCTTGGCTTGAGGAAAAAAAAAAAAAGGAATTAAACTAATTTGCTAAATCCTATTTGGACCAAAGAAGGTCACTTCTTAAAATTTAAATGTTTCCCTCTCCAAGAAGGGGCCACTGCTTACCAAATCCAGAAACCAGAACTAGAATATGTTAATTAACTGCATTGTGTTCCAGAGTGAATGATGACAAATTCAATTCTTTTTATTCCTTCCATTAATCAACTGTTTGCTAGTACATCTTAGATTTTTAAAACCTATAATATGTGTATTTACCCCTTGAAATTGTACAGTAACAGTGCCAAGGACCAACATGACCCCATAGGGTGACTCTTATGGAGCTTAGCATGCCTGGTGAATTAAACACACAAGCCTCCGATCACTTTTTGTCAGTCTTATTTTACTATGGCGCTTAAGAGCCAGAATGGAGGCGATGTTTATGTCGTGGCACTTTACCCCAATTAAAAAAGCAATGATCCTTGGTGCAAGTAGGAGTGGAAACTATGACATAAATATAAAGAAAGGTATCACAAAGACTGACCAGGAATGCTTCATGTTCCCCTCCATCCCCACCCCCATTCATACCCTCTTTTCTGCCCTGTTGTTGTTTTTTTCACTAGCATATCAAGGCTTGTAACATATATATTTTTTAATTTAAGTGAAACCCCCAAAATGCCCTAAACCGTAAAAGAAGACAGAAAAAGATTCCCCTTCTACTATCAACTACACGGCGGGAATAAACTTGGAAAACTATTGGAAATATTCAAAGACTTAAATAAAAAATGTAAATTGAGTCCAAGTAGCTGGGGGGAGGGGAACTAAGGGAGGATGAGTGCGGAATGGAATGAACAGATTGAGAATCCCTAATTTTCAACACCAACTTCTTTTCTGCTCAAACCTTTCCGTAGTTAAGCGTCAAATGATGTACTATATCAGAATTTCTCCGGTATGGAAAAAATGGAATGATTTCCATGAGAAAATGCAAATTTAAAAAGAAGACCCGCAAAACGATAGCGCTGCTATAAATGCAAACAACTTCTCCAGCATTTCAATTGCAAGATCACAACCACCGCTACCTTTATATGACTCTTAAGGAGGCTTTTCAAACAGATGCTATTTATGAACTTCATCTGTGAACTTCTTTCTCGTAATTCAAAACCCTCGTCAAATGTTTTCCCGATGACGTGTAAATACAGTATTCCATTGGAGATCAATTCTAATCGGTTTTTAAAAATCCACCTTGGGAAACAGTGCTGCATAAGACACAGACAAGTGATGGGTATTTTAGAAGGAATTTCCGCAAAGTCAATTGTAAATCTAAGTCGAAATTACTCTCGTGCCCCGGAAAGGTTTGGGCCCAGGACTGAAATGATTTCTTCATGAGCTTTGTCGCACAATGACTTTGGTCTCGTCAAGGAGACTCGCGAGCACTTGTTGGAAATTTTCATTTTCTTTTTTCAAACTGACGTTTGCCAGAAATATTTTTTCTACCCGCCTCATAAAGGAGAACAAGCACAGTTTCGTAGGTGGGTTGCAATTATTTGTTTACAAAACGTGGTTTAAAAGCAAATTTTAAGTTTTTCCCTTTGGCAAAGAACCGTAATTTCGAAAATGCAATTCACGTTAAGAAATCAAGCCAGTTTCTGGGGGGACTAGCTCAGCTCTTCCTTTTAAAATTAGACTTCTGGTGTACAACAAAGATCTGAGTACGACCAAACAGGGACAGGCCAAACGTGCTTTTCCGCACTCCTTCGAACTGCGGCATTCATTTTCGAGCCCACACGTTTAAAGCTGTTGAAAATACTGCGTATACTGCTCTACCTTTGCTGGGTCCCCACGCATCCCCGTCTTTATCGCTGTGTAAACCGTCTACGCCGCTTCCCCTCGTCTCCTAGCGCGCGGGCCAGGCTCGCCCGGCTTCCTCTCGCCTCCCGCGGCCGGGCAGCCGGAGGCCGCGCCGGACCCGAGACCCTCCCCGCCGCCCGCCTCCCCAGGCCCAGCGGGTCTCCTCACGGCCCGCCTGCCCCAGGCCCAGCCCGGCTTCTTGGGCCTCCCGGGCCTCCTCCTCGCCCTCCTGCCCCAAGCCCGGCCCGCCCTCCGGTCGCCGCGACCGCCTCCCAACTCTTTTAACATCTTTTCAAAAATTTCTCCTGTTTCAACAACTGGTTGGGGCGTCTCGCTCCCATCTTAGAGCTGACTTCTATTTCCCTCAGGAAACCCAAAATCTAAGAAGGAAATACCGCACATCCAGTAAAACCTTTACCCCGAAAGGCCTCTCGCGCCTGAATACTTTTGGAAAACGCACTGATAGCGTCCGAAAGCGGCCCGAGGGCTCTGGGCCCTCGTTCCACCGCCTCCTCCGCACACTATCATTTTGAACTCCCCGCGCGCGCGGCCGAGGCCTGGGGCCGAGTCCGGAGCACGAGGCCGCCGGAGGAGTTTTATCCCACGCCTCCCGGGCGACACAGGGGGGAGCGCACGGGGAGCGCAGGGAGGCTCCGCCGACTTTGGGGAAAGGATGGGGCAGCGGGGACCAGTTTGCTTTTTCATCCCCCAGAAAAAAATTAAGTTGGAGGGAGGCTGGAGGAGGACGACAGGCAGCCTTGTCCCTCCCCTCGCAGCTCGAAGGACGGGGCGGGGGGGCAGGGAGAGGGCGCGGGGCGCGGCGGCCAATGGCGGGCAGCAGGGCCGGGGGCGGCCAGGGGCTGGCCGGGGGCCCGGCGCTCCCCCTCCCCTCCCCTCCCCCTTCTCCTTCCCTCCCCTGCCCCCACAGGCCCGGCAGGGGAGGCCCCGCTCCGCGCTCCCGCCCCTCCCGCCTCGGCCGGGCTCCGGGTGGGGGGGACGGGGCGGGGGTTCCCCGGCGGAGAGCCCTCCCGGGCCGGCGGCAGGGGCGGGGGAGCGCGGAAGGGAAGATCCGACGGACTGGAGCTCGGCACGAGCGCCGCCCGCGCGAGGGATCCTGGGTAAAAGCGGCCGCGGCGCCGGGAGAGCGCGGCGGGGTCAGAGGTCAGGCCGGGCCGGCGAGTGGAGGCCCGTCGACGCTCCGGAGCGGGCTCCTCTGCGACCGCCTCTCCGGGCCCGGGCCTCCCCCCGCTCCCGGTCGCCGCACCCCCATCCCTCCCACCCGGGCTCCTGCCTCCACAGGCCGGGCTTCCCCCCACCCCCACCCGGCCGCCTTCCCTTCCCACCCCACCCCCACCCCCGCCCCCTCCGCCGGCTCCCGCCCCGCCCCCACCCGGCCCCCGATCTCGCAGTAAATTTGCTTTAACAACAAGTGGGGGTGGTTGCGCTCGCTCCTGGATCTCTTCCCTCCTCCCTTCCCCGGCGGCGGCTCTAGACGCTACTCCCAGCCGGGACTATAAACATAAACATGTGTCACTGTAACGGGGCAGGTAATATACGGAAGGGGGGGCTGTAAGACCCGGCCTTCCCGAGCCCCCGCTCTGCGCCCCCACGCCCACCGCCCCGAGGGTGCCCCCGGCTCTGCGCCCCGCTCCCACCGCCCGGACGGTGCCCCCGCTCTGCGCCCCGCTCCCCCCGGAAGGTGCCCCCGCTCTGCGCCCCCACGCCCACCGCCCCGAGGGTGCCCCCGGCTCTGCGCCCCCACGCCCACCGCCCCGAGGGTGCCCCCGGCTCTGCGCCCCGCACCCACCGCCCGGACGGTGCCCCCGCTCTGCGCCCCAGCACCACCCCCCCCCGGAGGGTGCTCGCGGCGCTCGGCCGCCGGCACCCTCACTGCTCAGACCCACAAGGGCAGGCTCGGCCCAGGCCCCGAACGAGCGCGCTCAGACGCGACCCTCTTCCTCGGCCGCCGCCGCCGTGACCAAACGCGGCGTCGGCGCTGGAGTCCCCTTTCCTTTCTAAACTCTTCCGATAGCTACGGAGATCGTTTTACGACCTAAACAGTAACCCCTCTTCTCCTCGGCAGAACCCTCTCGTTTTGTGGGCAGAAACCCCTCCAAACAGCAAGGAAGGCTGCTGAAATGACGGAGTTGGAGATCTGGTGTGGGAAGGTTATTTCTTGGTTTTGCCTTTACGCGTTCAGCAACTTCTGCTGTAAATTGCCAGGTTGGCGCGGCAGAGACTCGCTCGAGCAAGCCTTTAGGATTATCATTTAGCTCATATTTACGCTGCCGCTCAACTTTTTCCCCATTCCTAGTTCAATAAGCCGAACCACAACTCCTTAAGGTAGAGTAAAGCGAATCCCTCGCAGACTTCCCGGCTGGAAACGGAGGGAGAGACAGAAAATGTAGCGATGGAGAAGTGGTCCCCTTTGTTCTTTCATTGTTTCTCTGCAGGCTGGCGGATGCAAGGACAAACACTTACCTTCTCTTCTTTTTGCTCCGAACACCACACGTTCCCATCAGCCTCAAAATACACAATCCACCTTGAGAGTGACTAGGAATGTCGGTAGAGTTTGTAGTCCATTCTCTTTCGCTCTCTGCCCTCTTTCAGCGTAGGATTAAGTTGCCGAGCACGTTGCTGCTAGCTGTAGCCCCCCGCCCTAGCGAATCGGTCACGTTTAGGACCCTCTAAGTCCACCCTAATTCTGCCAGTAGAATTGAGGGTATTGGAACTCTAAACTTTCAAAAGGAAAGGGGCCTGCAACTACCCAGGAGACTTACGAATACACTGAAATTTTTTATCCCTGTATCTTTGCACCGTATCACCAAATGGAATTTGCAAAGAAATATTGAATAGTTCTTCGGCGAAAGTAATTTTTTTTTTAAGTTTATACTTAGCAATGCGCTATATAGACAGATGGAGTGAAAGGCAGGTCTGTGTCGGCATTTAACCCAACGAGTGCGCTTCACATAAGGTTTTTTGTGCCATGTGTTTAAAAAAAAAAAATACTAGAACCGAGAAAGGCAGGAAATAGAAGTTTGAATTATAATGTTGTGGAACGGCTTAAAGAGAAGCGTTCACTTGAAATTTATTAGTGTAAAATTTGGCCTCGGGAGTAAAAAGTAAGCTTTTCAAACTTAAAAGACTTAATTTTCACTCTAAGCTTCCAAAATAAAAAAGCGAATTTTCTGATGTGTGCCCAGCCTGATGGGCATCCCTGCCCCCAAACCTGGTTTAAGTGTGACGATGATGTGTTTCGCTGAAATCATGAATATGAAATGATACTTGTGTATCCGTAAATGTGAACTTGCGATTTTTTGATCTCCCGCTTTTTGTGTGTGCTCCCGGAGGGGGGCTGCAGAAGTGGAAGCCAGCGATTGGCTCCAGAGCTCCGAGAAGGATTTGGGCTGGGGCCAGGGGAACAGAACCAGAGGATTCCCTTTCCGGAGACCGTCAGGAGGCCCGTGTCTTGTCTTCCCCTCTCCCTCGTGGGCGCTGAGAATTTCAGAACGGTTTCAGCAGCCTGTGGGTAGGCCTCAACACTTAGAGTCATCACTTTAATGTCTGCACATTTGGTCCTTGTGTCAAGTAAACAAAAACTTGGGCAACCCAAATAAATGTGGTTTTTGGTATTTGTGTATTATTTCATATATCAACTCTGAACCCTACTTTCTCAGATTTTTTTTCCCTACATTCAGGATCAATTGTGAAAGGCCCTTGTGTCTCATAGAGAAATAGTACAACAAAACAAGATAATTGGGGGGAAAGGCGGTTGCAGTAGGAAAAGTGGCTTTTCTTTGATACCATTTAATTGGAATTCAAAGATTCTTGAGCTGTAAACATTATTTATTCAGTACACATAAGCAGGCATTGTCTTATCACCATCATAATTATGGTGTCCTTTAAACTGGCTGATAGCAGGAAAGATAAGGGAATGTGTCTGTAGATTCAGATCAGGTCTCACTCCTTTCTTTCTTTCCCTTCCTCCCTTCCTTTTCTCTCTTCTAACCCCCCACCCCCATCCCCATCACATTCCTTCCTTGGTCACTAGGGTCCCCCACAGCCCTTGGAGATGAGAGCAGGAAGACTGTGGCCTAACCATTTCTTACATCAGGAAAGTGATTGCACCACACCCTCATTTGATACAACCCATAGCCCTCTTATCTCCGCTGTTTAGAACTGCTTTTTAGCTTTAATATGTGTTATCCAAAGAGTTGCCTGTTGGACACCTGTATAAAATCTTGTCCATGAGGGTTTGTTGCTTTACCTTTGTTTAATTTAGAAAGCACACTCTTAAGGCTTTTTCAGAACAAAGCCTCACAAAAACCCCTTTACCTCCAAGGCTTTGCAAATTTATAAAGGCTGCATTGAATTCAAGATGGGTCGGGGGGGGTGCAAAAAAAGGGTAGGAGGTCACTGCATTTTGATTATGGGTCAGTAGACAACATGGCATATATTCTGTGTCCCAAACTTCTGTTGAAAACAGGATTTTAAAATGCCTCAGAACAGAAGGAGGGCCCTTTTGGAGACTTACCCTGATTTGTTTGGATGAGACAAAAAGAAAAATTAAGGGAAGTATACTGAGTTATTATTTGTTGTTCCTTCATTTAGCTATTTCTTCCTCCTCATTCCCATTTTCCCCTCTCGAAAAACAGAAATGTAATATTAGATAATTTTAGCTAAGGAACTTTTGACTGCCACTGAAGATTTTATGTCCCAGAGCCTCAACTAATTCAGCCATGCAAGATTATAAAAATAATTTTTGACTCTGTTATGCCCCAAGTATTATAGTTGCTTTTGGTTAGCAGTCGTAGGAGCTGCTTTTATTCTTCTGAGCAGTATACTTACATTGTCGAGGCCTTCGTAATGTCCCTTACTCTTTTCTGTCTGAATTCACTTTGAACAAAATCTACTCAGCAAGCACTAAAACAAATGTATATGGTGAAGAGTTATGTGGTGGGGGTGGGTGGGAGGTGTCCTCATTTAAATTATGCATGTATGGGTGAAAGCTTGGAAGGAAAAGGATTATTTTAATGCTCTTGAATACTTTAATTATATGACAGTTGCAGTGTAGAAATGCAAAAGTACTCTTCAGTTTTCCTTCAGGTTTTCAAAAGAACTTTCCCCATTAGTAAACTACTCCGGCAAATTGCTATTGCATTTCCCAGCTAACCATTTAAAAGACTGTAAATGCCGTGTGCTTTACTTCGCTGCAGAGGAAAGAGGTCAGGCTGAATTGCAATGGTATTTAAACACAGAATACAGGGAAAATAAATCAAAATAGAGCATCAGGTAAATTTAGCACATCCATGGGAGAAGACAAATTTGTTCATCTCTTCACAGCCCATCTCTTTAAAAACCGAAAGTGCTGATTTTTTTTACAATAAATGCGGAAGTGGACATTAAGAATATATTTCTATCTGCATTTGCTAGAAAGGATTTTCCTTTGGCAAGCAGCTTTGTCTCCAAAGCCAAAATGCTTTTTACTGTAGAATGTAGATTATGTGTTCCTCACCGAGTAAATAATCACATTTAATTAACGAACTCAGTGCATATCATATATATGCCTAAAATCACATACAGGACTTCCTGGACCCACAGAGACGAATATACGCATAAATGTTAATTTGGGCGTAGCTACCCACAAATGCACATGTATTTGAGAACGTGGAAGTTAATATATTTTTTTTCTTAGAAAAGATTTCGAATATAGGCCATCATGTGAATTGGGTTCGTCTTTGATTGCAGAGGTGGCTGGAATGGTTAACAAATTTATCAAAGAAACCCCCTGGCTTTTAAGGAATAGTACTTTATACATCTGGATCTGCACAACCAGGCAAAGTAAGTAAATTATTGCATAACTTTAAGCATAATTGATAACAGACACCTTTAATTTTTCATCCCCATTCTTTTGGCCAGCCTTCGCATTAATAATCTAAGCCATAAATGTTGGTAGCTATTGATCGAAATCCCCTGTGTGCATGCAAATCCATCTTAAAGTCCCCTGCCTTTCATGTGTGAGCGCTCAGGGGCCTCTGCTGGCTCCTTTTATCGGGATCGACCCCCAATGTGCCTGGAGAAGACCTCGGATATGCAACGTGTGCTGATGGCCACAAGAAAGCTGTCTGTCACATTCCGTGTGTGTGTGTGTGTGTGCGCACGCGTGCGTGCTCACATCCACACACTCACACTCACACATCCACACACGCAATGATGGGGAAGTTAAAGGAACAAAAGAATGTATTAGATGAGAAGAAAGATGCATAGCCAGAGTGTTTAAAATGTGTAAGCATAAAGGTGTCTAAGTGCAGGTACAGAAGACACTCGCATGGGTAGTATAAAGAGCCATTTCCCAGATCTCCTGACCTTTATTTTTCTCTATTTGACCCAACGGTTTGTACGTTTAGTTTAAAAAAATGTTATAAAATATTCCAGGTTTTCAAAACCAACTCTATTGCCAGTATTTGAAAGATGGAAAAGGAAGAGAGGACAGGAGAAGGTGATTTTGAAATGATTGCTAAATCACGTTGTCGTGTGCAGGAGGAATAAGGGTGTGAGTTTGTGTGTGTATGTGTGTGTAAATCTAAATAGGAATCCAAAATAGCAAACTACCTGGCAAAAAAGGACGCTCTAGCCAACGTTTTGTAATGTCTTCTCAAAAGCTTTCTCTGGGTCTACTATTTCTTGGCTGTTTGACTCTTTGGTCTAAATCTTAACGCTGGGGGAGGGGATTGGGGGAGGTGGGGGTGGGAGGGAGGAGGGCTGGCAGTATATAAGTGCATCAGGAGGAATTTTTAAACATTATTGTCGCAAGCAGTAGGCAGACTCCAGTCGTTCTACTTTAAAAAACAAACACCAGCATCTGCTTTTCCTGAAAACTTTGCCTTCTGCTTAAAGCTTTTGCATTTTGCCTTCTGCGAAAGTGAAAGAAAAAACGCGGTGTGATAGATCCAGATGCAAAAGAAAGCCAACTGGGTGGATGGTATTAGCTGTGACGAGGCATTGTTCATTGCTGCCTCTCGGTTACATTTAAAGCCTGAAATATCACGAGATCCATTCAATGATCCTTCTCTCATTCAAGAGACAAAAATGTAATTTGCTGTAGCTCTGATTTCTTGGATGGAAATGCTAGCGTTAGATTTCAAAGGCAAGAACTAGACATCGCGGTTTGCACACACATTGATGAAGTTGAAGAGGGACGATTACATCTGTGCTGAGTGCAACAGTAGTCCGTGGCTGACTTTTCAAATCCCAGCCTCCTGAGTTACAGACTCTCTTAAATAGACTTCCTTAATTTCCGGATGCACTCCTTGAAATTCCCAATTCTGTTCAGAATTCCTGGGAAATTACAAGGGGGATGAGAGTGGGGGTGGGGTGGGGAACAGTGGCCGAGATTTCATCGTGTCAAGCAAACTACCTTTTCGTATATCCGAGTGCTTCCCCCCCCCCCCGTCTCTCTTTAAGCCATACCTGCTGTGGTAGCCAGACCAGAGCAGGAAAAGCTGGAACTTTTGAATTAGAAGGAAGAAATTATTGTACTTTTTTTTTCCTTGCAGCCTCAGAAATATCCGTTTATTCTTTTAACCACACGGATGTGTCTATTTTGGGAGGAACACGGAAATATATAAATGCCTGGGTTGTATTTGTGCTGTAGTTGCAAACACCGGACAGTTAAGAAGATTTTGCCGAAATTTGCAAAGCAGCCAACGAACCGCCTTGGGATCGTGGTAATGCGACTGAGAAGACCCTTGCTCTCATTTGGCACTATTTTGGATATCCTTGAAAATGACACCAAAATATATCCTAATTTGACTAAGAAGAGGTTAAACCATATTGATATTCTTCCAAATGATTTTTTTCTTAACGCACATACTTGGCTTTCGTGGAAAAAATGGGAGTTGCGGAGGATTCACTGAAACTCCCAACCAAAAACCTCTAGAGCACTGAAACGGTCTGCATCGTACATCAGCACTTTTTTTTTTTTTTCGTCGTTATTACGTAAAACCGCTGGAAGCACCTCGGGTGTTTCACGTTTTCTTTTCTTTGCTGGAGAAGCGATTTGCTCCCTGGAATTCTGACCTGTCGAGTACAGGACCCTGGCAAAGACGGTGCTGGGGACTCGGGGGCGATCGCGCCTGCCATCCGGCCCGGTTAATTGTGAAAAGTGTACACATTTCTGGCTTATCTATGCTTTGCTGTGGTTCTGACCTCCTCCCCCCACAACAGAGAACCGAAATCCAGTTGAATTGTCAGTGTTTCGGAGCTGGAGCCCTGAACTGCTTCCTTGGCCAAATAACTTTGTTTCTGGTTGTAAAAAGGCATTTCAGAAAAAAAGGAAAATCGAGAGAAATTCGAAACGTAAGTCTGTGCCGGGGAGGTTCACGGCGCGGGTTTAACTTTGGAGCGCCCAGCCGCTCTCCTTTCCCACTCCCGTAAGGGAAATACCAGGCTATTCTGCACATTTTCGCTTGAGCTCCATTTTCCAGAGGAAAAGGGGGGCGGGGTATATCTATTTAGGCTTGATAATGTTTTTAAAATCCCTTTCCTTTGAAATGGTAATGGCTGTATCGGTAAAATGCAAATAAAGCAAAAAAAAAAAAGGCAATATTCCTTTAAAAGGCGAATGTACGGTGGTGTATATATATATATATATATATATATATATATATATATATGTATATATTTTAAGCGTCCACACGCTGCTTCTGATGAAGTCTATGAGTCGGGCTGTTTCTGAGCTCTGATAGTTTAATGGAAAGATTTATATACCGACGGTATTATTTACTTTGGGAGGGGAGGTGGCAGTATAAGGGTATGCTAATTAGTGGGAGATTTTGGGGGGAAGGGGTGGAATATCAATTTTTATTGCATCACCTGTCAGGAGTGTCCAATCAGCGCTGGCTTTAGGGGAATTAATTGATGAAGGTGTCTCCGGACGAGCTCACTTCACTCTGTCATTTTATTTGTAGCGAAAGCAGCGGCGGGAATAGCAGCTGCATTTCTTTTCTCTTTCTCCCTTCACATTCCATTATCATAGTGCTCCAGTGGAGAAGGAGGGGAGAGAGGGGCCCAGGTACTGATCCGCATCGTGGACTGAGAGCAACACACTGGCAGATCAGAAACCGGATGGCTTTTTTCCCTCTTTTTCAAAAAAACGAAAACCAAAAAAAAAGCAAGACTCAAGTCAGTGTAATTTCATGGTTTTTTCTCCCTCCCCCCACAAATTTCGCCTAGAGTTCGGCACTCCCTTCTCCGGGAATAACAGTCTTTGTTATTTTATTAGCAGGATGCCTTGAGACCCACGCAGCATCTGGCGGAGGATTAACATACATACATGTGTATGTCTGCGTCACGTATATATTGGCTGCAAATGGTGGGGATCCTTTAGTGCCCGAGATGGGAGACCTGAAGTCAGGTTTTGAAGAGGTGGATGGCGTGAGGCTCGGCTACCTCATCATTAAGGGGAAACAAATGTTTGCCCTCTCCCAAGTCTTCACCGATCTGCTGAAAAACATCCCGAGGACGACCGTGCACAAGCGCATGGATCATCTCAAAGTGCAGAAGCATCACTGCGACCTGGAGGAGTTGCGGAAACTCAAGGCGATCAACAGCATCGCCTTCCACGCCGCCAAATGCACGCTCATCTCCCGGGAAGACGTGGAGGCGCTCTACACCTCCTGCAAGACCGAGCGCGTGCTGCGCACCAAGCGCCGCCGGGTCGCCCGGGCCCCGGCCAGCCCCGCCGCCCCGCCGCCGCCGCCCCCCGCCGCCGCCCGCCCGGGCCCGGGCCGGGACCCGCGGCAACTTTGGCGCGGCCTGAGCGGGGCGGCGCGGGCGCTGCCAATCAGCGCGCAGTCCCCGCGCCCCGCCGCCGCCGCCGCGCGCCTCCCGCCGGCGTTCTGCAAGCTCCCGGGCGCACCCGCTCCCGGCCCGCCGCGCTCGCCCGGCAAAGCCCAGCTCCACTACGACGCGGCGCCGCTGCAGGCCAGCTACGTCGCCTTCCACTCGGACCCTGCGTACTGGCGGAGCCTGCTGTGCGGCAAACACCCGGCCACCGCGGCCGCCGCCGCCGCTGCCACCGCCGCCGCTGCCGCCGCCGCCGCCGCCGCCGCCGCCGCCACCGCCTACTACCAGGCTTCGGCGGCCGGGCCCCCGCCCAAGGCGGCGGCGGGGGGCGCGGGCGGCCTGGGCCCGCGGGGCCGGCGCCGGCGCGGGCCCGCCAAGGACGGCCCGCTCGCACCCCACGCCGCGCGCCGCCTGCTGCTGCTGCCCCGGGCCTACCGAGCCAAGGCGGCAGCCGCAGCGGCGGCGGCGGCGGCGGCGGCGGCCGGGGCCACGTGCCTGGAGCGGTTCCACTTGGTCGGCGGCTTCTGCGCGCCCCCCCCAGCACCAGCACCACCACCATCACCACCACCATCACCACCACCACCACCACCACCACACGGCCCGGCCGCCGCCGCCCGCCCGCCGGCCGCAGCCCCAGACCGGCGGCTGCCCCGAGAGCTGCAGCAGCGACTCCGAGTCCAGCTCCTACTCGGACCACGCCGCCAACGACTCGGACTGCGGCTCCAGCGTGTCCAGCTCCAGCAACTCTGCGTCCTCGGAGGAAGAGGAAGAGGAGGAGGGCGAGGAGGAGGAGGAAGAGGAGGAGGAGGAGGAGGAGGGGGGCAGCGGGGCCTCGGACTCCAGCGAAGTCAGCTCGGAGGAGGAGGACTCGTCCTCGGAGTCGATCTCCAGCTCGGGCTCCAGCCGCGCGTCGGTGCAGAGCATCCGCTTCAGGCGCACCAGCTTCTGCCAGCCGCCCAGCGTGCAGGCGCAGGCCAACTTCTTGTACCACCTGGCCTCGGCCGCCGCGGCCACCAGACCCGCCGCCTGCGAGGACGCCGGCCTCCTGGCCGACCTCAAGGGCGGCGGCGTCAAAGCCGAGTCGCCCGGGGAGTGGGGTCTGCAGAGCTGGGCCCCCCGAGCGGCCCCCGGCTACTGCCCGGCCAGCCTGGGCGGTTGCTTCGCAGAGCTGAGGAACGATCGGGGAGCTGAGCTCGCCTTCCCACACTCGGAAATTTCCAGCACCGTCAGGAGGACTGCGCTGCCGAGAAGCTGCCCGGCGGAGGGGGCCTCTTCACCTAGCCCCAAGACAAACAATGCATTTCCACAACAAAGAGTGCTCCGAGAGGCTAGGAAATGCCTGCCTGCAACCCCGCTTGCTCTCCGTGCCGACCACACCGTCCTCGCTGCCAGGTTCCTCAAGAGTGATTCTTCTGGGGCAGCAGCAAATTCAGAGAAAGAGTCCAAAATCCCTCGTGGGACTGAATTTGCCACGGAGTTGCTGTCCTCGCAGACGGATCCTGGGGCGGCGGCTGCAGCCACCAAAGCGGAGAAGCCGTGCCCGGAGCCCGGCCACGAGGCGTTGCCATTTCTGCACAATATTAAAATCAAAGTAGAGGACAGCAGTGCTAACGAAGACTATGAACCTGACCTTATCGCGAATAAGCTAAAGTGCGAGTGCAGTGACGCGAAGGGGGACCTGTACGGCGTGCCGGAGAGTAAGGAGGAGGACGCCTTGCTGGCCACAGCCAAGGAAGGGTTCGCGTGCCCCGAGAAAGGGGCGCCTGCGCTCAGCCCCCTGGCGCGCTGTCAGGGCCTCTCCTGCACTTTAGGTCCTCCAAAGCCTGAGGACGGGGAATATAAATTTGGTGCCAGGGTGCGGAAAAACTACCGGACGCTGGTCCTGGGAAAGCGACCGGTGCTGCAGACACCTCCAGTCAAACCAAATCTGAAATCAGCTAGAAGCCCTCGTCCTACAGGTAAAACCGAGACACATGAAGGAACACTGGATGATTTTACAGTTATAAACCGACGCAAAAAGGTAGCCAGCAGTGTAGCATCGGCGGTGAAAAGGCCGTTTAATTTCATGGCAAATTTTCCCTGTCCACCATCACTCGTTATTGGGAAGAATGGGGATTTGTGGCCGGCGTATTCCTTAAACACCACCAAGGATTCCCACCCTCCGCACAGGGCCCACCCCATCTGGAAATGGCAGCTGGGCGGTTCTGCAATTCCTCTTCCACCTAGTCACAAATTCAGGAAATTCAATTCATGAAAATGTTTTGGAAGATATTTTCTTGAACCATATTACCTTCCTTTTGTTGTACACTGCACACGATGGTTTGTACAAGTCCATTAATATGTTACACCCCTTTTGGAGTCCTGGTTTGTCACATTTTGAAGACAGAAATCGGATTACTCTTTTTTTTTTCCCTCCCCCATTGCGGTTTTTTTTTTTTTTTTTTTTTGGTGGAGTAGGGTGGGGGCGGGGTGGGAGACGGCTTGGTTTACATTCCACAGACTACTTCAGGCTAAAGACTCGAGTAAAACTCAGTTATGACGGTAGAGCTGGAACACTTTACTGTTTCAATGCTAATAATGCACCGGGTACCTCAATTCAACTGCCACAAATAAATGTCAAAAGGTTGAATAATAAATATTACAATGAGCCATTAAGTTTATGCACTAGATTGCAGACCTAAAAGTGTAACTGTTAATTCAGTGAAAGTTTGGTAAGCTACAACGGCTACACAGTGAGGTAGCAAGAAGTTTCCATGAGCCCAAAATCTTCTCTTCGCGAGCTCTTTCTTGTGGGGTATCTTTTTTCTTTTTTACTCCCCTCATCCCCTTTCCAAGAGTAGTTGCACTTTTTTTTTTTTTTTTTTTTTTTTTTTTGGTAAAGGGTGTGATTTTACTTTTACAGCCACTCCTTACAATTGGAAAAGTCCTTTTTGGGTTCTCACCCAAAAGTTTTTAATAAGGTGACTCTTAACCATTGTCTTGCTTACCTTGTGGTCTGAACTGACTCCTCAAACTTGCAAAACAATTAAATGTTTCTCTTAATAGCAAGATGTTTTGTGGTCTAGCTCTTCATGGTAGCAAAGCAGCAAATGCAACCAAGAAAAGTAAGAGGAGGGATCATAGTGGAAGCATACCCAAACCGAAAAAAAGGACAGTTGTTTCAGGGCTTTTTGGTATCAGAACTCAGGCACTTGGATTTTATTACCCTTTATTTTTTCTGCATCTCTCTACACTTCTGTTTTCAGACCATCCTGTGTATACAGCAGGAAAGTTTCTACTGCAAGTGACAATCAGAGGTGACTATCTATATTTGCACTTGAAATCAAAGTAGTTCAACATGCAGATGGCTAGGCCTAGCCGGAGGTAGGGCCCATGCTGGTGTACTATGTTGTGATGATGGAAGCAGTAAATCAAAATTATGGAAATTTGCACTGTTGAAAAGCATGCTTTAGCTTTATTTTCAATTAAAAACACTGTTTTAAATTCCTGGTTCCACACATTTCTACTTCTTCCAGATTGAAAAACGGTTAACAGGAATGAATGGTTTTGTTGACATTTTCACTTGTAATGTTTTTGCCTGAAAGAAATGCATTTATGGGGTGTAGGGTTTTGTTGTAATACTGTGTGATGAGGCCAGTCAGGCTCTGTGCAAAACACTGGTGGAGTTCTTCCTAAACATCAACAACAACACTTGACAAACTTGCTACAAATCAAGTGCAAAAAAGTTTAAGGCTTAAAGTGAAGCAGAGATCTGTTGTTATTTTAATGAAACTTGAATAATTGTTGGTCCACCTCTCTTAGTCTGACAATTATGTATCTCAGATCCTTGCCATCTCAAATCTGAGTTGTGTTTCTAGATCATAAATAACAAAACAAAACACCAATGAAATGTTTACTGTGTGAATTTAAGTCACTATTTCTCATGGAAATTCAGTGTGGGTTTTTTTTCCCCCCTTAACCTTTTAATTCCTACTCCCTTTAGAACTTTCCTTTTGTCTATAAATGTTTCAGATAGATCTGGATGGCCTCGGCACTAATTGCAATATATGCTCTGTGGTTTTCCTTTCATTATAAAGGGTAGAGGCTGAGAATACCTGCATCCAACAACATGGCATGGAGTAAATGGATGCTTTGAACTGCTTTCCTTCCTTTCCTCCTTGAAAAGTTGCCAAATGTAGGTTTTCTGGATCCTTTCTTAGAGGAATGGTAATTATGGTCAAAGCAAAAATTGGGATTTGTTATCATTGAATTCCTGTTTGTATATAATTCCAAAGACCAATACCTAGTGCAGTTAAGGCCCACAGAAAGCTGAACAGTTGACCTCTGTTCTTTCCTCTTTGGAAGGCACTATAGAATTAGGGTGCAGTGAGTTGTCTTGTAAAAAGTGTGACATCCACATACTGGAAGTCTGTAATTCCTACTCTTGAATTACCACTACATCAAGAAAGGTCAAAGTATGGTGGCTACTGCATTTAGACTAGAACTTTTCCTTTTGGTGATGGAATCATCATTCCTAAATTATAAATTGAGAATATTATTGAAGCCTACAGGTCTTGAATGTGGGGGTACCGAGAGACGGAATAAACACAATTTAAAACAAATTCTCCCTATGGAATTTCTGACATAAAATATGGACCTCCAGCTCTGACACTTGGTCTCCAGCCCTTAGAGAATCAATAGTTTCAGTTTATAGGAGCTGGAGAACAAGCAGCATGGGGACCGAGGCATTCCAGAGTGATACCATCAAAAAGAAAGAAATTAAATAGTCAACACAAATTTCAGCCCCACAGTATTAGGACAAGCCAGCCAACCACAGCAAAACCTGAGTCGGGGCTTCTGTTGGGAAAGTGTACCACATAGTATGCAGGAACTGGCAAATACAAGGTATTCTTTCAATTCCTGGTAACCCCTTAAGTGTTTTCCCTTTCTGCTGTGGGAATTATTCTCAGCACAGTTTATTTGGGTTGCTTTATGATTAATGACAATATCTAGATTTTCTAAGCTGCTATAAATGTCCCATTTGTTCAAAAAGCTAAGCCTTATTGAGGGAAAGACAAAGACTACCTCCATTGCTAGACTGCATTTTACACTTATATTTTTCAGGGAATAGAATTAAAGGGGGAAAAAAACAAAAGCCGGTGCCATTGGGCTCCAGGGCCACTGACTCCTGCATCTACAGCCCAACATACACCAACTTGAGGCAAACGCAGGAAAGGCCACCTTCTCTGTGTTTTGGGGAAAACAAACATATTCTTGGTTTCCTATAAAAGTAATTTCCTGATAAGACTGTGAGATGAATATTTAATTTTTTTAAAAGAGATGTGTGCACTCTGTCTTTCCCATTTGGGTTGTCTGCCTTCATAGTCAATGCAGCTTGCTCTTTTTCAACTATTTGTTTTTAAAAGTGGGTGTTCTTTTCTACTGGCTTACTTGATTACAGTGGAGTAATCTCAATAATGGGTGTTTATTTTAAAATCAACAACAAGGAGCCTCCACTAAACAGCAATAACACAAAGTAGATGGGCTGGTGAATGGATTTTTATCTTATCCTTGTCTGGGTGACTTTCAATGGTCTAAAAATCCCTCAGAGTTCTTGTGGACAAGAATTGGAAGTTTCTGCAGATTTGAAAATGATAGTTTTGTTTGCACACAGGAAGAGATGCAGAAACCAATTAATTCCTCAAAAGCATTTATTTTCTTTTAAAGAAAACAAAAACAAAATCCTCCTGGTAAAATATATATATTTATATATTTAATAAAGTATTAGCATCTACAAAAGACAAAAAATGTGGTGAGTTTTGCTTCACCTTGAATATAACTTCCTGCTGGAAAGGAGGTGAAAAGAGTTCCCAGAGCCAAGAAGGCCTTACCTCCAAACTAGGGGTGGGGGTGGGGGGCCATGAAAAGCTCCCTATCAACTAACCTCGGGAAACTGGCAAGAAAGAACAGGGCCTCCACCTTAGGGTCCACCCCTGGCCCCAGCCGCCCCAGGATCTCCCCCTTTCCAGTAAGGAAGAACTATTTTTAATGCTAGCTTTGGTTTGGGGCTGCTCCCCAGGCCAAAGGGCATTTTGCAAACTATCCTAGCGGGTGGGAGTGGGGACCTCGGGGCAACCCACGAGTGGGGCAGGGCTGCATTCTACCTGTTTGGCAGGCCCTCTTTTGCTAAAAAAAAAAAAAAAAAAACAGCCAGAGAGGTGGGGGTGGGGTGGGGGGCAGCTAGCGTTCCTTGCCCTGCCCTAGGCCCCCACTCTCTTCTCGCTGCTTTTCAAACTGCGGCGGCCTCACAAGCTCCTGCTTTAAAAGGCCTGAGATGTTTTGCATGAAGCCCTCACAATAGGGGTTGAGGGAATTGACAGTTTCAAAAACAAGGCGTTCAGTCCTTTCCAGCTGCCGGGCCGGCTCTCTCCGCCGGGCCCCGTCCTCTCCGCTGGTGGCGTTCCCGGGGCGCGTAGCCTCCCGCTCCCGCCGCCCCACCCCGCCCCCGGGCCATGTTTGTAAACAGGGTCAACGGCCCGGGCTGCGACCTGGGGCAGGCCGAGCAGGCCGGGGCTGCGGGCCAAGGGCCGGCCCGGGGCCGGGGGGCTGCGGGTCGCCTTCCCCTCGCAGCCACTCGGCCGCCGAGCCCGGGCCGCGCTGACCTCCGGCCAGGGCCCCTCCACCAGCAAGATGGTTAAGGGCCGCCATTTTGCCCGGTGCCAAGCGCACTCCTTTGTGCCTCTTTTCCCGCCAGTCGCGCTCCCCTGTGGGTGTGGGACGACCCCTCGGCGGCCTGCCCCTCCGGGCGGCCTTCCTCGCCCGGCGCCCCTGTGCGCCCCCAGGTCAGGGCTTAGCCCCGCACTCGCACGGGCCGCCTCGCCTCCCGCCCGGGCCTCGGCCGCTCTCGGCCCCAGGCCGCGGGCCCAGCGTTCCGCAGGCGCGCACGGCGGGCAGCGGCCTCCCCACCGCGCGTGGCCCCGAGCCGCGAGCGCCCCGCGGAGGGCCCGAGGCCGGCGGCTGGCGGCGGGGAGGACGCGGGACCCGCGAGGGCGGGTCTGGGCTCCCCGAGCGCGCCCAGGGTGGGGTGGCGCGGCCTGCCAGTCGGGCGCGGGGCTGAGCGTCCCTCGGGGCCTCTGGGGGCCTCTGGACGTGGAAAGGCAGCCCGGGGAGGCGGCCCTGGAGCCAGGGGGAGCGAGGGGCGCCGGGTAGGGGTCGCAGGGAAGTGCAAGCGGCTGGTTTTCCCGGGCGCCTGAAACGCAGCCCCAGTGGTAAAGTGTGTGAAATTACGCACTGGTCTCTTAAAGAGCGCCTAATTTATAGTAAATAGCGAGGTCTTTGTAAATGGCTTTATTATGTTGTTTCTTGTTAATTGTTGAGAAAATCCCCATTGTTGAGTGTGAAAGGCTTTATGAGCTGACCTGGTCCTCGGCGCACGCGGAGGGCAGTGAATGGCCGCGCGGCCCGCCAGGCCCAGCCCGGAGCGGCGCCGGCCCACAGGCCCTCGGGGACGCGGCGGGCGGCGCCGGGCACG